>NC_090658.1:100591182-100894213 GCF_013368605.1 Nyctibius grandis | reverse complement strand
AAACAAGTGATGCAAAGGCAATCACTCACGACCTCCTGTAGGTAGAAAAATGCCTAGCCAATGCCCAAGCAAAAGACAGCTAACCTACTCAAATGCTGTTCCTCTCTGTTTTATTGCTGAGCATGACATTTTACAGCATGGAATATCTTTTTGATTAGTTCAGGTCGTCTGCCCGGTTGTGTCCCCTTCCAAACTCTTGCGCACTCCCAACTTATTCACTGGGGTGGCAGAGTGGGAAACAGAGAAGACCTCGATGCTGTGCAAGCATTGTCCAGCCATAGCTAAAACATCAGTATGTTGTCAGTATAGATTTGGCCACAAATCTAAAACACAGCACCATATGAGATGCTATGAAGAGAATTAGCTCCAATCAAGCCTGAACAAGTACAACGTTAAATGTACAGAAAGGCTTTCAGATAGAGTTGTAGGAGTCTATTTATTGTTTGAGAGCTTAAAACTTACCACTAGTCTTGATTTTGTTAGTTTTTTCCTAGTATTTTTCAGTTTGCTTTTATTTTAGGTAGGCCTGTTTGCACTGCTTTTTAAAGTTATTCAAAAATTGACAACTGTGGAAAAATAAAATGAAAACTATTCAGTGATTTCCAAGAAAGTGGTAATGAATAAAGTATTTTTCTGTGTGATGAAAGTATCTGGCTTCTTTCCTTTCAAGCAGTTCTAGTGTTTCCATGATTCAGAGCAAGGGAACCACAATGCAAGGGGGCAATTGTTCCTTTTGTATCAGCTAGATACTGGCCAGTCTTGAAAAGTGCAATTTTTACTTGCTAATAGGAACTGTAGTTTTTGTAACTGACCTGCCAAAGATTTTATTTTCACAAAACACTGTCAAACTTCTCACAAATCAGACTGTCTATACTCTCTGTCAGAGTGGGAGAGCACTATGAGTTCCTTCATGTCACCAGTCACTGGTGTAAGCAGTGACAATGATATTTTCTCACGACAAAATTGTGCTCAGACCATTGTAACAAATTCTAAAAAAACTGAGATGTTGTAAAATCTGTTTCTAGGTGCTGAAAGTTACAGAATGGCCTTAAAGTTTACTTCTTGTATGTTCCTAATTACGGATCTTCATGAAGAAAAGGGGTAAGTTGGAAGTCATAACTGGAACTCAGAGAGGGCTGGGATAGGGAAATGAAGACTGGAGAGAAGTTCTGAAGTTAGATAAGAAGGCAGTTGGACAAGAATGGGATTATGATGCAGGGGAATGGAAGGGTGGAAAGGGAAAGGGGGGAGGATAGGATGGTTAAAGCTCCATAACAGCGAAAGTGGTTAATCAATGGCAAGCAGAGGAAAGGTATAATCTTCCTAATAAGCACTTTTACCCAGTATGTATAAGGAAGCCAAGATTCCAAAGCCATAAACCAGCAAGCTGCATAGCAAAACCAGTCTTACAGATTTGCTGAAGCATTATGTGGGTGTCAATACAATGATACTTCTGCTTTTCTGTTTTCTTGCTATCACTTAAATCTTGGAAAGCACACATGCAAAATCTCAGTAAAAGACTTTTTTTCTCCTCAAGACCTAAACTTTTAGAATATGTAGGATAAAATTACAACTTTATTATATTTTTTTTTTTACCAAAGTCTCTTTTAATGATCATGAGTGGCATAAATGACTGGCATAGAACATCGAGTCCAGTATTCTGAAATTGAAGAAAAGAGGCTTATTCTCCTTACACACATCTAGAAAGCTTCAACATGAAAGTAGTTCTGGGGATGTTTTTTGATTGCTAATTTTAGAGAACTACTTGGGAACAGCTTAAGAAACTTCTTATCACAAGTACAGTGGTAGAGGAGAACTGAGCAAGCTCTTTCGGTCAGTCTTTGTTACACAGGCTCTCCACTTCCCTAGCTATCATCTTAGTCCTAGTCTTGACTCTTACAGGGTGGAATCATTTCTTTTGAGCATGGCTGACATGTTCCAGACATTGTCTCAACAAGTCTGTGTACGTGTGTGGAGTAACTACCGGTGGGCAACTTAGTGAAACTAATTATTGAAGGCATACTTATTGAGAGTAAAGTTATATCCACATCTTATAGAACTAAAAAAGCGTCTAGGATGGGACGTAGTTGGCGTGTACCGTGCTGGTTCCCCAGGCAACCTGGCCTGCATTCTTAGATGTTTGCACACTAAGGGAGCTTGGTGTGCTAACTCTGAGAGAACGAAAGGTGGAATGGTGTGAAGATAACCATGGCCAGGCTCTGTGTAAATGAGGCAGGTACAAGAACTCCATGGTACCTTGTAGCTGATAAATCATATAGCTCTTGTCAAATAACAAACAATACACTGTTCCACACAGAACACTGGTCGCTGAGCCAGTGGTTGTGGCGAAATCATGTCCTTTGGATGAACCTCACTCATTATAATCTCATTATAATACCAAAACACACCTCCATCCCAAAAGCTACCCTCCTCCCTGTACCCCTGAGCATGCTCTCTGAATTTTTCTTAGTCTATACATTTAAAACTGAAGCAAGAGAATTTTACACCAATCAATAATAAAGGTATGTATGACTAGAGTCACTCAAGCTCCACCTAAACATAGAAAATACTATAAAATGCTTTGAAGAAAGGGGCAAGGTGGGGAAGATGCCGTCACTGAGAAGTCAGGGAGACATCACTATGGACTTCCAGGATCAGTCAACAGGCTGAACCTCTCTTCCCCACCCATAGGGATGCCTTTGGGTAAGACTCATACACTTGGTTATACCAGGTGCTTCCCCGTGAAACTTAGAAATCAAGCTTGTATTTGTAATCATATTAGTAGTGCTATATAGTCATCTTGCAACATATACATGTTCATTGGGACCTAAGTGTGCTCTGCAGACAATGTATTCATCACCGGCAATCTAAAAGAATCTGTATCTGTTGCTTAAATAAATTACCTTTACTGTGTAACTGGTTGTGAGGATTTTATTTTGACGGATGCACACAGATTTATAGCATAATCTGGAACCATGTTAGTTCATCGACCGCAACTGGGTCCTGCACTATTAGTGCATCTGGACCTGTGTTAGTTCAACATTTTAGCTGTTGAACGCAGCAGGACTGATAGTGCCAACTTTGGCCTACATCAGCCATAATTTAAGGTGTCAAATTGGGCATCACTCAGAGGCTAAACTCAGTCATCCCCAGCCCCTCTAATATCTGAGGACAAGCTGGAACATAAGGGAGTTTAGCTTCTGCCGAGTTAGCTCTCTTATATGCAACAATATGTCACAGGCCCTCCTCAAATTCCTTACCTTACACAACTTGAAATATCTTGTTTAATGCATTGTTCGTTTTGCATCATGTCTTTTTCTGTGTAGAGGAAATACTGGTATCACTTCTTAAGGAGAAAGATTAAAAAATCAAGTTAAAAAGTTGAGCTGGTAAGAAGATGTGGCTTCTTAAATAACTCTTGCCAAAATATTTCAATCCAAGTGAATCGGTGTTTCCTGACAGAAAAATATTATACCACTGTGTATTAATTTGCTTCTGCTCCTCAGACTTTATGTAATAAAAGAACAAGTTTTTTAGCCCAAAGTTTTCACAAGAACTGTTTGCATTCCTCTTTTTTGGTTTCTCAACCAGAGACCTTGCATAGTGATTAATAGATTCATAGTGCATTCACAAATCCAGATAAATTCAGTGCAAACTGTGCTTTAATATAGAAAATCCTGTAATATGCTACCATACTTGGAGAAATCTGGCCAAAAAAGAACTAGATGCCCAACAAATCAAATACCTAAATAATATCTTTTTGCCTTTAATATATTACATAAGGCTTACTTTTTCTGTAAAATGGGGATAACACAAGACTTGATTTACAGTTTATTAAAATAAAGCACTCGAACTACAGGGAAGAAAGTTCCAAGAGAAGCAGAATAGAGTGACTAATTCTGTGTATGAACTAGTTTCTCTCACTTAGGCACCAAATTCCCCTGAAGTTTTAGAGGTCAAGTGAAATAGTTCTCAATTAAGTGTTTGTATTCCTTATATTATCAGTAGAGGGAACCTGGCTGCACAGAAGACTCAAGAGAGGCACAGACTAATAGCAGTTTTTGATCTTCTGCCTCATTTTTTAGTTGTTTTGTTAGATTTTTTTGATGTATTATAGACAGGTTTTTGTGGTATGTAGTACCACAATATAAAATATCATATTTTAAATCAATGGGACTCTGGCTTCTATTTTAATATTCAATTTTATTACAGAGGGACTGCTGGGGTTTGAATGAGTGAAATTGTTAAGGATTTTAATATAATGCATTGCTCTGTACAATAATTTAAATTATTAAGCCTGATTTACTTATTTTTTAATTTAATCTTTCTGTAAAGAACATCTTAACTGAATGGTAAAACCAAGTTATATTGTGTTATCATTCTTATTTTCTTTTCATGCCTAATTAAATAGAAAGTATCACTAGAACATTGTGAAAATCTTATTTCTTGCTACTTATACCTTTTCTCCCTTTCAGTTGTTATTAATGAAAATATTTTTATTGTATTTATTTTTCAAGGTAATGACAATATACCTTTTGGAACCTGTACTGATTATTACGTAATTATTTTCTTTGTTTTATCTATTTGCATAACTGGATCAAACTTTTTTGGCTTGGAGATTGGTTTCTCTCTTAGCTCTTTAACTAATCCTGTTTCTTTTTTCTTTCATTTTTACCATTATTTTTTCTCCTTTTCTCAAATTGAGCATCATCAGTGTTGTTATGTTGTTTGACATTTCCATATCTAACTTGTAGGCTTATTAAAAATATAAGTCTTCAAGGGGCTATGGAAATGCTGTCCAGCCCTTGGATTATAACCCCTTCTCTCTCGTTCGTGTGGCCATGAATGACATTGCCAAGGGCAACTCAGAGAGTATCAGCAGTGAGCACAGATCTCAGAGGCCTAGTGTAAAAGTCAGGGGAGTCCAGGTGATGGTCTCTTTGGCCTCAATGGTGAAATGGAAAGGCTTGGGCAAGACTGGATGCATCCTGTGAGACAGTATCTGGCTACCCAGCCATTGCTGCTGGAAGTACTGTGGCTTAACAATCATGAGACTCTCACCGGGTAGTGAGAACAGCTAAAGAGAGACAGGATCTAGCTGACAAGCAGGGCAAAAGGCCAGTTAATGAGTCAATAACTTACTTAGGAGAGTTGATGGTGACCAAATCCTGAGGAAAAGTTAATGCACCAGAGACAGTGAGGAAGTACCCAGGAAATGATACGATGGAGGTGGCTGTCACATTTCTAAGAAATTAGTGTGAATGGGCACCCATCCTTCAAGCCTGTGTGCAAATGTACACAGTATGGGAAACAAACAGGAGGAATTAGAGGTCTGTGTGTCTTCAGAGCTTTCATCGCATTGGGATCACAAAGAAATAGTAGGGTAAGCTGCTAACAAGTGTGCTGAAATGCATGTATTCAAGCTTTTCAGTACAGGCAGAGATGAGTTGTTACACTCCGTGTAAAGGTACAGCTTCAATGCATTTTCCCTTTCCAAAGGGTGTTAAGGCAGTTGAGAACATAGTGATCAGGATTAGAGGAGAGACCAACCAGAATGATATTGTTCTAGACATCTGCTAGAGACCAAGCAAGAAAAAAAATGTGGAAGTCTCCTTAAAGAAACTGAAAGTGTCATGGTCAGTGATGGTGCTCTGTTATTTTTGCCCCTACAAATAAATATAAGCACTGATTGGGATGGAAAGGTCAAGGGCAGTAGAATTACAGCCTGAGACTTCCAGAGAGCAGATTTCACCTTATTGAAGGATCTGATTGTCAGGATCCTATGGAAAACTTCCCTAAAGGGCAAAGGAGCCCAGGAGAGTTGGTTGATCTTCAAGGACTTTCAGTCACAACTAACATGGAATTAATTTAAGCCAGAAACCTAGTAGTAAAATCGTGTACTCCTTTGTCAATCAGGGAGCTCATTAAACTAGACTAAGGTCATACAAGAAAGCAGTGGCAGAGTCAAGCACAAAGGCTTCTCTAACAATTAGACTGTGTTGATTAGCATTAAAGAAGGGACCAGAACATCAGCATTTTGCTTGATTTTAAACAGGAAAAAAAGTCAAAATTTTACATCTCTGTGTCCTTAATTTGAAGTTAGGAACAATATATTCATGTTTTCTTAAGGAGAGATATACATTACTTTTTTTCAGGGAACAAGGTAATATATGCAAATTTTTTGTTGACATAATTATATGAGCTATAGATACTCATCTTCTGAGAGAAAACAAAAACGAACAGAAATCAAGGTAGAGACAACCTCCCTTCACTCTGTATAATATCTTCTATCTTGATTCTAGGTGTCTTGGTGATGAGGGTCCCACCCTAGCTCTTGGTGGTACTGTTTTTATACAGTTCAGGTCCCAAAATCTCCACCCAATTCCAAGAAACTTCATGCATATGCATGGTGAGCATGATGCCATATGAGGGTAGGCGTGGTCTGGCTGGGTGCATGCCTGATGTATCCCAAGTGGTCGCAAGGGGATTATTTCGGGGTCGCATCAGAGGAGACTCTCCCCAAGGTCGATGACCTAGCACCTTGCACTTGAGCAATCGGCTCTTGATAGGTATCAAAACCACAGTAGGTACAGTGGAAAAGTACCACCTCGTTCTGCCTCCGCAGGGCCGGAAACCATTGTGTCATTCTTGCTTGTGATTATAACACCTATTACGCACATGAGTCTTCTGCAATGTCTGCAATGTTTGCAGCAAGGCCCGCATCCTATGTACCAAGAAATGTTTAAGGCAAATGTCCACTATTCTGTCCGCCACATCATCCTCCCAGAGGAGTCCATTCTGTCATAAAGAACTCTTCTATACCTTTGATTTGACTTCCTTTTCCCATGGTGTTAAATATTTCTTGGAGTTCTTATTTCTCATTTTGCTCTTCGTACTTTAGTACATAACAATATCTTCAATGCAAAAGAAAACTCATAAACAGGAACAAGTCACTTTATCTCCTCTGAAAAGTAAATGAAAAAAAAAAAAATCTAAAGTGTCTAGAGCATCCTTCCATAATGGATTTACAATGAAGATGACAGTACAGTTTCAAGATATCAGAAGCAAAAAATTGATACTATAAATGTGATAATATATATCATATTGAGAACATAAGTATGAAATGTTCCTCCTATGATTTCAATCCAGAGCTACAATGAACAACCAGGAGTTATGACAGTAATCAAAATGTAGACATGTTAACATTATTAGGTGAATTATTATGATATTTTCTATTTATGTCCATCTAGATTTAAGACACAATTTTTTATTTGTTTTATTATTTGGAATTTTAAAATTAAAGCACAAAAATAATCTCTTTCCCTATCTGTCCTCAGCTTCGTCATCCTGAAAAATTCCAGGAGAATAAATGAGTAAGGCATTATGTTTCTTTGGACCAAGAAGCTCAGTTTACATTTCAGGGTATCCTTTACACACACTATTAGGATTTACATCTAAGTCTTACCTCCTGTATTGATTACATATTTGTAATAATATTGAATCCCTGCCCAATCCAAAAGCAGTAATAAAGGTTATAGAATATGTAAGAGAAAGAAAAGCAGAAGTAAATCACATAGAAATATTTATACTAACACTTGTTTTCTGGATGTTAGTAACTTTGCAAGTATTTCTTGACATTATGCATCAGTGGAATTGACACAGAGGTTTGAAGTAGCTTCAGGGACCAGCTTAGGAAGGTCATTCCATGAAGAAGGGAAGGTCTTTTAGAAAATGTAAAGATGATTTTAGGTCACAATGATAGGAATGGGCAAGTAAGAAGTCAAATATGGCTTTGTTAGGATAGCAATGCTGGCGTGGGCTAATATAAAAGTTACAAAGAACCTTTACATTAGGAACACAATATTTAAACTTGAAGTAGAGAGGTGACTTCTTCAGAATAAGGTCATTAATATAGTTGCTTTGCTGCAGAGTGAGTGGCTGTGTACAAGTGCACGAGCGTGTTTGTCCTGGTTAACAATTTCCCTTGATGTGGCACAAAAGCGTAGTGTAATAAGTACAGAGGTCACAAGGATTCCTTGATGAATATAGATTTTATAGCCATTGGTCCAGTTTGCAAGCACTATTGGTGTAGAATACTGTGATACATATGACCAGTTGAATTGCATTTCACAACTAAAATAAAACTAAATTCTATTAGCAAGACTGGGAACATAAGAATCAGGATTGAGGGAGAATTATATTTTATACCTTTATAACTATCTAGGAATTCTAGTTGTTTAAAAATTCTGTGTGTTAATCCTAAATCTATAAACTAATTCCTCTGCTGTAACTTATTGTGAAGATTACTAAATCCATTAGTGTACTGTCAGGACCTTTTATAGTTTCTAGTATTCTGTGGCGTATAAGATGTCTGTAAAAAAAGTGATAGTGTATTTGATAGCAACAGAATCTTGGGCTATTATGTTTTATTATTACATGCTCAATTTCTAAACTAATTTTCTTCCTTTTTTACTATTTTCCTTTTTTTTCTTTCTTTGGCCTAAACCAGGCCAATTTTTCTTTCAGTGAGTTTTACTTTCAGCTAAGTCTCTTCTAAGTAACTGCACTTTCTGAAACTAACTGCATGTTTTGCAGACAGTGTCTGCTTCTAGGACTGATAACACTCAAAGTTTATAGCTATCACTGAGGCACTGGTAGGGATGTTATGCAGAAAGGTTCTTGCTGCACTTATTCTTAGAGAAACCAAGGTCACTGCTAAATTCCTCACTGTTTACGAGTGAAGAGCCACAGAAGGGTCGCACCTGCAGGGAGCAGCGGACAGGACAGGTGACCCAAAATTGACCAACAAATGTATTCCATCCCATACACGTCATTCTCAATATAAAGCGGGGAGATCACAAGGGTCTTGGCCTGCTGTTTCTGCCTGCTGGAGGCTTGGGCTGCTTCCGTGGCTTGAGCCTTCGGCCCTTTCTTCTCCCTTCTCGCCCTTCTGGTATGGCTGGTGTCCAAAGAGGACTCTCTCCGTTTTCCTGCTGCCCCCAATCCCGATCCATGCATCCCTGAGTCCAGTTCCTGTTTGTCACTGGGCCCAGCCTGGGCCTTCCCAGAGCCTGCCCTGCAGTGCCAGTGGTGACGTGGCTGACATTGGGGGAGTTCAATCTCAGTTTTGTATATATTTGTATATATTTGATTATTCCAATATTATTATTATACTCTTTTTCATTATTATAATTCATCAGCTTTAACTTCCCAACTCATAAGTCTCTCTCACTTTTCCCTTTCCCTTTCCCTTCTGGAGCCGGGGAGGGTCAATAGAGAGCATCTGCCACTGGTTTAATAGCCAGCCCAGCTTTAAACCATGACACTTTCACTCTTTGGTAGAGACAAAATTCATAGTAGAATGGAGTTAAGGGTAGGAAGAGATCTTTGTACTTTGAAGATCCTAAATCTTTAGATATTATTATATGTATTCTAAAATGTTAAATAGGCAGTCCAGAGTTAAAGTAACCCAAATATGCCAAGGTAAGAAACAATTATTAGAAAGGAATTAGTTTTTTAACTGCATATCTTGCAAAAAATTTTGATTGTGTAGAATGGAAAACATTTTGTTAGGAAGTTTTGAAACAATATGATTTTATAAGACTAGAGCATGGCATTAGACATACAGAGAGGTATGACACATCAAGTGTCATCGGCCTTGCAGGCACTCTTTCACAGAGGTGGAAAACATGTTTAAATTATCATTAAGACTGGAACCAGCTTATGTCTGTTAATGTGTGAGCTAACATGTGTTTGTCTGCACTATTTTACTTTTCTTTAGAAAATTCCTTAAGTTAAATATGCAGGAATTTTTTTCATATTTTTCAGTCCTTTTCCTTGCCTTTGAGAAAAAAACTTTTTCTTGTTATGTTTCTAACTTGTTAGAGTACGATATATACCATGTGGTACATAGTGTATACATCTCTCACTCACATTGTCCTGTTTAGACTTCTTTTTTTTTTCTCTTTCCTTTTTTTTTGGCACATGTTATAGTGAACGGGAATTGAAACGTCTTTATAATGAAGACTGAAAAAAGAGTTCCACTTTTTCTGGAGCTTATAATGTTCCGGGTTCATGCAGGTTTTGCTATTTACACTATTCCTTCCTCCTTCTCTTCCTCCCTCTTCTCATTCTCCACCTTCTCTTTCTCTCTCCTTCCCTCTCCTCTTTTCTGATGATGCACTGCTTGTGGACCTGTAAGAATTTATGAGACAAATCTTGTTTACTTTAAAAGTATTAAGGTACAACGTGCAAAGTGAGGCTGGCATTCTTGAAGCATGAGTCATTCTCTGTAAGGGGTCCTATCTACCACCACGACATGTGTGTTTAATAACACCTTTGTGTCAGTGTGATCTAATCCATCTCAGAAATATAGCACTTTTATCATCTCTGTTGCTCTGGTGGGTAATATAAAGCAGATAAAATGACAGTTAAAAGTGAGTCATGAGTTGATTTTTAGCTCTTTTTAAGCAATTTCGACATTTAGTACTAAGCACCTCTAAAACACTACTAGAAAACATTATTGTATAGAGGTTTTAAAAAATGTTGTTCCCCCTTTTTAAATAAGTACAGCATGATTTTTTACATTTCATTGACTTGACTTTTCCCATGATGTTTTGATCAACATACAGTAACATAAAATTGACATTCCAGAACAACAATTTACTGTAACAAATAACCTGGTTCAACAGATAGCTACCATTAACAGATATCTAATCCTTTACTGGATTAATTACTCTTTCTAAAAGTCTGTGAACAACTAGTGCACAATTGCCCTTCTATGGCATCGACACAATTAAGCAATTTATTTGAGAACCTTTGTGAGGTGAGAAACACTAAGTGGAACAATAAAAACCTCTCAAACTCACATTGCAGATCTTTATGACTCAGGCTTTGCTTACTTATTCTACATGTTGAGTTGCATTAGGGAAGGCACTCGTAGTTTAATTTATCTAGGCAAAACTGCAATTTATATCACAGAAAGATCAAATTTAATGTTGATAAGAACATGTATGCATACAGGCATAGATACATATCTATATGCATATATACACATCTATATAAAGTTCTAAAGAATGGACATTGGATCTGAAATCTTTTCCATGTATCTGGGGAGGAAAAAAGATTGCCTAAGGCTAAAGTCCTAAACTCATCTGTTCCAGTGATTTCTTCGGCAAAGATATAAGATAGAATTATTTGATTTTGATTATGCATTATGATCTATAAAGTGGGACAATATATGGCAATCAATCAAGTTTACTCCTTTGGAGAATGGGTAGTAAAGATGTTCCCAAAAAGAAAATGCAAGAATGGAAACCTGATATTTTTTTTTTTCAAACAAGTTTTTGGGGAAAATTTTTTGATGGGTGGCGATGTCTGGACAAAAGTAAAATTCCCACTGAAACTGCAGCAGTAAAGCTTCCTCAGACTGGACACTTATACTGATTGATTAGTTTACCCATGACTGCATGCAATTGCTGCTGTAAAGAAATCTGTCCAGTGTATTTTGACTGTGAAAATTTCATAGATAACTATTTTAAAAATGTACAGGCATATAACATTTTACATAAAATATCTGTGAAATTTCTTAGAGAATGCACACCGAAAGTGCACAGCAAGCCAACGTCTGGAATGTTGACACAAAGTCTCATTTTTGAATCAAACTGATCTAGTCCCTCCCTATAAATATAGGAATATAATCTTCATTATTCTAGGAGATTAATTGAAGGATCTAAAAAAAAAAACACCTTAAAAGGCAACCACAAATAGAAGATTCTGAAAAAGGTAGTGACAGAAAGAAAAACTCAATCCCTTCTATTTTATTTTAAATTCAATAATTCCAAAGAGCAGAGGAAAATGAAAGAAAATCTCTTTTTGCCTGTTTTCTGGTTTACACATAAAATTACTGTCACGGTTTAAAGCTGGGCCAGCTATTAACCAGGTGGCAGATGCTCTCTGTTAACCCTCTTCCCCCCCCCCCACCCTAAGGGAAAGGGAAAAGGGAAAAGGGAGAGAGACTTACAGGCTGGAAAGTTAAAACAGTTTTAATAAACTATAGTAATGAAAAAGAGTATAATAAGAATAATAGAAATAATCAAATATATACAAATATATACAAAACCAAGATTGAGAGCTTGGAAATTCTCCTCAGGCAGAGTTGCTCCCTCAGCACAGGCAGAGGGGAAAATGCAGTAGCTCCCCCCAGCACAGGCAGAGGGGAAAATGCAGTAGCTCCCCCCATCACACCTGCAGGCTTTTAACTGGAGAATTGGCAAAGCTGGTACCAGTCAGTGGGAGACAGGAGGGCCCCTCCCTCCTGGGCGCCACCTCCAGGAGGCAGTGGGTTAGTGATAAATAGGAAAGTGAGAATGACATGTATGGGATGGAATACCTTGTTGGTCAATTCTGGGCCAGCTGCCCTGTCTGCTCCTCCCTGCATGTGCAAGCCCCCTTTGGCTCTTCACTCATAAGCAGTGAGGAATTTAGCAGTGACCTTGGTTTCTCTAAGACTAATTGGCCTGGTTTGGGCCAAACCAGGACATTCCACCCCTTATTCCATACCATTCACGTCATACTCAGATCACCATTACCTTTTCATTTTCAAATATATATACACATATCACTAGTTTATGATTCATTTCTATATAAAAAGTTCATTAAGTTCATTTGGTTCAGGATTGTGGGTTTCCATCTGGCTAGCAGTCTCTCAGCAGTCTCTCTGGCTAGCAGTCTCTCTTTTGTCATGGTTCGTGCCCACAGGTTGCAGGTTAAAGATGTCAGACTCGAGGAGGTTACTGGACGCCACTTGCAGCTAGCTCCGGTCTCATCACCACTGCTTCAACCTGAAAGACACTTATGCAGCAACAACATACAGTTCAGAATTAAGTAGTCTCACCCAGAATCAGATCACCTTCAGGGACACATCGGACTTCACCATCTTGCAACATCACCCACCAAGTACATCCAGGTCCCTGAGCAAAAGCAATCCCACGAATGGGTTTACCTTTGCCCGTTGCAGGAAGAATCCAGACAGTTTTTCCCAATAGATTCCTTTCATGCACCACAGGGACTTTATCTCCTTCTACTGTATGTAGAAGGTCTGACTGAGCAGGGCCAGCTCGATTGATAGATCCCCTGGTGTTAACTAACCAGGTAGCTTGTGCCAGATGTTTATCCCAGTTTTTAAAGGTTCCACCCCCCATTGCTTTCAGGGTAGTTTTTAACAGCCCATTATACCATTCAATTTCCCCAGAGGCTGGTGCATGATAGGGGATGTGATATACCCATTCGATGCCATGCTCTTTGGCCCAGTTGTCTATGAGACTGTTTTTGAAATGAGTCCCATTGTCCGACTCAATTCTCTCTGGCGTGCCATGTCGCCACAAGATTTGCTTTTCAAGGCCCAGAATAGTGTTCCGGGCAGTGGCATGGGGCACAGAGTATGTTTCCAACCATCCGGTGGGCGCCTCCACCATGGTAAGCACATAGCGTTTACCCTGGCGGGTTTGAGGGAGTGTGATATAGTCAATTTGCCAGGCCTCCCCATATTTATATTTCAACCACCTCCCCCCATACCACAAAGGTTTTAACCGTTTGGCTTGCTTAATTGCGGCGCATGTTTCACAATCATGGATAACCTGTGCAATAGAGTCCATGGTTAAGTCCACCCCTCGGTCACGAGCCCATCTGTATGTTGCATCTCTCCCTTGATGACCTGAAGTGTCATGAGCCCACCGAGCTAAAAATAGTTCACCTTTATGTTCCCAGTCCAAATCTATTTGGAACACTTTAGCAGCTTGATCCGCTTGTTGGTTGTTTCGATGTTCCTCAGTTGCCCGACTTTTAGGTACGTGAGCATCTACATGACGTACCTTCACGACTAGTTTCTTTAGCCGAGCAGCAATATCTTGCCACAGTTCAGCAGCCCAAATAGGTTTCCCTTTGCGCTGCCAGTTGCTTCGCTTCCACTGCTTTAACCACCCCCACAAGGCATTTGCTACCATCCATGAGTCAGTATAAAGATACAGCCTTGGCCACTTTTCTCATTTAGCAATGTCTAAAGCCAGCTGGATGGCTTTTACCTCTGCAAATTGACTTGATTCACTTTGTCCTTCTGTGGCTTCTGTGACTCGTCGTATGGGACTCCATACAGCAGCTTTCCACTTCCGATGCTTTCCTACAAGACAGCAGGATCCATCGGTGAACAGGGCATACTGCTTCTCATCCTCTGGTAGTTCATTATATGGTGGGGCTTCTTCAGCACGTGTCACCTCCTTTTCTGGTGGCATTCCGAAGTCTTTGCCTTCTGGCCAGTCCATAATCACTTCTAAGATTCCTGGGCGATTAGGGTTTCCTATTCGAGCCCTCTGTGTAATTAATGCAATCCATTTACTCCATGTAGCATCAGTTGCATGATGGGTAGTGGGAACCTTACCCTTGAACATCCAGCCTAGTACTGGTAATCGAGGTGCCAGGAGAAGTTGTGCTTCAGTACCAATTACCTCTGAAGCAGCTCTAACTCCTTCATATGCTGCCAGTATCTCTTTTTCAGTTGGGGTGTAATTGGCCTCAGAGCCCTTGTATCCTCGACTCCAAAATCCTAGGGGTCGACCTCGAGTCTCCCCTGGCACTTTCTGCCAGAAGCTCCAGGTAGGACCATTGTCCCCAGCTGCGGTGTAGAGCACATTTTTAACATCTTGTCCCATACGGACTGGTCCAAGGGCTACTGCATGCACAATCTCTTGTTTAGTCTGTTCAAAAGCCTGTTGTTGTTCAGGGCCCCACTGAAAATCATTTTTCTTTTTGGTCACCTGATAAAGAGGGCGTACAATCTGGCTGTAATCTGGAATATGCATTCTCCAGAAACCCACAACGCCTAAGAAGGCTTGTGTTTCCTTTTTTGTTAGTTGGTGCGGACATAGCTGTTATTTTGTTGATCACCTCTATCGGGATCTGGCGACGCCCATCTTGCCATTTAATCCCTAAAAACTGGATCTCCCGGGCAGGTCCCTTGACCTTGCTTCTTTTTATGGCAAAACCAGCTTGCAGAAGAATTTGAATTATTTTCTCCCCTTTGTCAAAAACTTCTGCTGCTGTATCTCCCCACACAATGATGTCATCAATGTATTGCAAATGTTCTGGAGCTCCACCCTTTTCTAGTGCAGTCTGGATCAGTCCATGGCAAATAGTAGGACTGTGTTTCCACCCCTGGGGCAGTCGATTCCAGGTATACTGGATACCTCTCCAGGTAAAAGCAAACTGCGGCCTGCACTTTGGTGCCAAGGGAATAGAGAAAAATGCATTAGCAATGTCTATAGTGGCATACCACTTGGCTGCCTTTGACTCCAGTTCGTATTGAAGTTCTAGCATGTCTGGCACAGCAGCACTCAGCGGTGGCGTAACTTCATTTAGGCCACGATAGTCCACAGTTAACCTCCATTCTCCATCAGACTTTCACACTGGCCATATAGGACTATTAAAAGGTGAGCGAGTCTTGCCAATCACTCCTTGATTTTCTAATTGTCTAATCAGTTTATGAATGGGGATCAGGGAGTCTCGATTGGTGCGATATTGTCGTCGGTGCACAGTGGTAGTAGCAATTGGCACCTGTTGTTCTTCAACCTTCAGCAACCCCACAACAGAAGGATCTTCTGAGAGGCCAGGCAAGGTAGACAGCTGTTTAATGTCCTCAGTCTCGACAGCTGCTATACCAAAGGCCCATCTATACCCTTTTGGGTCCTTAAAATACCCTCTCTTGAGGTAGTCTATGCCAAGGATGCACGGAGCGTCTGGGCCAGTCACAATAGGGTGCTTTTTCCATTCATTTTTAGTTAGGCTCACTTCGGCCTCCAATACAGATAACACTTGAGATCCTCCTGTTACTCCTGAAATACTGATAGATTCTGCCCCTTTATGATCCGATGGCATTAGGGTGCACTGTGCACCAGTGTCTACCAGGGCTCGATACCTTTGTGGTTTTAATGTGCCAGGCCATCGAATCCACACAGTCCAATAAACTCGGTTGTCCCTCTTCTCCACCTGGCTGGAGGCAGGGCCCCCCTAATTAAGAAATGGATTCATGCTGCTCACAGGGACTGAACCTTCATTTCTCCTATTCACACTTGGGAAAAAGGGATTTGAGGCCCATCTACCCTGACTGGGGTCCTGCTCACTGGTAACTGGAGCAGCCATCCTCCTAGAAAAATTCTCTCTGGTATTTCTTTTAGCTTGCAACTCACGTACTCGTGCCTGTAGGGTACTGGTAGGTTGTCCATGCCATCTGTTCATGTCCTCCCCATAACCACGCAGGGCAAACCACAGGATACCTCGTGATGTGTTCCGTTTCCTTTGAGCTGGTCCTGTAGGAGAGCGTTTTCTCCTAACAGCTGCAACGCGCGCCTGTGTAGGTAGAGAGTCAAGTTTATTCTCGATCCTGGACAGTTTGTCTGACAGTTGTTTAAATGAGTCCTTGTTCTCCTTAGTCAGTTTTTCCACAGCCGAGATGCGTGCCTGCAGTGGGGAAGAAATACTATCTTCATACTGTTGCATACAGTTAGCCATTTTGCCCACACTAGATCATGCCATAGCATCTTCTCCCCAGACTAATATTGACAATGTATGGGTATATGTCGGTGGAGCATTTTTCACAACCTTCCGGAACATGGATCGGTTGCATTCCGCTTCATCAGGATTTACAGGATCTACAATGTCCTGAGGGTGTCTATAAATGATCTCTTGCACAGCTAGTTCTCTAAGGTAGTTAATACCTTTTTCTATAGTGGTCCATTTGCTTAGGTGACTCATAACATCATCTTTATAGGGATACCTGCTCTTTACAGCTGACAAGAGTCGCCTCCAGAGACTGATAGTGTTTGACTTTCTTGCGAGCGCCTTATCAATACCACCATCTCTGGACAGGGATCCCAACTGTCTGGCTTCTCTGCCATCTAATTGCATGCTATCTGCCCCATTATCCCAGCATCGGAGCAACCAGGTAATAATAGGTTCACCGTCATAACGGCTGAAGTCTTTCCTTATATTTCTCAGGTCCTTCAGGGATAAGGAGTGGTAGGTTATCTCTACATCCAAGTCCTCTTGTGATAGTTCTGCTTTAGAAGGACCTTTCTTCTGTGATGGGTCTGCTTTAAAAGGACGATTGAGGAAACCCCCATCTGTGTCAGGCCCTAACTCTGCCTGAGAAGGGCCCTCACCTGGGTCATATGATGGCTCTGCCTTAGAAGGCTCTGAGTCATCATCCTTCTCTTCACAAGCTGATTTCTTTTGGTATTTCTTCCTGGTTACAGGAGCAATTGGTACAGATTCGATAGATGCTGGGGTCTGAGTAGCTGCAGTGGCCATCTTGGGGGGTGTAGCAGCTGTGGTGCAGGCTGCCAAGGTTTCAGTGGATTTAGTGGCTGTAGCGGCAGTACACACTGTAGGATCTGAGGTGGCTGCATAATACCTACAACTGTCCCTACACCGATATTTAATCTTATCCCACATCAGAAACACATTCAGGACAACCGAAAATAAAAACATGCCACCTAGACAGCACCATCCCAATTTCGCAAAATCTCGTGGAATCAGCTTGGCAGAAAAGGAGAAGGTACTATTTCCCGAAGTAAAACTGGAAGAGTAATCATTAACAGAATCAGCTAAAGGACGCCTGGAGCGTGCAGATGAAGTCGCTGCTACTGATTCGCGATTAAAGCTGCCCATCATTGTGTCATAGAGATAAGAGAACGGAATATTAACTGCCCAGTTTATCACAGCATAAATCAGTATCAAACCCCATACCAAAACAATACATTTCGACCAGCGCCCACTGCTAAACTACATGTAAACATTCATAAGAAGCAAGCAATAACACAGTGCCCACGGCAGGTAAGGCATCATTGCAATACTCAATTGTGAAAGAAACTCTATAAAAAGATGAGATAACACAGCATTCAAAAGTGACATCACCATCTTCATTATCTGTTTTAATTTCCAACCCCTCGTAAATCTCAAAGGAAGAAATCTGATACTCTTTCAGCTGAGCTCTCTGGGTCTTCTCCCACCAGAGCCAGGATTCAACTTATCAGAGCAACCTGTTGGAGCTTCTCTCGAGCCCCACCTTGGGTGCCAATAAATCTGTCACGGTTTAAAGCTGTGCCAGCTATTAACCCAGTGGCAGATGCTCTCTGTTAACCCTCTCCACCCCCCCCCCCCAAGGGAAAGGGAAAAGGGAGAGAGACTTATGGGTTGGAAAGTTAAAACAGTTTTAATAAACTATAGCAATGAAAAAGAGTATAATAAGAATAATAGAAATAATCAAATATATACAAATATATACAAAACCAAGATTGAGAGCTTGGAAATCCTCCTCAGGCAGAGTTGCTCCCCCAGCACAGGCAGAGGGGAAAATGCAGTAGTTCCCCATCACACCTGCAGGCTTTTAACTGGAGAATTGGCAAAGCTGGTACCAATCAGTGGGAGACAGGAGGGCCCCTCCCTCCTGGGCCCCACCTCCAGGAGGCAGTGGGTTAGTGATAAATAGGAAAGTGAGAATGATGTGTATGGGATGGAATACCTTGTCGGTCAATTCTGGGCCAGCTGCCCTGTCTGCTCCTCCCTGCATGTACGAGCTCCCTTCGGCTCTTCACTCGTAAGCAGTGAGGAATTTAGCAGTGACCTTGGTTTCTCTAAGACTAATTGGCCTGGTTTGGGCCAAACCAGGACAATTACTTGCTACAGTTAATTCAGAGAAGGAAAATATTTGGAATAAAAAGAAAGAAAAGACACAATCTTGGTACTTTTTAGATGTCTAGGGTCATATTTTGCAGATATATTTTTCTAATAGAAAATCTACTATGCTTAACAATTAACATAAATATATGTTATATAAGATAAAAGGTAACATAAGTAAAATTTTACTTGGCCAAACTTCCACTAGTATTCCTGTGATTGTACAACTCTCTCCATATTTCATTTAATTCGCTACTGATGTTAGTAGCGTTACGCACAACAATAGGATTAATGTGATCTGACCTCTGTAAGATGAAAGACTAAGAAAAACCATTCAGAGAGTATACTGGAAGAAGTCACTATAAATATCACTCATTATTTTCTTCATAGAGACTGTAGGAAAATAAACGACATTTTATTTACAGTAGCAAAATCTGCAGATGTATAAGCAGCATCATTGCTCCATTTTCTGCTGCTGCAGCAAATTTAACCATATATTCTCTACCAGTGCCTCATTATTTCTCATTTTTGAAGGAAAAAATGTATATTACACCCTAATTCAGTCCTTAGCAGAGTTGACTAACTCAGGACTGTGAGCAAGGCTCAGGTGTTGTTCATAAATTGGATATTGGACATGCTGTTACTTTGGATTAGGAAGTAAATAATTTATAGCAAATAATTTGAGAGATGTTGACAGCCAGTTATAATATTGTCATATTTGTTTTTCTAAAGTAATTAACAAATCATTCATATTCGGTAGCTGGTTTAGAAATGGTTGATTAAAATTGTTGAATATTTGGATCTTGAATTCTGTTGGTTATTTTTTATTAAATAGATTGACAACATAGTATTTCTGAATCCTCACAGAATGGTACAAATAGTTTGGAAACAAAAGTGGAGGAAGGCAGTTCTGGGGCTGGGAAGGGTTTGAGTTCATGAAGGAAAAACTTTGCAGAGGTGAGAACTCAGAAAAAGGCCAGGTGAAAATTATTATGCTTTTCTATAGTTACCTTTTCCTCATTAAAATCTCCCTTAAAGATTTACTCCTCCTCTGTGATACACAGAAAACTAGATTTTTATATTTATAAAATATAAAACCCTGAGGGCTTTATTGCGTATTGTCTTTTCTGCATCTACTGCTTATTTTGCAAGATCTTTGGGAAAGTGGTTCTTTGTGTCTTTTACAAGATAATGCATGATATTGATCATGATCAGAAATAGAAACAATACATTTGATATACACAGTATGATATTCAAGATCTCCTTCCAATTATAATCACACTATATAAAGTGAAAGGTACCAGAGGACTTCAGTTTGCTCAAGTACTGTAGCTCCTAGTTCTCAACTGTTCCGCTTGCCAGTGTAGTTAATGGCTGAGAATTAGTGACAAGTTGCCATGGAGGAGATAGATAGGTAGGTATCTAAAACAGGATTTCACAATCCTGCTGGCTTCTTCAGCCAAAGAGCAGAAATTGAAAAGGAGTAGATAGGGCATATGTTCCACCTCTTCATTCCCAAGCATCTAAATCTAGGCCAGCTGGAGATTTCTGCCTCCACTCTGCTGTGAGACATCTCAACTATGTCAGATAAAAGGAGAAAGCAAGCCTAGTTTTTTAATGTCCCAGATAGGTTTTAATTGCAAAAGTTTTGACAAATGCATAAAAATGTAATCAAATATGCAGCCATGTCCTCAACAGGCTTTGTATGAGGCTGAGTCAAGGTATGGTCTTAGAAAACGTGCTGTAGACAGTATACCGGTACTAAGGTACCTTGAACAAGGGTTTTTAATAGTGTAGTGGTGGGTGGGGCTGGATCCATCTCCATCTTAAGATAGATGGAGGGGAAAGCACTGCAGTATAGTTTTCATTCATGTAATAATTTTAAGAAAGGCCACTGAACCACATGGCACTACTGGTGGGACTAGAATCACCTCATTAAATCTGCAAACGGAGATTCAGCACTGTCAGAAACTTTGATGGTTAAAAAATTAAAGCAACTACAGGGGAAAAGCTATACGGTAGCTGTACGTATAAGCAGTTGTGAGGATTTTGGTGTCATGCATATCTAAGTCCTTCTATCCATTTAGCTTTGAAGTATCATTTATACTTAGGAAAGTATATAATGGCCTAGGATGACAGTATATAGCACATACAATTATTCTGTGAAATACTTCTTTTTACCTCTTATTTTCTTCTTCTTTGGATATTCTTTATATACAGTATAGACTGGCTATCTGTTGTTTTATGGAAAATGGAAGATACATAGACGAAGCACTATGATATGTTCCCCTTCATTCAGATCATAATATTTCTTGCAATCGCTGTGTTTAGTTTTGATTATCACAATCCAGGATCACAGATGTTTATGTGTAGGCACTTCATCTGAATGCAATAAACATCTCACTGGTAGAACAGAAAGCAATCATTGTTCTAGGCAGCATTTCAAATAGTCTGACTCATCTATTTGCAAGCCAGCATAATTGTTTCACTCACATGCTTCCAAAAACGACAGGGAATATATTTTTGATTCTAAATGAGATCTTAATTTTTAACAAACAGTATCCTGATGCATCTACATGTGTTAAAAATATGAGTGCATCGGTATCATAGCCTATCACTTTGGCCTTACTACCTTCCTTCCTTGCTACTGTTATATCTTCTTTTTCCACTACATCAATAACTCTACATTTATTAGTTCCTTTTCATGGATAAATCCCACTGTACTGTAAGACTAGACAGCTTTCTACATTGTCCACCTATCAAATATATAGCAGGTAACTGGTTTTTTTTTGCATGCTGTATTTGTGAATGAGGGGAAAAAAAAAACAAACACACCTTAGCCTTAATACCTGCAGAAAAAATCGCATCTAAATATACAATTTTCCGTAACAACTACTTATAGTAGTTGTAATCACTCATTATTTGCTCTAACAATAATGATTATATTACCTTTTGATTACATATTTCTAGTATCACTTTTTGTGCTGCAAAATAGATAACTAATATTTTTTTATTTTGCAGTCTGTGTGAAAACAAGACTTCCCATTATAGTTATACATTAATGTATTCTCTTGTTTTTAATCTTCACTGGAGCTGAGGGCAGGAGAAGAGTGTGTTAAGCAGAAGAGAGAAAAGGATTAGGATCACCTTTTTTGTAGTAATGAGGTTTTAGATCAACTTGTATCTGGGCTTGAAGGTATTTCTTTATACTACTTTTATTCTAAACATGATCTTGATATCACTTGCAGATGTATTTAGTATAATAACATGAAATTTTTTCTTTTTTTTTTAAGTTATTGTCCCCTAAAATTTTGTCATTAGGATATGGAACACAGCGTCACCTAAGACAACTGAAAGAAGCATAATTTTGTTCTGAAACTGCTGGTAAACATTTCTGTTTCCAAATTTATTCTGATTTATCCGTGAGTGTAGCTGATCGGAGACTCAGATGAGTCTCTCATTCATCTGAGCAAAGTGTACTTAAGAGCTTCTGTTGAAGTCAGCTGAAAGGTATATTCTAATAATGAGAGCTCATACATGCAAAGAACGAAGCTGAACATTTAGTTATGTTCAAAATTAGAACTGATATGTTCATCTGATACGTTCATCATTGGAGTTTGGTAAAGAGTATGAACTATGGTATTTCTCACCTTTTTCTGCTGTTTCATTTTTAAGAACCTTGGCTTTCTGGAGAGGATATTTGTCAGCAAGTAATTTCTATTTTTACTTTAGTTTAATTGTGAGGTGTATCTTATTCCACCCGCCTTCTCAAGGACAATATGATTAAAGCAGACCCTAGTAGAATGTACTTTTTAAAGTTGTTTTCAGAATAAAATTCTGGTTCCACCAAAATGACTGTAAGTTGCAAAGATACCCACAATAGATATTAATTAGGTATTAGGTTGTATTCAATGAGATAATGTCTCTTGCTATGTTCAGCATAGTATAAAATATGTTAAGTAGTATAATTTTTGAAAATGTTTTGGTAAGTCGATTTAAGTCAATGTTTTGGTAAGTCAATTTAAGATCTGAAGTTGGGAGTCTGTTTTACTTTTTACTTCATCAGCAGGTTGATTGTAATTTTTCAGATTTGTACTTAGCTTGTCACTGTTTTTCATGCACTACAATCTGAAAATATTTCCCTCATCCTCACTGGCTTCCTACATATTTTACAATTTACTAGTGAATATCCTTTTTGATTCCGAAGTTGTTCTTTGGATGTATTCAATTTGACAATGATGGACAAAGTACGAAAACTCATCAATAAAACTTTTTTCTTCTCTTTGTGCTCTTCATGCCATCATGTGTTTTGAGAAATGTCAAAATTTGTTTTTCATGTTATTTTTTTCCAATATATCTGAGAAAGAAGACTGAGAATCCCAGACACTTCTATCCATATTAATTCTCCTGCCAGTGAACGTTAGGCAAAATGTTTCTTATGTGGTATGCTATAGTTTTCAGAAGAGATTCTCACATGACCTCTCATCAGTTAAATGAATGCTTTAAAATTCAAGAGAAATGTCAAAAGAAATATTAACATCAGATTTACGCAAGCCTATGTAATACACTGGTTGCTATAGTTGACAAAATTGTAACCACAACGAATGGACCATAGTATAACACATCATGTTAAACTGCTCGGAATTGCCTGTATCTTTGTATGCTGAAGAATCTTCTCAGATTCTCTTTGTGGCCTTCCAACACTCCTTTTCATCATGATGCCATTCATATAAATATTTGATGAAGTGCTTTGAATTCTGAATAAGCAGATATTAGCTCTATAGAAGTTATGTTATCCTCTTTGGTGGTTGGGCACTTAAGTTCTAAGTTCAATAAATAATTAATAACAAGAAACCTTCCTAGGTAGATGAGAGACAGATCCTATTTAAAGTGATTTTGTCTCAGTGGTTGATCTGTCTAACTCCAGAGTTATTTTATCTGAAGCTTGTATTAGTTCTGCTTCAATTAGAATTTTAGTTCCCTATGGGACACTGATAATTAATGAGTTATTGTCCAGTAACTTCATCTTCTAGCCTTGACTCCAGCCACTCAGTCTAGTGTGTATTGATCAACCTCTAGATCTGTGGCATGTTCTTTTTAAGGTTGCTTGAAGACTAATTGGTCTGAGTGAACCAGATATTGACCTTGGCCTCAGTTCAGTAACATATTTTAAGCACATGCCTACATCTAAGAAGGAGAATAAGGCAATAAATTCAACTAAACGATTTCTTCCTGCTTAAAATTAGGCAGATACTTAAATACTACATTGCAGTCAGGGCTTTGGCTGGTTGTCTTGTTGGTGAAGTATCCTAGGAGGTTAGAAATGTAGGAACACTGAATTTTGGACAATTTTTTAAATCCATCGTATCTATCTCAAACACTGAGTCATATCAGACACCTCTTTTGTACATAAGAATGTACAAAAATCTTTGTCATGGATAAATCTCTCATAGAAGATGGTCCTTTCCAAAAATCTGATATCTAATACTTTGTGAAGGGTTCAAAACAAGATGGTTTCAAAACACCCTGGATATTCTCTTCGTTCACAAAAGAGTATTTTTAGAAATGTTTGTTGATGGTGTAACATGTTTGGTGGGTTAACTAGGAACTGTACAAACATGGAAGGTTCGCTGATCACTTTTTGACCTTTATCTTTCACTGATATTCCTAAGGTTTCTTGTAAAGAAAGGTATGTATATGTAGCACTGCCAGTAAAATACTTCTTGTTTTAGTGGGACTATGTAGGGAATGATGAGTTAGGATCAGTAACTTCTGCTGTCCTCATACAAAAAGGCTCACTGTAGCTGGAACATTCTATGCAACTTTAGGACGCTACAGGAAAGTGACCATGTAATTTCATAAATGGTCATTCTTAATGTTTGCTGTTTTCTGCTTTTTTATGTGCTGATCATAAACTAACTTTTATACAACTGCTTGATTTGCATTTTTATTCAAATTATGTGATAACAGCTTCAGTTTTATAGCTAACAGGCATTATAATGGTTAAGAAAGAGAATAGAATCCAAAGATAACATAAGTTTAGGAAAAGTCAAAGTGTTACTTTGCCTATGCTCATGATCTTTAATGTATTATTATTAAAAGTTAGTTAAAATTTTTTTCCTTTACTTCCTTGATGTTATAACTCAAATTTTAAACCTTGGTCATAGTTTGAGACAGAGAAATACAAAATTTTGATCCCAGGCAGAGTAGGCCTCATGTGATTTGATATCATGAACTACCTAGGGCCCATCTAATCCAACTATGGAAATGTAATTGAGGCACCTCAGTTAGGAATCAGAGTGGTGTTGACTCCTTATGTAAACAATGCATTTATAAACGAAAATGAAGAGGTACTTTGAGAGGCTAGCAGGATTTCAGGGGGATGTGATTTATTTGTATGCATTCCTTTCTGCATCCGCTATCTTTGATTGTCAGAAGTATCTCTTTTATGTGCTTTTGTGTAAATGGCTACTACAGGCCCAGTCAGAATGGGTTTATGAAAGGCAGGTCCTGCTTGACTAACTTGAACTCCTTCCATGACAAGGTGACCTGCTTATTGGATGAGGGAAAGGCTGTGAATGTCATCTACCTGGACTTCAGTAAAGTCTTTGACACACAGCATTCTCCTGGAGAAACTGAATGCTCATGGCTTGGATAGGCGTACGCTTTGCTGGGTAAAAAGCTGGCTGGCTGGCCAGGTCCAAAGAGTTGTGGTGAATGGAGTTAAATACAGTTGGCGGCTGGTCACAAGCAGCGTTCTCCAAGGCTCAGTGTTGGGGTCAGTTCTCTTTAACATCTTTATCAATGATCTGGGCGAGGGGATTGAGTGCACCCTCCGTAAGTTTGCAGATGACACTAAGTTAGACAGGACTGTTGGTCTCCTTGAGGGTAGGAAGGCTCTACAGAGGAATCTGGACAGGCTGGATCGATGGGCTGAGGCCAACTGTATGAGTTTCAACAAGGCCAAGTGTCGAGTCCTGCATCTGGGTCACAACAACCCCATGCAATGCTACAGGTTTGGTGAAGAGTGGCTGGAAAGCTGCCCTGCAGAAAAGGACCTGGGGGGACAGCTGAATATGAGCCAGCAGTGTGTCCAGGTGGCCAAGAAGGCCAACAGCATCCTGGCTTGTATCAGAAATAGTGTGTCCAGCAGGACTAGGGAAGTGATCGTCCCCCTGTACTTGGCACTGGTGAGGCTGCACCTTGAATACTGTGTTCGGTTTTGGGTCCCTCACCACAAGAAAGACATTGAGGAGCTGGAGAGAGTTCAAAAAAGGACAACAAAGCTGGTGAATGGTCTAGAGGGCAAGACCTATGAGGAGCAGCTGAGGGAACTGAGGTTGTTTAGTCTGGAGAAAAGGAGGCTGAGGGGAGACCTTATCTCTCTACAACTACCTGAAAGGATGTTGTAGCAAGGTGGATGTTAGTCTCTTCTCCCAGGTAACAAGTGATAGGACAAGAGGAAATGTCCTCCAGTTGTGCCAGGGGAGGCTTAGATTGCATATCAGGAAAAATTTCTTCAGCTAAAGGGTTACCAAACATTGGAACAGGCTGCCCAGGGAAGTGGTGGAGTCACCATCCCTGGAGCTTTTTAAAAGACATGCAGATGTGGTGCTTAGGGAACATGGTTTAGTGGTGGACTTGGCAGTGCCAGGTTAATGGTTGGACTTGATGATCTTAAAGGTCCTTTCCAACTAAAACAATTCTATGATTCTATGATTCTGCAGCATATCCATAGCTTTGGAAAGAGAAATTATTGCCAAAGCCCAGAAGATTGAAGTGAGGAAACCTATGTGCTGAGAAAGCAGTGTGTGAAAGTTTCCATAGGATTTATAAGCTCAGGAGAGCTGCTGATTCTGCACGAATGGGTAGTCTCAGGAAACCAAGAGGCTGCTGACCGCCTGATGAGTGCACTGATGGCAGGTTGTGTAACTCAGGCTGCGTCCAAGAGGTCAGGGACTGCTGAACGCAGATGAAGCCTGTAGGGTTATAAATACAGATGATGAAAGACACCTCTGAGGGACTTTATAAACACCTGTATAGAAGACACTAGTGTGCCAGTGACTCTTTGTTCTTGAGTCTACACTTGAAAATGGACTCCAGAGTGAGACCGGGACAGAAAGCTATGTGTGAATGCGTGTGTGAATGAAGTTTGTGTGAATGAATAAGTGCATGTGTTTTGTGAGTAAGCGTATGTGTTTTGTTAATAATCATGTTATTAATAACAAAAGCTTGTTTCTACTGATAATAACTTAGTATATAAAAGCTTTCGTAAGAAATATTTATCATGATCTATGTCTGCCCTCTCACTCAGAGAACAGAAAATCTACAGAATGGAAGTTTTCACAGCTTCAATATCTTAGTTAAATATCCAGATTTAGGTAGAATGAACTTGGGCCTCGCTTCCTAGGAAACAACATATTGGAGGAAATGTTGCCTTCATTTAGTACTGCAGTAGGTGGATAAAATTTAATTAGCTACAGAAGAAAGTAAAAAGAATTCTGGCGTAGATAGGTGGAGGACAATCTGTCATCTGCATTTTTCTGATCTTTATAGCCCCTATGAATTTTAGACATTACCTTGCACCTTGAAGTGTTAGTAGAATCAAAAAAATATGTGTAAGATTTTCTTAATTGGGATACTGTTTAACACTGAGCATCTGTATTATCCATCTAGAAGTCCAACTTAGCTTGAGTATTCTCTAGCAAAATGTGGTGTTTATAAGAGAAATCAAATGAAACAATGCTCTTCAAAGAAATTTTGATTATGTGTTTATCAAAATAAGCTTTTCATAATCAAGAACTTTTGGGAATCAAGCCTAAAGAGAATAATTCATGTGTTAAGATTTTTTTTTTACCTGTGAAGTGGAAAATCTAGTAGGAATCATAGAAAATAAGAAAGCAAATCTAAATTTTAATATCCTGTGAGAAATGTCCTAAACACCTGAGTTACAGTTCTTTTGCAATTGTC
Source organism: Nyctibius grandis (assembly GCF_013368605.1). Classification (NCBI taxonomy): domain Eukaryota; kingdom Metazoa; phylum Chordata; class Aves; order Nyctibiiformes; family Nyctibiidae; genus Nyctibius; species Nyctibius grandis. The sequence goes on along the minus strand of NC_090658.1, from coordinate 100,866,517 downwards.
TTCTCTGATTTATTATAAAATGTCTTGAATTACAGAACCGGAATGGAAATCTCATCCAGATGCAGTCCAGTCTCTGTGTAAATTTAGGTGAGTCCTTTGACTCACTGACTTTATGTAGAGATGGTTTTCAGTGCCCCATCTTGTCTTTTTGTATGCTGAACATTCTCCGTTCTAGTTTCTCCATCTTACCTTTTGTTTGCATATCCAATAAAGATTTTTGCTGCTAAAAATACAAACAAGAATCCTCCTTCCACCTTTCATGCAACAGTCATAAAGAAAGTAATTACTAAGATCCAAGAATTCTGTCAAATATTAAACTTCATAATAAAGGTTTGCTTAAAAGAATCCTTAGGGATAGTTAGGAGACCCTGTAAACAGATGGAATGTTATTTTTGCATCCTATTGGACTATTTTAAGTAATTAAAACACCCCACACCTGAAGATTGTACGAGAATCATTTTAATAGTTTTCTTCTGCAAATATTTGCTTTGATTTTCCCATTGTCAATATGGAATAAATTATATCAGGGACACCCAAAGCATATTTTAAAAAAAGAAAATTTAGATTCAGGGTGTGATAGAACATTTGGCTTCACAGTTTGAGTTAATAATACTGTATTACATATAATAGCTTTCCTTGTTCCAGACAATGCAAATCTTGTAGGTCTTTTTCATGTAATTGTTTTTTTTTTCTGTTAAATAATCATAGTTGAAAACTTGACTAGCAATGAAGAGTGTTAAGTGTATCTTTATGATTGCTGTGAGGAAAGCCAAGAAACAGTATGATAAATAAAAATCATGTTGATTTAAATCAGTGACACTCAACCTTGAACTGCTGCAAGTCACTCTGGCATAAACCAGAGCCATCAGGAGCCACGATATATGTTTTACTAGCCTACTATACAAAAAAGCATGTAAAAATTTATTATAAAATAAAAGTTAAGACATTCATCTATTGAATTATATATAATTTGCTCTACTAACAGTATTATTTATGATAGGTTCAAAGTTTCTTACATTATAAATCAGAAGTGAAATTCTACAGTGCTATTAGATGAGGGTGGTTAGTTGTATGGCTGGACAGACAATCAACTGAGTGCAGTGTTTTTTCCTTCTGATTCACTGAGAGCTGAAAATATATCTTCAGTCTTCAGAGGTGTCTGCAGATAGATATACTGAAATGGAGATTTGGAGACTTCCTTATACTGAGAAGCAGGTTCTGCAAGTCTGATGGTCCTATTCTTTAATGCTATAAACTGTTTTTTGGTGGGAATCTTCATCTGAGAATTTTAGGGCATATTCTTGTACGGCTTATCATTGTGGACACTGCTAAGTTTTTTAGTAATTGTTACATTGTTCTGTGACATAGTTACTTCCTGGAGAGCAACAACAAGCCCCCAAAAAATCTGGATCTTAACCCACACGAGTTATTGAGACCATATTGACTTTTAATCTCCCCCCAAAAGTACCAAGGAAACAACATTTCTAACCACCTTTTCTTACACTATGATAAATAAAGCAGAGTAAACCTATTATTGAAAAAATGTTCAGAAGAAGTATCCAAATTTCACCTTCCATTATAAAACATCCATATAAGTTCACGAACCTCCCAGCAGCTGCCATTGCCCTCCTACAATAATAGGCATAGCTTTTCTGGCTTTAGTTATTTTCTCATTCACCAGAAAGCTAGTGACATCACAATTATATGTCAGTACACACTGATGCTGAAACAAACATATGTTAAGAATGTTAAGAATGGTAAGAAGGAAGAAAAGGTACTCCCTATCATGAATTAATAACAGTGAAAATGACAAACCACAAAGTGACTTCTAGCCATAGTCTCCCCTGACCCTGAATCTTACATAGGTAGGTGGATTCACTGCATGCTTCTGTTCTTCTCCCACTGGTACATCTGCTCCTCACCATAAAGTGAACTCCAGTGAACTGAATGTCATGAAACTCTTCGATTTCTAGAGGTTAAACTCATCTCTGTATTTATGAAATTTCCTTTAGAATTTTTATTTTCGGTTGCAATTTCTGCACCTTCTTGTACCTGAGAAAAGTTTTTTCCTGGATTATGGATGTTCTTGGAGAAAACATAAACATAAAGAAGTGAGGGAGTGTTGCCCTCTGTGTCAAAGACCAGCTACAGCTAATGGAGCTCTGCCTGGACATGGAGGAAGAGCTGATGGAGAGCTTATCAGTCAGGATTAAAGGCAAGACAGGGACAGGTGACATTAGAGTGGGTGTCTGCTACAAGCCACCTGACCAGAGAGACCGAGCAGATGAGGCCCTCTACAAGCAGATAGGAGTAGCCTCATATTCACATGTCCTGGTCCTCATGGGGGACTTTAACCACGCTGACATCTGTTGGAGGGACAACACAACAGGGCACAAGTAATCCAGGAGGTTCCTGGAATGCATTGATGATAACTTTCTTCTCCAAGTGACAGAGGAGCAAATGAGGAGAGGTGCCATGCTGGACCTTGTTCTCACCAACAAGGAGAGTCTGGTGGGGAATGTGAAGCTCAAGGGCAGCCTTGGCTGCACTGATCATGAAATGGTGGAGTTCAAGATCCTTAGGGCAGCAAGGAGGGTGCACAGCAAGCTCACTACCCTGGACTTCAGGAGAGCAGACTTTGGCCTCTTCAGGGACTTACTTGGTAGAGTACCATGGGACAAAGACGTGGAGGGAAGAGGGGCCCAAGAAAGCTGGTTAGCACCAGAAGGTGCACAAGTTGATGGGGCCTGATGAGGACCATCCACGGGTACTGAGGGAACTGGTGGATGAAGTTGCTAAGCCACTGTCCGTCATTTTTGAGAAGTCGTGGCAGTCTGGTGCAGTTCCCACTGACTGGAAAAGGGGAAACATAACCCCCATTTTTAAAAAGGGAACAAAAGAAGACCCAGGGAACTACAGGCCAGTCAGTCCCACTACTGTGCCCAGCAAGATCATGGAGCAGATCCTCCTGGAAACTATGCTAAGGCACATGGAAAATAAGGAGGTGATTGGTGACAGCCAACATGGCTTCACTAAGGTCAAATCATGTCTGACAACTTTGGTGGCCTTCTACGACAGGGTTACAGCATTGGTGGATAAGGGAAGAGTGACTGATGTCATCTACCTGGACTTGTGCAAAGCATTTGATACCGTCCCACATGACATCCTTGTCTCTAAACTGGAGAGATATGGGCTTGACAGATGGACCACTCAGTGGATAAGGTAATGACTGGACGGTCGCACTCAAATGGTTACAGTCAATGGCTCAATGTCCAACTGGAGACCAGTGACGAGTGGCATTCCTCAGGGGTCAGTAATGGAACCAGTGCTGTTAAACATCTTTGTCGGTGACATAGACAGTGGGATTGAGTGCACCCTCAGCAAGTTTGCCAATGACACCAAACTGTGTGATGCTGTCAACATGCTGGAGGGAAGGGATGCCATCCGGAGGGACCTGGACAGGCTTGAGACATGGGCCCATGTGAACTGCATGAAATTCAGCAAGGCCAAGTGCAAGGTCCTGCATGTAGTTTGGGGCAATCCCAAGCACAAATACAGGCTGGGTGGAGAATGGATTGAGAGTAGCCGTGAGGAGAAGGACTTGGGGGTGATAGTTGACGAGAAGGTCATGAGCCGGTAATGTGTACTTGTAGCCCAGAAGGCCAACCGTATCCTGGGCTGCATCAAAAGAAGTGTGGCCAGCAGGTCAAGGGAGGTGATTCTCCTCCTGTACTCGGCTCTTTTGAGACCCCAGCTGGAGTACTGCGTTCAGCTCTTGGTCCCCTGACAAAAGAAGGACATGGACCTGTTGGATCAAGTGCAGAGGAGGGCCATGAAGATGATGAGAGGGCTAGAGCACCTCTCCTAGGAAGAAAGGCTGAGAGAGTTGGGTGTGTTCAGCCTGGAGAAGACTCCAGGGAGACTCTATCGTGGCCTATCAGTACTTAAAGGGGGCTTATAAGAAAGATGGGGACAGACTTTTTAGCAGGGCCTGTTGCAATAGGTCAAGGGGTAACGGTTTTAAACTGAAAGAAGGTAGATTTAGGTTAGATCTTAGGAAGAAATTCTTGACTGCGAGGGTGGTGAGACACTGGAACAGCTTTCCCAGAGAAGCTGTGGATGCCCCCTGCCTGGCAGTGTTCAAGGCCAGATTGGACGAGGCTTTGAGCAACTTGGTCTAGGGGAAAAGTGTCCCTGCCCATGGCAGGGGGGTTGGAACTAGATGATCTTTAAGGTCCCTTCCAACTGAAACCATTCTATGATTCTGTTATTCTATGAATAAACAAAAAAGGCCATAACAACTGCAAGTTGTTCAAGCTATTTCACTTCCAGATTTTCTTATTTTTAGTGCCTATTTTTAAGATACTGAGTGATCCATGCTTCCTTTTCTTGCTCTTCAGCAGAATATTGTTTATATAAGCTGTTGCATTTTAAGAAGAGAATTTTAATATTTTAGATGTTAGCCTGTTAAGAAGTTATGAACTAATGCAGTTTCTGCACTTCCAATTTTTTCTCATTTATTTGTTGAATTTTCTTCTTTTAAACTATCTTATTACAGTGTTATTAATGCCTTAGGAAATGCACATGCCTCTGAATGTTGTAAAGTAGCCCCTGGAAGTAATATTTTATGTCCTCACATCACAGAATCCGTTTGTTAATTATTTTAAAAATTTTCTATTAAACCAATAATCTCTATCTGATCCAACAAACACTTTTGTAAAATAGCTAATTAAAAATATCATCAAGATGCCTGATAGAAGCAAGTGTTATCATCTTTGCTCTTATAAACATTAGCTTTGTATTGTTTTGTCATTTGAGTTTTAAACTACAGACTTAAATTCATTACTTCCATTGCAGACTGCTATCTCTACACAGATCTGGATAGGTGAAATAGGCACATGTGAAAGACACACAAAAAATGTAGCTATAGAAAGTGAACTGGGGTTGGAGGAAGTCTCTCAAGTGCAAAACATAAGTTTTTAAACTCCGACTTTTTAAAATTATTTTTTGTCTCTAGTTAAGAAGGTTCTTAAAGGAGGATTCATCACACAATGCAAATATATCGTCAGTTAGACATTTGAGGTACTCTCCCTGTGTTTCTTCTTTAGTCAACTGAAAAAAATAGGTGTTTCTAGACTGAGAATTACATGAACTATATTAGATGCGTACCTGAGGATGCAATGAACAGTGCTTTAAAACCGTTTATTCCCTTCTACTTAATATAAAAGGAGTCTACATACAAGTCTGATTAATTCAGGTGTATAAATCTTCACAACAGATTTCTGAAGTCAAGTGAGACAAATGCTGCTTTTTGTTTTGTGGCTTTTTGGGGTTTTTTTACATTAGAAGTGCCTAAAAGTCCATTTCTGGAAACAGTAAGAGTGTCTCAGTTAACACAAAGCTGAAAAGCTTGCTTAGCTCTTGTTCATAGCAAGACCTGTTTCACGTTCATACTTCAGATATTTCTGGACTTCATTTTTGCCATATCTTATGATCATGTTTTCAAGTTTAGATATTACCCACATTGCATCTGCCACATTTCTGCACGATGTAAATTTAGTTCAAAAGGAAGTGATTCTTCCTTCTTTTTTCCCAACTAGGGATATAGCTCTGATGAAATCCATTGCCTGGGAATACAATTAATTTCCTTTGTCTTGAGGAAGTTCAAAATGGAATCATTATACACATCATCTTAATCACTGCATTATAGTGGAGAGAAAGTGATATAACAAAAATTCCAGCTGCTGTGCAAAGGATAGAGATCTACCAGATAAGAGAGAAAACAATGTATTATTTTATGTACAAACTTTATAGTTAAGACAACCATTTATGATTATGGGCTGAAATATTTTTTCATTTTATTCCTAAAGTTTATCGTGTAAAATTCAACTGCAATGCCTGGAGCAAGAATAGACACTCAAAATTCTTCCTTCCTAAGTGGATTCTCTAACCTCTAGTCGTATTCAATTGCTTCAACCATGTTCTCTCTCCTTCCTATCTTTTTTATTTTTTTTTAAGTGGAAGAGTCATAATGAGTACATTTAGGATAACTGTTCCCCATAGTATTTTACAGCATGTAGGCTGCCATTGTTCTGAAGGAAATTTTTAACTCTGCCTACTGGGTGAAGTGGAAGAAACCAAGTTTTTTGGCTTTGATATTTTGAATTAATCCAAATTTTAAAACCAGTATTGGAATGAAAATCAAATGTGTATAAGACCCCAGTGAAACAAATTCACTAGGTCTACATTGACTACGTTTAGTTCTGCATAAAACAGCATGAGATGGCAGTGTTTCAGAACATCACTATCATATAGATGGATATAGAAAGAAAAGACAAGCCTAGGTATTGTCAGTATTAACATATCTTTTTCATGAAGGTTAAAGCAATGCTTTACTGAAGGGCACACAGCTCTTGATACAAGAGGAAAAAGCTCAAGCAAAGACAAAATAAACCTGGAGCCACCTCATTTCTCTCATGGACTTTAGAAACCATGACAATACACTTCAATTAAAGCAAACAGGTACTGAGTTTATCTCCAGATAAGAGAGTCTGAACTTTTGGTATGTGTGTAATTTACAGTTGTACTCATTCTATTTCTGGTGATGTAATATTCCTGAGTTCATAGGAACTTCTCTTGTCATTGCTAGTATGCTCTGCATAGAAAAAGTGAAATCCATTAACACCTCAAATATTTAATGGTACATTGTGGTATACATGTGACTTCAAATACTGTTTATTGAATTGACTGGATGTTGGTTCAGTGATTTAGTTTCACAGCCTAAGTTAGGTAAGATAAAGACACTTTCTGACTTTTTTAACAAATTCTCTTTAAAATCAGAATCTATTTTAAAGACAAATAATTACTTTGCATAGGTGTTGAGGAGAAGAGAATTATTTCTGCAGAACACAAACTTAAGACAAAATCTCTAATAAATAATTTTCTTTCTTGCTGAATTGTTCAAAGGAGCAGAGCTCAAAGACACTACAAATAAGCATCTGCATTAAATTCAGTAAGATTATCTAAATCAGAAATAACTGGCGTTTATCAATATATGTATAAGCAGATAAGGGAGATGGCAAAGAAAACAAGTTATATAAGGTAATAAAAAAATAACATTTTTTTATAAATTATAATATTCGTTTTTAAAAAAATAATACTTTAATCTGTATGTCATCAAGTTAGCAGAAAATTCCTCCTGTCTCTTCACTAATGCCAGTCAGTGGAGCTGCATATTGGTTTAAAAGAATCTGTTATTCTGAAATAAAATTGAATGAACAGTATATTGGCAAAATCAGATCAAAATTCCTGTTATTGAATCCTTAGGTATTATGATGTAGATAAAGAAATGCAAAAAAACAGAAAGCAAAACAAAACTATTTGTTTAGATGAGATATTTGTATAAATTCAAATATCCTGAAGAAATATACCAGAAATGCAATTCAGCTGCACTGGTGGTCAACACACAAGAAAGTGGACTTTGCACAAAAGTGTTTGTGTTGAGGATCTTGATGTTTGTGAAATAAACCTGGCTCTTTCAACACTAATATGCTCTGCTTTGTTCCTATACTGCTGATGATGTGAATTCCTCCTACACATTTTGTAGATGACATCTAAAACATTTTAAGCACCAGAAAGCATGAGGCACCAAGGTCAGACTTCAGCTGAACTCTTGTCTAACTGCTTTGTGCCAAATGAATGCACATGAGTTATTGCACCTAAAGGTAACATCTGTGGCAAAACAAATATGTCCTCAGATAGTTGTTTTTTTTTCCCCATCAAGTTCAGTCGAATTTCACTACATAGTAACCAACAATAACTTATTCACAGGTTCCGGCCTGTTGGTGTTCTCTAATGGATGTTGTGATTTATCCATTTCTAACTCCATGTACACCTAAATGAGAATGACCTATGGAGTCATTTTCATTAAAACTCTAATTGCCCACTTGTTTGCCTCTCTGATTCATGCATCTTTACTAGTCCATTGACAAGACAAGCTAGATATGTGTTTGAACACAGATCTTACAATTTAAATTTCATTGATAGAAAACTTGCAAACAAAAATCTCTTTAATAAATTCATGCTATTTCCAGCCCTAGGAAACAACCTAATTTACTCAAAATTGGACATTGCCAGTATTGATTATTTTACTGTTCCTTTGAAGATATTTATCTCCCCTTTTTTTTAATTTTCTCAGAGTACCTTAACCAATCCTTTCATCCAGACAGATAAACAGATCATTCCATTTTAATGTTCAGCTTACTTATTCCAACAATTTTCAAAAGGGTAAGAAGTGTATTCTAAAGATTGAAGTGAAACTAGTACCACCTGGTCCATCAGTGTTTTTACATGTAGCAACAAGAAGCAGATCATAAGCCATTTGAAAAACTCTTTCAGAAAATAAACTCTTTTAGAAAAAGTAATGTATCTTTACCTGAGTAAACAACATTCAGAGAATATGTACAGAAAGTAAAAATTTTTCAACTAGAAGCTCAGCTACAGAGAAAAGAGAGATTTCTCACAGTTATTGAGGTAGTAGTTTTAGTGACACCTGAAATATTGTTCATACTTTTGTCAGGCGAAATATTCATCTGTAATGTAAAACTACTGTGCATACCTCTAGTTGATGGCAAAAAAAAATATGCAGTAAAGAACTATATGAAGATAAATTAGAGGAAAATTTTAATTTGATATCTACAAAGAGACAGTGGAAGTTTTGTCTTACTGAGAGGAAACTCCTATAATTAGTCTTGTTCAAAATAGCGGAATAAATTTCTTGACTCAGATGTTAAAAAAGCCAAAATGACTGATTAAGAATAGTGTTTAGAAATAATAAAGTACGTAAAGAATGTCAAACATGCCACTATGGATTGCACACAAAGTGACACTGCTATAGCAGTGGGACTGGACCAGATGACCTCCAGAAAGTCCCTTCCAACCTCAGACTTTCTGTGATACTGTATGGGTTGAGGGATTTGACTTATATGACCATGAAACTCTTTCTCAGGATCAAAGACTCCTAGGAAGAGATGGAATCTACATGATCAAGTGGGGCATGAGCATTTTTTCCTACAGGCCAGGCGACCTGGTGGGAAGAGCTTTAAACAAAGAAAGATTACATCAGTAAACAAGTATCATCTATCTGGATTTCTGTAAGGCCTTTGACACGGTCCCCCACAACATCCTTCTCCCTAAATTGCAGAGATATGGATGTGATGGATGGACGATTTGGATAGACTATTTGGTGGATAAGGAATTGGTTAGATTGTTTCATCCAGAGGGTAGTGGTCAACAGCTCAATGTCCAGAAGGAGATCAGTGATGAGTGGTGTCCCTCAGGGGTCCATATTGGGACCAGTTACTGTTTAATATCATCGTCAGTGACATAGACAGTGAGATCAAGTGCACCCTTAGCAAATTAGCAGATGATATCAAGCTGAGTGGTGGGGTTGACATGCCTGAGGGATGGGGCGTCAATCAGAGGGACCTGGACAAGCTTGAGAAATGGTCCCACGCAAACCTCATGAGGTTCAACAAGGCCAAGTGCAAGGTCCTGCACATGGGTCGGGGCAACCTCTGGTATCAATATCAGCTGGAGGACGAAGGGATTGAGAGCAGGCCTGCCAAGAAGGACTTGGGGGTACTGGTGGATGAAAAGCTGGACATGAGCTGGCAATGTGTGCTCACAGCCCAGAAGGCCAATCTTATCCTGTGCTGCATTAAAAGAAGTGTGGCCAGCACGTCGAGGGAGGTGATTCTGCCCATCTACAGCGCTCTGGCGAGACCCCACCTGGAGTACTGCATCCAGCTCCGGAGTCATATAATCATAGAATCTTAGAATCGTTTTGGTTGGAAAGGTCCTTTAAGATCACCAAGTCCAGCTGTTAACCTTGTCCACCACTAAACCATATCCCTAAGCATCACATCTACAAGTCTTTTAAATTCCTCCAGGGATGGTGACTCAGCCACTTTCTGGGCAGCCTGTTCCAATGCTCAATAACCCTTTCAGTGAAGAAATTTTTCTTTATGTCCAATCTAAACCTCCCCTGGCGCAACTTGAGGTCATTTCCTCTTGTCCTGTCACTTGTTACCTGGGAGAAGAGACTAACACCCTCCTTGCTACAACCTCCTTTCAGGTAGTTGTAGAGAGCAATAAGGTCTCCCCTGAGTCCTCAGCACAGGAAAGATATGGACCTGTCCACCTCAGTCTTTCAATACTTAAAAGAGGCTTATAAGAAAGATGGGGACAGACTTTTTAGTAGGGTCTATTGTGATAGAACAAGGGGTAATATTTTTAAACTAAGAGGGGGTAGATTTAGACTGTGCATAAGGAAGAAATTTTTTACAATGAGAGTGGTGAAACACTGGAACAGGTTGACCAGAGAGGTGGTAGGTGCCCCATCCCTGGAAACATTCAAAGTCAGGTTGCAGCCTGGTCTTTTGAAGATGTCCCTGCTCACGACAGGGGTGTTGGACTAGATGACCTTTAAAGGTCCCTTCCTACTCAAACTATTCTATGATTCTATGATATAAGATATTACAGAATACTGGCATATATTTCATCTCCCAGAGTGAATTCTTTAACAGCTGAAATTGATTTCCCATTTAACTTAAATTAATTTAGGTTTATTTTTTCTAGACAAAATGCAAGATTCTTGGTGTAGCAATGAATTAATTCTGTCCATGTAGCAGGTGTTGTTACACTTTCTTAAGTATTTTTACCTTTAACAAATTGTGTAAAATGAACAAAACAGCTCCTTCTCACACAAAAGTATTTTTTTGTGAAAATGATTCTATAAGTTATGTCCAGTAAAATGTGTATGGTACATCCTAGAAAAGAAATTCAAATTCTTAGGAAGATTAATGACAAAACTGAAGTGCTTGTAGAATATAGATATCAATGAGTAGCTAATAGATTATTCATGATTTTGGAGAAGCTTGAACGCTGGCTATAGTCAAAAGTAATGACAGTTATGCAACAGAGATTTGGTCCAAAAAGGTTTTTTTTAATTAGCACGAAGTAGGATTTAGGTGGAACATAGATGTCTGAACCTAATACTACCTTTTCAGCAATGCTTAACCACACTATATATAGGTTTTAGTTTAGTGTCATGTTTCTTAAAAAAAAAGAAATTCACAATGTCGTTACATTGTTTTGTATGTTGAAAATTCTCTGGAATAAGTATTGGGGTTCTACCCAAAGGAAACGGAAGGATGGCAGCAATCATTATTTTTAACACAATATCTGAAGGGAAAAACACAACACTTGTCATTCATTAGTCTGTTTACTCAAAGGGTAGGACCTTCTCCTGCAAAAGAAAATATTAATTACCTTTTCTTTCTGAGAAGTTAGAAAATTATCTCTGTCCTCTCCCTTGCAAATATCCTAGTCAGCAGACTTTTATAAGAAAGATAGTACAGAATTAAACCTGTGTCTTTACTGTCTATCTATGCAAAGAGCTAAAGGGCAAGATTTGTACATGGTCGTGTTTTCCTCTATGTGCCTTAAAGGAAGAAGACAAATGGTGTTCTCTGTTCCTGCTGAAATAACTTCTAGGTCTAATGGCTTCATCTTTGAGGTGCTTAATTCCACCTGGGCACTCCCTAGGGAGATTTGGTACTCAATGCTCGACGATGAGTAGTCTTAGATAGTCTGCCCTGGTCTTCTAACACCCACCAGGTACTAAACTTCTGGGTAAGGCCTTGAAAGGTCATGTTCTTCTCCACAGTTTTTAAGGAACAAGAATCATCCCTATCACCATCCTATTCTTAAAGAACAACACAAGCTTCTAACTTTCAGAGAGAGGACAGAAGGTCTTACATGCTTTTAGTCATGAACAAAATGTTTAGAATAGAATATCTCAAGTTGGAAGTCCAAATCCCTGCTCCTCACAGGACTACCTAGAACTAAATCATATGACTAAGGGATCCTTTAACTCTGACAGTATTTCCTGGGAAGCCCATTCCAGTGACAACCACCCTCTCAGTGAAGAACCTTTTCCTAATGTCCAGTCTGCACTTCACCTGATGCAGCTTCATTGCATTTCCTTGTGTCCTATCACTGGTTACCGGAGAGAGATCTGCATCTTCCACTCCACTGCCCGCCTTGAGGAAGTTGTAGTCTGCAATGAGGTCACCCGTCAGCCTTCTCTTCTCCAAGTGGAACAAGCCAAGAGACCTCAGCCACTTCTTGTAAGTCTTGCCCTTGAGGCCTTTCACCATCTTGGTTGCCCTCCTCTGGACACAGTCTAATAGTTTGATTTCCTTCTTATACTGAGGCGTGCAAAACACAGCACTTGAGGTGAGGTTGCACCAGTGCAGTGTAGAGTGGGACAATCACCTCCCTTGACTGGCTAGCTGTGCTGTGCTTACTGCACCTCAGGACACAGTTGGCCTTTTTGGCTGCCAGGGCACACTGCTAACTTATATTTACTTGCCATTCACCCAAACCCCCAGATCTCTTTCTGTGAGGCTGCTCTCCATCCTCTTGTCCCCCAGTTTGTACATATAACCAGGATTACTCCATCCCAGGTGGAGAACCTGGCACTTGCTCTTGTTAAATTTCAAACAGTTGGTGATTGCCCAGCTCTCTAGTCTATCCAGATGTCTCTTTAAGGCCTCTCTACCATCTACGCAGTCCACAGCTCCTCTTAATTTAGTATCATAGGCAAAATTACTTAATGTACATTTGATTCCTGCATCCAGATAATTTATAAAAACATTAAAAAGTACTGGCCCTAAAATTGAGCACTTGTTACAGTACTGAGTTTTCATATGTTACATGTAATCCCTGAAATTACTCAACACTCAGGATTTCTCTAGAACATTCAGTTACATTGCAAACTCTTGCCTTTTTTTCTTTTTTCTTTTTTTTTTTTTTCTTAATTATAACACCATGGCAAAATAGTCTGCTTGGCCTGACTTCCATTTTTAATTTCCAGTGAACTCCTGCATTAATTGTTTAAGGTCAAGGTGTGTAAAAATAGTAATTTTAACCACCTACATGCTCATTTCTACATTAAGTATTTCTTTGCTTTTTAGTGACATACCTTCTAGTGTCTAGGTTATTAGTTGTTAATAAAAACAAGAATTATTGAGACTACGACTCAGGATGTGACAAAACCTGGTAACAGATTGACATGGCTGTGCTGGCTGAAGGCTCTGATCTAGATGCTATTCTGAAGGCTAAATACATCCTTGATGTTATAGCTTGCTAGTGTGGGGTGTTGTGGTGTGTTGACCCTGGCTGGATACCAGGTGCCCACCCAAGCCACCCTATCTCTCCCCCCCTCAGCTGACCAGGGGAGAGAAAATATAACGAAGATGAAATGAAGACAGGGAGAGATCACTCACCAATTACCATCATGGGCAAAACAGACTCAACTTGGGAAAAATAATTTAAATTATTACCAATGAAATCAATGTAGGCTAATGAGAAAAAAAACCCTGAAATCTTAAAACACCTTCCCCAGACCCCTCCCTTCTTTCTGGTCTCAATTTCACTCCTGATTTCTCTACCTCCTCCTTTCGAGCAGTGCAGTACGGGGAATGGGGGTTGCAGTTAGTTCATCCCACGTTGTCTCTGCCAATCCTTCCTCCTTGAAAGACTCCTCACACTCTTTCCCTACTCCAGTGTGGGGTCCCTGCCACAGGATACAATCCTCCATGAACTTCTCCAATGTGAGTCCTTCCTACAAGTTACAGTTCTTCATGAACTGCTCCAGAATGGGTCCTTTCCACAGGGTGCAGCCCTTCAGCAACAGACTGCTCCAGCGTGGATCCCCCATGGGATCACAAGTCCTGCTAGCAAACCTGCTCCAGCATGGGCTCCTCTCTCCACAGGGTCACAGGAGGTCCTGCTAGAATCCTCCTTCAGCACAGACTCTCCAAGGGGTCACAGCCTCCTTTGGATGCATCCACGTGCTCTGGTGTGCGATCCTCGACAGGCTGCAGGTGGATATCTGCTCCACCGTTAACCCCCATGGTCTGCAGGATGAGAGCCTGCCTCACCACGGTCTTCACCATGAGCTGCAGGGGAATCTCTGCTCCAGCACCTGAAGCACATCCTCCCACTCCTTCACTGACCTTGGTGTCTGCAGAGCTGTTTCTCTCACATGTTCTCACTCCTCTCTTCTGGTTGCTGTTGTTGCACAGCAGATTTTTTTCTCCTTCTTAAATACGTTATCACACAAGCACTACCACCATCACTGATTGGCTCTGCCTTGGCCAGCAGCAGGTCTGTCTTGGAGCTGATTGGCACTGGCTGGCTCTGCCTTGGCCAGCAGCAGGTCTGTCTTGGAGCTGATTGGCACTGGCTCTATCAGATGTAGGGGAAGCTTCTAGGAGCTTCTCACAGAAGCCACCCCTGTAGCCCCCCCAATACCAAAACCTTGCCACACAAACCCAATACATGTGTTTTCACCACACCTTTGCAATGTTGTTATGTTAGCAGTAAGATATTGGCTTAGTGTGGATATACATGTATCAGGCAGAGAGGGTAGACAGCCCTGTCTTCCTGGAAATTCTAATTTCTGCTGTTATACGGAATCTTCTGCAAAATCAGTCTGCTCTAAATATACTTATCTGCAGAAGTTTTCTACACAGCACAAGCATGCAGTAAAAAGCATTTGGTGGAAATTGTACACCATACAGATAATTACTTGATTACTTTGATGAATTAGTGCTGAGGAAGGATCAAGTGATCCGACACAGTGTTTTTCCAGTGCATCATCAGTAAAGGCAGTATATATCAGCTTTACAGGAGAATCAGACCAAAAGGAAGTGGAGAATATTGCTAGCTGATTGAGCTGTTTGTCAAGGTTCTGATCAAGTCATCATTTCATGAGATGGTGGTTGCGAGGACAAAGCCAGATAATGAATACAGCTTCACGTACACAGAATTGGGGTATTAAGCTAGCACAGCAACATAAAAAAATAAAAGAGGGATTTCTAGGAATTCTGTTCTTTCTTAATTTGTATTTTCTAGCAATTTTTTAAAGACTTTAGTTTTACCATTTTTACAGAATTTTGTTAAGGTCAAAACTTATAATTTTAAAAAATGCCTTTCAACTTAACTTTTTTCAATTACAGAAATGGCAACAGGGAGAACACAGGATTTGTAGCTTTAGCTTAGTCTAAACCTGAAGATTACAACTTCATTAAAAGTTATATTTAAAATAAAAAAAAGTAAGACAACCTATGTATATACCTTTGTTATTTTTTAATGAAATAAAATGAAATTTAAATGAATGGCTGAAATTTTCTGGTCATACATCTTGATACTTGTGTATATTCTGGAGTCTGTTTTTCCTTTACAGTAGTTATATCTTACTCATCATCTTTAGTTCAATTAAAGATCAAAATCCTTTTTCTCTCATATGCATGTCAATTATTTACTTCAGAAAACTGATTTAATATTGTCCAGCAACAGATCTATTTTAAAATCTACCCTTGTTTTCCTTTTCACTTTTACAGAGAAAATACGAAAAACAGTTATTGGCAGATTTGAATGGCTAATGCTTTTTGGGTTAAGTTCCTGATAATTCACAGACCCAACAAAATTTTGAAATACAAAGTTCTAGCTGAGCACCATGGACATGAAACCATGACCTAAGAACAAAGATGTAGATAAGGACCTGAAATGAGCTGCAAAGGAAGCAGCCCTTTCCCTATTCTTGAAGGAGTTCAGCATTCACCAGAGGAATGTTATTCTTTTCTGTACTTTATTATAGTGGCTTGTAGTCCAGGATAGATGTAGGAATGTGAAAGCTGCAGTAAGAAGTCTAACCGCAACAGTGGTGGTGCTGCAGTGCTACCAGTTCTTCAGGGGCTACCCTGCTTCTGTGTTACACTGAGTCCCCACTGTGAAGAGCTTTTGCTGATGGCAGGCAAGTACCAGGAACAAAAAAAAAAAATCTCTAGAGCTGTGTTACTGTAGAGTGATGCTGTGCCACATAGGAAGAGAACAACTATAGTTATATAAAGCCAATAAACTGGTAGAAAAACCATTGGTAGTTGTATGAGTTAGAAAATCTTCCTTCATTACTACCTTTCTTCTGAGAAATAAAAAGAAACTGTGAAGATTTCAGGCCTTTAACATTTTAGGATTTTAATAAATGCTGTCTCCAAAACTGTCTGCCATCTTTATGTATTTGACATCTCTATCGCTCTTTGCATCTCTATGACTCCTTTTTTCTTCTCCTTTTTTTTTATTTTTTAATTTGTCTGTTTTGGTTTTTTTTTGTTCTTGTTGTTAATTGTGAACTTTTTGACTTTAAGTGTGAGCCAAGTTCATGCCCTCAGAGTTCTTAAAGCCCATAACACCCCATATACTTTCAGATTACAATATACTAACAGTAAAAGAGCTCACTTGCTCTTCTCTGCAATTTCTGTGTAAGACAGCATCCAATACAGAAAGAAACTGTGAAATTGCCTTTAACTTTCTCTTTGGTTCTCTCTTCACCTTTCTAATTTCAAAATAAACTGCTGTTCTTGAAGAACATCTGCCTCTGCAACTAATGAGGATACCATACACATAATTTTTCTTTCCTTTCCTAGTTCATAGATAATAAATTGTATGATTGATAACAAGTTATTCCTTATATTCCCTTTTGCAGCAGTATCCTTCACGTGATCTGTACAAATATTTTTTGACTAAGACTGCTTTTCCCTAATGAAATACATAAATTCTTAATCTGGGAATATGAAATTCATAGGATGTGTACCTTCTTCTATAGTCAACACTACAGAACTGTAAATAAGCTGTTCATAACTACTTAGATTTTACTTGTATTCTAAGCGGATTAGCATGCTAGCAGATAAAGAGTGTCTACATAACCAAAGGAAGTTCAGCACTGTCTTTTCATTCACTAATGCATACCTCCATCCTTTGCAAACTTCAGATAAGGTTTTCAAAATTTTAAGCAAGAAACTCACAGCAGAGGATTTTTTTTAAATCTGTTTAGAACAAATGTCATATTCTTCCTTGTTGCCCCTGCTTCCACATCATCTCCCGTGTTAGTCACACCCAATTATCCTGTACCTGTATCACTAGAATACAAACATCTGGGAGTTCAAAGCAAGTACCTCTTCCTTTTCAATAAGATGTACTACAGGTGTTTTCTGCCTTTCCTCTAAATCCTTTCCACACACATTTCCAGCCTTTGCTCAGTTTGGTGGTCAACATAACTTCAGTGAACCAGGAGAATTTGTGATGGCAATGATTAAACTCGATGATGATATCATAGTCTGGTGCAAAGTAATTCTCCCTTTCGTGCCAACAATCAATAACCTACCTTTTCACCTCAAGAATTTACCAGAGAAGCATAGTGAGAACATTGCCACAAGAGATTGTAATCATCTAGGTAAAAAGGAAAAAAAAATCGCAATTATTCTCCTTCTTGTCTTTCCTTAAATGTGGAAAAGATAACTCGGTTAGTCATCAAGGAACCTTCAGAAAGAATGAGAAGTTTCATTATGAAGACCTTAAATCAGAAGATCCACATTTAGTTCTAAGACCCAAATCTGTATTTTCTCATCTTCCAGTGACTTCTGTGGTTTACAAGAGTACATATACTCGCACATACACATGCACACTTTTACATTGGTAAAGTTAAACCAATACACTTTTTCCAATTTCTTTTTTAGATTTGAGGGTGAAATAATACGAACAGCTTCAGGTCAAAATCAAAGTAGAACTCTTCAGAGTATGAAAATGAAAATGGACATGTACAAATAAGTTGTTTGACCTGGTTTATAAATAATTGATATAAATTGACAGAATTATCCAGGACTCTACTCTCCTGTGTAGAAATCCTGAAAGCATATCGCTGAAAATTCTGTCTCTTAAAGTCACAAACATCCTTTTTTTATAATTAGCAATTTCATGTTCTGATGATGAACTTCTGCAATAAGGTCCTAGAGGAAGGAACACTGATTGTGCTCTACATCCAGTGCAGAAGTAGTATTCCGCTAGTAGTATTCTGCTAAATAAACGCTGGGGTGGGGGAGGGCTGTACCATATAAACTATACCATGTAAATATGCTCTGACCTCTCTCCTTCAAACAAGATTGTTTTTCAAGCATTTCTGGATTTATCTTTCTAATTTAATTTGAATATCTGACTAGGAACTAGAGAGATAATACAATGTGAATATACTCTTACGTTACATAATGAAATCATGACATCCCAGTAGTCTAAATAAAGCATTTTGGGGAAAAATGACCAATCTTCCCCACATGCATTAAAATTATGTGTAAAAAACCCTAACAGTATGATAGAATTTTTTAGTTTTTTTCTGAATTGGTAAATGTAATGTAAATACTAAAGATATTAAACTGTTGAACTTGCCAGTTCTGAAACACACTGCCAAGAGGAAAACTTTGCTCTAGGCAGAGAAACCTATCTCATGGGAAGAAGGTATGCCTTGCCTCAATTTCTAAAACATGCATTTCTAATATGCTTCTGAAGGGTAAAATATGTCTCTCAGTAGAACATGACATGATTCTCCTCACTTTATTTTGTGCTTCCAGTCTACTGCTTCATAGACTTTTCAGAATGGAGCCATGTTGGAATTTATGGTTTCACTCACCTGTAATTTTAATGAACTAGTTGGGTGAAGAGATTCATCCAAGTATGAATAAATATGATATATAGAAGAATCTTTGTAAGAAATAAATTATATAAACATATACTTGTTGACTTCACAATATTATGGGAGTATATAAGGATTGTGTTCTGGTAGCCAAGTTTTTCATGCTGAAGTAATAACTTTTATTGCACTAGCTAACACAGTTGAAAAAAGAGAGTGGTTTCACTGTAGGTAAGTCCTTGGCACTATGGGTTTGAAAGACAAGTAGCAAACTTCAAAACAAAGCATGAATTAAGAGCAATTGTTCCAAGTTTAACCAGATGAAGTGATCTATCTGACCAGTGAGAGAAGATAGTCCAATTCCAGGAGAAAACAAAGATTCATCAGCATTATCACTATTATTAACATTCTCAATAAAGCTAATTAACCCAGCTTGAGTCATAGTTGAGTCTATGCAGAGAACAAATCCACTGTTTGGCATCTTCCAAGACTCAAAAAAACTTTGCTGGAGATATGTCTCTGAACACTAGATTAACATATTCTAAATCTTAATAATACTTCTGGCACCTATGCAAATTTTGAGTTTGCCTTAGGACCGAAATATTTTTTCCTGTTAAAAAATTCTTTTTAAGGTGGTTCCCATGAGACAAAGTTTTGGCTCCAATGCCCTGATTTATATTCAGTATTATGTTTAATGCTTGAAATGTCAAATATGGTTGGAGATAAGATATTTCTGTTGAATAAAGAAAGCAAAGATCACATGTCAACAAAGTCTTTTCCTGGCACTCTGCAGCAGCAAGCATTTATGTCGTGAAGAGAATACTTTGACGGTTAAAGAAGGCTTCTGCAAAACATTCTAGTCATTTCTGCACCTAAAATGCTTTAAAGTGACTTCTCAGTGATAAGGCTTTAAGAAAAGATTAATTCATCCCATTTTATGTATGACAAAAATACATGCATTTTATTTCTTAATCCTCTTCCCCTGTGTACATTTTCCAGGGTTACTATAGAAAGAGAGAAACAAAGCCATTCCAAGACTCTCAAAGTCCATTATATGTTATCAGTTTCTTCTTTCTTCAGTGATTTTTTTTGAAAAATATTTAAAGTAGTTCTTTTCTGAAATGACATGAAATAATCAATGATCTGGAATGAATCAGAAGACCAGGCAATCATTTTACATACAGTGAATTCCTTAAAAAAGAAAAAGGAGAGACTGATGGTTATTCTGATTCATGAGTGTGGCAGATGCGCCTGCCCTGACAAAGACCTGACAAAGACTGGGCTTTCTGAAGACCTGATAAAGACTGGGGCCTTCTGACTGTTCTAGCCTGATGACTTTGTTTTTCATGGGCTTACCTTGCTTTTCATGAACTTAAGGTGAGTGTTGCCAGACACAGGGTCACTAGAAGATGAGGCCCCCAGTCAATCAGAATTGACCACAGACCAGACTCGACTAGGGTATAAACAGGGTCCTGCTGGAAGGTGAAATTGAGTCACTCCTCCTCGGAGCAGCAGGTCTGCAGTTGGGGACTCTCCCCTTGGATCAGGATGCCACCCAAGGTCACTTCCCTGGAATTGAACGCTCTCATCTTATGGGTGAGTGATTGCACATTCTGGGTCATCATTCTAAAGGATTGTTTGCAAAAACTTAGGAATTCTTAAGTCAGTTGTGTAGTATTATTCCTGCCTGACATCTGAACTTGTGGTTTACTATTGTTCACTGGAGTGGTAAGTAATTTTGTTTAGAATAATTCTCATTTTGAGTTCCTATCCTGTCTATTTTGTGGGGGCCTCTGCAACAAAGAGGAATAATTCGTAGGCATAAGTAGATAGTTAAATTGCTAAGATGTTCAGTTATTCCACAATGTCTCAGCCATTGTTAAACCTGTCTTGACAGTAGGAAAGTAGTCTGTTTCCTAAAAAAATATCCTTCATGTAACTAGAAAAAGAAATCACACTGGACCATCTTCAGAATATTTGCATTAAAGGTGTTAGTGAATTCAGTACTTAGGTGCTCTATGAAACGTAAATCTTAACCAAAAATTAATACTTAGGAAAAGGAACAAATCACTGTACTGTTGAAATAGCCCAGAAATACAGCTATAAACTGAGACTTATGTCAGTTTTAAAGCAATCAGCATATTAGCTTAAGAAAAAAACAGACAACACTCAAAAAACTGACATGGCTGATGTAAAAATAACGTGCTTGTGTCTGGAAAATGTAATAGATGGATCAAGAGTTGTTATATCTGAGAAAATACAGCTTTTTTTATTGTTGCCATGGTCATTGTTAGTGTGAGATAGCAATCCCATAAAGGTCAGCTGAGTAGATTAAGCCTGTCCACAACTAATCCAAGTTATGTGTTGGACTTTTAAAGAAACTTCTGTTGTATATAAAAATTGCTGTGTGAACAGTCTGAGTCCTGTATGTCTGATCACTAAACTTGTCTTGTTTTGATGCTATTGTCTGAGTCTGTAATTCCAGTGGGATTCCGAATGTCAGGTAATTTGGTTAAGTGGCCTTGGTGTATGAATCAGTGTCTTTAGAAAAAAAAGCTGAAATCTAGAGTAACGTTAATGTTTTACTGCTGGAGGTACAGAGTACTAAGAAGAAGCAGGTTTTCAGCTCATGAGGTCAATATTAGCTTGTATTTGTTCTTTACTGCAACATACTTCCACCAAAAATTATGAAGATTTGCCTCATTTTATATAGTTGTTGAACAATAAGAATTATATAGCATATTGAGTTAATTAATACATGTTGTAAGGGATAAATTCTGCCTTGCTGTTGAATGAGTGCATGGGGGATGTGAATGCAAAAGAAAGTCTCCTCTAAACAGCCAGAGTCATTGCAACAATCAAGTACAAGTTATGTCCAAAGAGCGCAAAGACAGGGACTAGTTCAGCACTTCTTCTGGTCTGGTTGTTCTACCTGTCCAGTTGTGCAGCCCTATTAATTGAGCTAAGGATCCTAAAATTTATTTTGTACAGATTAATAATGATGTGACTTTGTCACCAAGCTTGGAAGAAGCTATAAGCATTAATCAACACTGTATCTATATCAATAATAATTCATTCCAGTACCTAGTAATGTATATTTTTAACTTTTATAATATTTAGATGCACAGGCTACGTCCACTCTAGTAAACGAAAGGCTTCAGGCACTGAGACCAACTGACACAGCTTAGCTTGTGTTTGCACAGCTAAACTCTCTTCCTGTCCAAAAGAGGGTGACTGTATTCAAATTGCCTTTGGGAATTATATCTGGTCTTGTCTAGTTGGAGGCCTGTAGCTAGTGGTGCTCCCCAGTGGTCAGTACTGGGTCCAGTGTTGTTTAACTTATTCATCAATGATCTGGATGAAGGGACAGAGTGTACCCTCAGCAAGTTTGCTGATGACACAAAACTGGGAGGAGTGGCTGATACACCAGAAGGCTGTGCTGCCATTCAGTGAGATCTGAACAGACTTGAGAGCTGGGCGGAGAGGAACAAGAGGAAGCTCAACAAAGGCAAGTGTAAGGTCCTGCTCCTAGGGAGGAATAACCCCATGCACCAGTACAGGTTGGGGGTTGACCTGCTGGAAAGCAACTCTGCAGAGAAAGACCTGGGAGTCCTGGTGGACAGTAAGTTCACCATGAGCCAACAATGTGCCCTTGTGGCCAAGAAGGCCAATGGTATCCTGGCATGCATTAGGAAGAGTGTGGCCAGCAGGTTGAGGGAAGTTATCCTCCCCCTCTACACGGTCCTAGTGAGGCCACATCTGGAGTACTATGTGCAGTTCTCGGCTCCTCAGTTACAGACAGATAAGGAACTACTGGAGAGAGTCCAGCGGAGGGTTACAAAGATGATCAGAGGACTGGAGCACCTCTCTTAATGAGAAGAGGCTGAGATAGCTGGGCCTGTTTAGTCTGGAGGTGAAACTGAGGGGGAATCTTATAAACGCTTACAAATACCTTAAGGGGGGGTGTCAAGAGGATGGGGTCAGACTCTTCTCAGTGGTGCCCAATGACAGGACAAGGGGCAATGGGCACGAACTGAAACATGGAAAGTTCCACCTCAATATGAGGAAAAACTTCTTTACTTTGAGGGTGACAGAGCACTGGAAGAGGCTGCCCAGGGAGGTTGTGCAGTCTCCTTCTCTGGAGATATTCAAAACCTGCCTGGATGTGACCCTGTGCAACATACTCTAGGAGAACCTGCTTTGTCAGGGGGTTGGACTAGATGATCTCCAGAGGTCCCTTCCAACCCTAAACATTCTGTGATTCTGTGATCTTGCCTGTGCTAATTCCTGAACGCTGTCTGGACATTGGCTGAGAGACTGTTAAAGAGCTTGGGCCAAAGTAAAGCTTGGAACATGCTAACAGCTTACCAGCTTTGTCTGATAGGAATCTAGTGTATTCATACCCAGAAATTAATCCTAACTCTCTTTCTGATATTTCTGCATTAATCTGTGAATCTGGTCCCAGCACAAAGAACTAAAAATTAATGAGTTCTATAGTAAGGAGAAGCACTCATTGGCACGAAAAAAAGAACAAATTACTCTTAAGGAAAAACCTCATGAAAGAGAAGGTCTGACAACTATAATGTTAGCAGGTCTTTGCAATGAGCAGGGCAAGATTCTGCAATGTGATAGAAGAGCCCATGAGAACTTGCTGGTTAAACTTCCTTATAGATTCAGGAATTCTCTGTAGTAAGGTAATGTACCTATTTAAGACCTCTAGGGAAGTTAATTACATCTTTTTAAACAGAAACTCATCTGAACTTAGATTCTTTCGCTGGCATTTATGCCTCCTGAGAGAAAGGGATTTAAATTTTGATACCAGTTTTCCATGTGAACTATATAATTAAACTAGTGAGGAAGTAGGAACAATGACATATGCAAAGCAAGTCAGAGCATAGTAAGGTGGGTTTACATTTATGTAAATTCTGAAATATATACTCTTTCTCATGAGTAACTGTGAAGAAGAACTATATATATGATTAATTTTTAAACTTAAAGCCAGAGGGGAAACTACTCATCATTGAATGAGGGAGTTGTCCTGCTCACAGCACAGGCGTATGAACACTGTTTACACGGAAGTGAACCGTGATCAGGAAAATTGGGCAAAGGCAAGGAAAAGTAGTTAAATAAACAGAGAGAGAGTGAACAGCCATGTGAATTAATTGAAACCACCCCCGAAAATATGTTCCTAATCTTCAGTTTTAGAACTTCTCAGGCCAGAGCTGTTGTTAGGTGATCAGATTTCCTTCCAAAGCAGTTTATTATGCCACTAGTGTACTTCCATAAGGAAACTATAAGGTCATTCTCACTATGATTTTTTTTTGCCATACAAGATGAAGGATTTTATACAGTTTCATAGAGTTGGTGCTCATTCATCAGCACCTAACACTGTCTGACATGCCATCTGTGGGGCTTTAGCTGCCTCTTCAGAATGGCACAAATCTTCCATACATCCATTGTCATCCATATGCAGATGTCTGGAATACCTTTACTGTTTGAGAAAATTAACTGACCTTGAATAGATAACACAAATGGATGAATTATGTTCACCAGGGATGATGGGGCAAGAACTGGTCTGGTTTTTATATCTGACAGAAGTCTCTTTCAATTTTAAAGATTGTCCATGTTCTTTACTCTGCTACCTGCAACATTCATTTGAATAACTAGCTAGAGGCATAACCTATCCTTCATGGTTGAACATGTTTACTAAGATTTAGAACCAACATCTATGATCCATAGACTTATACTGGGAAATGCAAGTGTCTTTTTAAGTATTACACAGGGTCTCACTGAGAAGTAACTGTTAGGATAATGCAGATTGTTCTTTTCCTTTTCAAACACTTACTGGAAATCTTACTTATGGGCTTCCATATCTTTTAGCACAGGCAAATCATATTAATTCTCATTGATATTTTCCCATGGGCTCTTCCAGCCATCCATGACTCAATGGGTAACATTCTTGTGAGTTTTCAGAGACCATTAAATGTGCAGGACCCCGTTCAGGGTAGAGCTTCAGTTCCTGTACCATCTGCCAGCTTTTCTGATCATTGTTGGGTGATCATTCTCTATCTGACCAACATGCCCACAAACTTTTTAAGTGCAAGAGGGAGCAGCTAGAAGTGTAAGGAATATTATTTCACAAAAAAAAAGACAGAGAAATGCATTTGAATAGGCAGCGCTCTGGTGAACCTTATCTCCTGGCAAGCCACCATACTCAGTTACAAAGACTGTATTTAATACTATGTCTGCCTGAATGAGCAATGGTTTCTAGTCTGCAGACTACCTATGATTAAAATACAGAGGGACAGGGACTATTTTTCATAGCTAATATCCTGTAAATCAGTAAAGATAAAATAATGTTTGTAAACTGATAATCCAGAAGAATTCTCTGGGTTTAGGAAGCATGTCTGTTCAATGATTTTAAAACAACTTCTCTATCTAAAATTAACTGTACATACAAGAATCAGTGTGCCACACCTGCATAAGAGCTGCTATTGTCTAATAATTTTAACCAGAATTTTTTTTACATTGAATTGCTGTCAGGTCCTAATCTGAAAATGCAAAATGGTTGAAATTTGAAATTAAATTTAAAAATTTAAGGGGCCTTTGAAGAAAAGGGAAAAAAAAGGTCTCTGTAATTGGAGAGCGGAAAATAAAACATCACTGTACACAAGTTCTGGGAAATATCTTAAAGTAATAATTTCCAAATGAGGAAAAGTAAATTGAATTTTATAAGTAGTGAAAAAATTTTTGGTGGACATAATAGAATTGTCCAAAGAGAGTGTGATTAGTTAGACAACTAAGTATGAAAAGGTGGTGTGTGACTCCAATCAAACCTTGTTAAATAGAATTATTTTTAGTATTTTATTAAAAATATAATACCTTACAACTCCATCTTTAGTGCTGCTATACAAATAAATTCTTTCCCTTATCCTCTGTCATCAGTAGAATGCAATGAAGTAACATTCACCAAGACACAAACCTTTTCCATTTCATCTACAACATTTTTTTCATTTGCTAACAGTAACACTGCTGCCTTTGGATGATGCTTAAGATTACCTAAAATAGGGAGTCATCATGCACAATTTATAAATGCATTGTGCTGTACTGAATAATGTTTTATTCATGATTCTGAGGCTACATTCATACAAGAAAAATTTTTATGCTTCTACTTTTAATAGTGAAAATATTGCTAAAATGCAAGACTAACTATTTTCTATAATGAGCTGTGAAAACATCAAGGAAATAATGCCCAAACAGACTCTCATGTCTATCAAATCTCCAGTAGCATGATATTCAGAAAAATAATCTGAGTTATATTGTTTTGCTGTTGAATATTTGGTTGAAAAGGGTGTTGGTTCTAGAGTCTTCTTTCTGTCTTCAGGAAATTAAGATCTAATATGTTTCTTCAGAATTTATATAAAACTTTTAAAATGTTCCATAGCAATCTTTTGAAAATATCACCTTCCATATAACTTCAGTAGATATTGAGAAGTTGTATTCACAGCTAATACTTAAAATATTCAATGCACTTCTAGCTTCTCATATGCTCTTCACTGAATATTATCAGCAAATGTTCAATAATTTATATAAGCAGTGCCTTGCTAAGTATTCTGTCAACTTTATTTATTGTCTGACAGATTAGGAAGTTGACCTGTGAAGTATTAGTAATTTATGGGGAAAATCCCAATTTATTTCTTATGTAGAAGACCTCCACTGAAACATTAATGGAAGGCCTATATACTGTTTCAACTTATTGCCCTTCAGGGAAAATCACATCACTTTTTTTTTTTAATCCCCCATTTCTTGTCTTCCTCTGTTAATATATCCACTCAATCTTTGAGTAACATCTGCTTAGCAATTTTCCCAGCGTTTTCCACAACACATTCCTTGTCGAGGCCTGGAGAGAGTAATAACCAAGAAGCCTGTGCATTTAATACAGACTGTGTCTTTGGGCAGCAACTTCTGTAAATTTTTGTGAACACTGCTTACTTCATCTTAAATATAAAGAAAATATAATCCACCAGAGAATGAGATATTTTTATATTCTCTGTTAGTGATTCCCTTTTTTTTTTTTGCTAGCAACAGGAATTTGCTTTACTTGTCTTTTCCAGTTTCTTTTTTCCGCTTCATACTTTAAGACACTTGCAGCCACATTGGCCATATTTTGTCTCCCATTTTCTATTTCTGAGCACTCCAGCCTATTGCATCCTAATTATAGTGTCTTTTAGAATTCCCTGGCTGGGACATTAGTTCAGTACTAACTCACTTAGAAGAGTGTCTCCCACTGAGTCAGTAACAATAAAAAAATTGCTGTAACACTGTAGTGTTCCTTGGAGGTCTCCAACTCTACTATTAATTCAACCTGAATCTGCTTAGCTTGTTAGGTCTGACAGGATTACAATCCATGGTGGCTTGACTGCCTAAATTCATAGAAGACTGTAGGAGATTTGACAGTCTGCTTTTTAAGAGGATAGTCTTCTAGTGTATGAATGGAAGAATGGTCAGTCTAACAGGGATCAATTGAAAATACCCATTAAAAATAAATTACTTAATAAAAATGTTTACAGTAATATTTTATTTTTAAGCTGTGGAATGATATTAAAAATATCTGTTAAAATATATTTAATGGGTAAATATCTATGTAATTGAAACTTTGTAAGAACAATGGTTTATCAATTTCTTTTACAGTGCATATCTAAATACATAGATTTCAGATGAAAAGTAATGAAGAAAACATCTTGAAAAACAGAGAATTCATTTTACATCTATAACCTCTAAAGTACTGTACATTCTTTTAAAAATGTCTTAATGTTACCAATGCACCTAAACTAAGTACTCATTCTCAAGAATAGTAAGAATCTCTATAAATTGGATTGAATAATCTTGATAATCTAGCTCTAAATTTACACAAGCTAAAAGATATTTTCCCTGGCATTTTACTACATTGAGTACTTAAAACACTCTTTAAAAGCATGGGTAGCCTTCGTGATTTCTGTACACTGAAAGACTATTGACAAAATGTTCCAGAAAAACTTAACAGTCCTTGAGAAAACCTTAAGGATCATTGAGCATAATAATGTATGAAGAAAAAGCAAAAATAATAGCAGCAGTAGTAGTCTTGGTTGTGGTAGATCCTGCTGGAACAAGAAAGGTAACTTCTTGGCACCCCATTAACTAAACTGTGCTAACTGTATTTGGTATATATTTATAACAATAATGATTACAGTAACAGCAAGGGGCCACAGTTCTGCAGAAGGACTCCTCTGTTAAGTATGTTAAGCATGATAGAAAGAGAATTTACCAGTATTTTGCAGATATCATTCCCTGAACTCAAGCTTCTTGGGTATTTTGAGATTTATGATAACTTTACTCAAGTATATGACAAAAAACTTGAGCTAGCTTTGGAGCTGCAGTTATCATTTAGTATACAGCATATGAGTTCATGTACCTTACAAAACCTTGAAATCCAGTCATTCTTCTCATCTGTAGTTGTAAAGTTATACTGCTTACCTCTTAAAACAGCACTTTTTATCAGAAAATCTCAAGGTGTAGAACAGAGGAGGCCAGTATTAGTTCTTTAAATAATTGTTGTACAAAACATATTCCTGAATTTATGGGCAAATGAAAACTGCCTTTATGGCCACTTTTTCTCCCACAGCAGGGGTAACAGTCGCTGCTTTGCAACATTGACACATGGGTTATAGGTTCTGTACAGTCTTTTTATATTGTTTTTTTTTCCTTCTATGAGTTTGAATATCCATCAAAGAACTCAAGGTAATGCCACTCAATTGATGAAGAGACGTTTTTGCTCTGACTGCAGCTGCTTTCTAAAAATGCCATACCACAAATCTCAATTTATCTGATACTATAGAATCATAGAATGCCTTTGGTTGGAAAAGATCTTTAAGATCATCAAGTCCAACTGTTAACCTAGCACTGCCAAGTCCCCCACAAAACCACGTCCCTAGGCACCACATCTACATGTCTTTTAAATACCTCCAGGGATGATGATGCAACCACTTCCCTAGGCAGCATATTCCAATGTTTGGTAACCCTTTTGCTGGAGACATTTTTCCTGATATCCAGTCTAAACCTCCTCTGGTGCAACTTGAGGCAGTTTCCTCTCGTCCTATCGCTTGTTACCTGGGAGAAGAGATTGACACCCACCTCGTTACAGCCTCCTTTCAGGTAGTTGTAGAGACCTATAAGGTCTCCCCTCAGCCTCCTTTTCTCCAGATTAAACAACCCCAGTTCCCTCAGCTGCTTCTCATCAGACTTTTTCTCCAGACCCTTCACCAACTTCGTTGCCCTCCTTTGGACTCTCTCCAGCACCTCAATGTCTTTCTTGTAGTGAGGGGCCCAAAACTGAACACAGTATTAGAGGTAAGGCCTCACCAGTGCCAAGTACAGGGGGACTATCATTTCCCTAATCCTGCTGGAAACACTATTCCTGATACAAGCCAGGATGATGCTGGTGTTCTTGGCCACCTGGACACACTGCTGGCCATCGATCAACACCCCTAGGTCCTTTTCTGCCAGGCAGCTTTCCAGCCACTCTTCACCAAGCCTGTAGCATTGCATGGGGTTGTTGTGACCCAGGTGCAAGACCTGACACTTAGCCTTGTTGAAACTCATACAGGGGCCTCAGCCCATCAATCCAGCCTGTCAAGATCCCTCTGCAGAGCCTTCCTGCCCTCAAGGAGACCAACAGTCCTGTCTAACTTAGTGTCATCTGCAAACTTACTGAGGGTGCACTTGATCCCCTCATCCAGATCGTTGATAAAGATGTTAAAGAGAACTGGCTCCAATACTGAGCCCTGGGGAACACCACTTGTGACCAGCTGGCAACTGTATTTAACTCTATTCACCACAACTCTTTGGGCCCAACTATTCAGACGATTTTTTACCCACCGAAGTGTACACTCATCCAAGCCATGAGCATTCACTTTCTCCAGGAGAAAGCTGTGCGAAACAGTGACAAAGGCTTTACTAAAGTCTAGGTAGACAAGATCCACAGTGGGCTCAAAATAGCCGGCCGCCAGCCTCACGTGGGGCAGGCCCAGTGTGGAGGGCCGCTAATGGTCGGGACCAGAGGGGTGGACGAATTCAGCACCGCTTCTTCCCCATTGCATACTGCGTGATTGTGGGGCACCTGGAGATAAATAGTTTGTAGACGATCTGATTCTTGGTCAGGATTTCATACGTAGCAGAGCAGCTCCCTCGCTGCGATCTACTGATAATCAGCCCTCGACACAAGTTTTGAAAGGAAAAAAAGAAGTCATCCAGAGGGACCATGACAGGCTTCAGAAGTGGGCCTGTGTGAACCACATGAAGTTCAACAAGGCCAAGTGCAAGGTCCTGCATGTGGGTCAGGACAATCCCAAGCACAAATACAGGCTAGGCAGAGAATGGATTGAGAGCAGCCGTGAGGAGAAGGACTTGGGGGTGATGGTTGACAAGAAGCTCAACATGAGCCAGCAATGTGTGCTTGCAGCCCAGAAGGCCAGCCGTATCCTGGGCTGCATCAAAAGCAGCGTGGCCAGGAGGTCGAGGGAAGTGATTCTACCCCTCTACTCTGCTCTTGTGAGACCCCAGCTGGAGTACTGCGTCCAGCTCTGAGGCCCCCAATATATTCAGCATTGTGGGCAAGCTGTGAGGATTGCCTCACAGGTTTTCACAGACAATGGCCAACCTCTAGATCAGCATTCATAATAGAGGTCAGCTTTTTTGAATTGTCTCGCTTAATGTGCAGACATTCAGCTAGTTGATCCCAATTTTCCTTTTCGCTAGTGACCCCCTGATCTGAGCTAGGTGGTCTACTTGTTGGTTCCATTTTGCAGTGGGGGCTCCTTCCCGTGTGTGGCCATTTAACCATCCCACCTTCAAAGGTCAGGATATCCTTATTGCCAGAAGACATTGCCAGTCCTCTGTTCGCCATACGTTCACGCAGCCACTTCCCATTTACTAGATTCCCATTGACATATGCATTCCATAGTGCCCTTCTAGGTCACATAGGAATCGGTGTAAATGATCATAACGCCATTTTCTGTGGCCAATAAGAAAGCCCGCAATTCTCCTACTTGTGAGCTCTGTTCGCCCTTTTCTTTGAATGTTTTCCCAGTGCTGATTTCTAATCTGCTGCTTTATATTGCCACCTTGATCCCACCCAATAAGCGCATGCATCATTAAATCATACTCCCTGCATGTCTGAGTTTGCCATGAACTCAGGTACTTCTTTAATTGGAGAGGGCCTATAGAGGGCTGCTGCAACCTGGAAGCCTTAGTCAGGCCTTCTTTCAATGGAAGCAATTGGCTCAACCCTTCTAGATATGAGTGCCACTTGTGACCCATGGCCTTTTGGGCTACTCCCTTCGGAAGGGGTGATCCACTAAGGATCGAGTTCAAGAGGGTAAAAGGGCCCAGTACTATGACACTTGTACTGTGTCCAGCTTCTCAGACTCTTTAACCACTCTAGTGAGGGAAAGGCCTCCCTTTTCCCAATCTGACTACTGTTGTTTGGTCTCCTTGAATGAGGTGGAGGAGAATAACAAAGGCCTCGCTGGTCCCTGCAGTTCCTTTTGACTTCTGAAATGCCCCTTTTGGCAGGGGTTGTTAGTGGATATTGAGAGACATGGGTTACTCTAGATTGTGGTAGCATGTGAGCGACCTGCAAAGCCCTCACACAGATCGCCTCTGCCCCTCTGCATTCAAAACTCCACACTCTGCCGTCGGGTAAATACCATCACTTACCCGCCAGCACATCGAATCCCAATATATTTCCCTTATAAGAGCTCAGAGACACTTCCATGGCTGTCATCCTCTTTTCCCCAGGTAGTCAAAGCTGAGTTCGAGCTAAGGAACATCTTTCTGCTACACCTGTTACTCGTATTATGTTTATAGCTTTTCTTGATGGTTTAATTCCTAACTCATCAGCTTGCTGTCTACTTAGAACACTAATTTGGCCCCCCATGTCTATTAGGAATTCCAAACTCATTTGCCTTGGGTCCATGGGAATGTGTATATAAGGCTCCTCTTCAGCAGACCATTAGCAGGAATTCGCCATGCAGAGTGGGCGGCCTGAACCCCAAACTGCAACTTCTAGTATTTTGACACTCTTGGTTCCTCTCACAGGGGTGCAAGAGTGTTGGTTGTGATATCATGCAGAGGCGTGGTTGCCTGTGTTTCTCCCTGGCCCCTAGTTTTTCCTTCTAGTAATTCCACCAGCTTCCGGAAATGAGCAGTGGATTGCCCATGCAACATCACCCAGGGTGCCCCCAACACTAGTGCCTTTCACCAAAGGTCATTCCTTTCTGGATTGTAGGTTTGATCTGGTTTATCTTGGGAGGGTGCAGGCTCCCTAGGGCAGGAGGCCATCTGGGGTGAGGTTTGTGACTGGCTTGTCTGACCCTCCTATTCCCATTGGCACCACCACCCACTCAGATCAGTCCATCCCCGTGCCCGTGCCTAACTATGGTGTGTAATGTCTCTGCCAAAGTCAGTACATGCACAGGTGGATTCTGACAGTTTTGCTGATTGCGTTCTATGGCCCTCTGAATCTTTTCTCTAAGAGACTGAATATGTATAATTAAAGCATCCAGTAGCCCTCTAATGAGAGGTCTAAAGTGGCTGGGGTCCACAGGTGCAGCCATCAGTATCCCATGCCACCCTGTCTCATACATTTCCTGGATGCAAGCAGCCTTTTGTACTCCTTCTGCTAATTCCAACAATCCGTTCACCTTGATAGTAGCAGGCTCCCCTCGTTCTTTGGGGTCTACACCACCAGCCCAGTAAGACACTCTGGACATGATTTACTGGTCACCTTCCGACCCGTCACTCAGAAACACTCTGGGGCCCCAGAATCCCCCTGCCTCACCATTGCTTAATAGTATTCCATCACCGCCCCCCCCCCCTACACACACACGTTAAAGAGACTCTCTACAGATATTTAGTTTCCATTTCTCCTGGTCTGCGTGAAAATCTGGCTCGGAATTCACTCAGTTCAGATCCTGTCCATGGGGTTGTACAGACAGTCAGTCGTTCAGGGGTTACCGCCTTGTGGGTCAGTGGACCTTCATGTCTTAACAAGGGGTCGCATGTCCCTTTCCTCCAGTTTCTCTGCTTCTTCAGAGCTATTTTCATCAAGGTCTCCCCAAATGTCCCCATCCAAGTCCTCAGGGTCTGCACCTGCAACTACCTTTTGGATTTGGACAATGCTGGCGGGCTTTTTTGCTTATGCTGGCATAATTTTGATTTTTCATTATAACAGACGTGCCTGCTCTCTTTATTTTTGCAGTTCTTTAAATAATCTATTTCTAATTGTTTCTTTAAGTTATCCTTTTCTAACATTCCGGAATAATTATAATGGTCTTGCACCTGAATTAAACAGGCACCTAGTATGGCACACATAGTTCCTTTATCTTTGCCATCCCGACTACTTCCATGGCATTGTTCTATCCTTTCTATGACCACCACCAGGTTGGACCACTTCTCCTTCGCTCATTTTATACATGGGGGAGAAGGGGCACAGCTGTGTCTCCATAATACTTCCTCTATCAACATCCTGCTAACTATGCCAATTTAAATGTCGTGGAGTCTCACGAAATACATGAGGCAGGTAAATGTTGTGACAAATTACACTCAAAACGAGATTTATTCTAATCAAAATTGTTTAGCACTCTGACAAACATTATTAAAGCACAGCTTCAGGATGTCAAGCCAAACTAATACTACACAGCCAACTTAAGAATTCCTAAGCTTTAGAACGATGACCCAAAATGCACAGTCACTCATCTTATAAGGCGAGGGCTTTCAGTCTCAAGGAGTTACCTTGGGCTGTGTCCTTACCCAAGGGGAGAGTTCCTACTGCAGTCCTGCTGCTCTGAGGAGGACCAACTCAATTTGCCTTCTGGCAGGACTCCATTTATACCCTGGTTGAATCTGATCTGTGGTCATATATGGCCATGTCAGTTCTTATTGGCTGAAGGCCCCATTTTCCAGCAACTGTGTACATGATAACAGTCACAGTAAAGGTGAAAAAAGTAAGAGTGCAAAAAGAATCAGCAGCCACTATATTTTAACTGTCAGAAAGCCCTGGTCTTTATCGGGGCAGGTGCACCTGCCACAAGCATAAACAGAGCTGTATTGTTAAAGGAAGATAAGAGTAATGAGGTTGGTTTTGAAATCTTGTTCATATATGTATGTTCTGTCCTCTTTTAGAAAGATTGTTATTACTTTGATAATATTCTAGCAGGTTGCTTGGAATAAAAAGGAGTTAAAAGTCTTTTCCTGAATGTTGTTCAGCTATATCAATGTTTTGTTGGAAGGAGGATTGAGGAAAAAGATACGTTTTAGAAGAAGGTGTAAAGCTAAAGTTTTGTCAAAATGCGTACAATAGTATATTTTTCAAGAACCTCATTGAGTTAGAAAATTGTATGCTTGTATAGAAATTATCATATAAAATTATGATGAATACACAGACTATGCAAAGGATTAGATCTCTCTTATATAAAAATATGTACATTAAAATCAGTTTCCAATTTATCCCCATCAGTGATAAATTTCCAATACTAACCAAATGACCAGCCTACACATATTCTTCCTGATAGTCCTCAGCAAGAAGGTCAGATCTCTTTTGTGGTGTGATGCTGAGCTCTAACATAAATCTATGGAGTTTGCATCCCCTAGATAGGGAGAATAATTTCTCCCTGGTGCTATATGTCTGAGTAATTTTCTGAACAATGTGCTTCTGTATTGTATACATTAGAATCAAATGTGCTAGAGAATAAGCTATTTTTTTATTTACATTAAACTAAAGTGAAGCAGCAGAAGAGGGAAATAAGACTTGTTTTCCTAAGTCTGAACATTCAAAGTCAAATTTCCATTTTTTTTTTTTTAATGTTATCATCTTCACCATTAATACTACAGATCACACAGGGAAGGTTGCTAGTAACTGTTGGGTACCAGATCACTGTAGAAGCTATAGCCTGAAATGAGCACTTCCACATAAGAAGGCATGGTAACATTAGAGGTTCCAGAATGGGATTACAATCATGCAGCAAATAGTGTGGGAAGCTGCTTGTTTGCCCAACAAGTAGTGCTGACTTAAGCACCTATGCTATCTGTTGTTTTGGAAACTAACTCAAAGTATCAGTATGCCACTACTTAAGATTCACAGTCTTGAACAACTCTTTTGAGTTAAGCTTTCTTACCGAAACCTAGTGAAGCGTTGCAAATTTTAAAACGTTATTCTCACAAGAGGATTTTTTTTCTCCTCTTTTTTTAGAATTGCACAATGGTTGTACAACTGAGAGACAGGGAAAAGCTTAGGAGCAAATTTTATTATCTGCTTATAAATTTCCAAAGGTCTTTTGTTCATTAAGAAATGTTCTTTGGAAAACCCCATTCTCTCTGGAGTTCAATGTGCCATTTTCTAACCCTGGAAACACATACTAGTGCAGTCCCAGTAGGTGAATTTTAGTGAAAAAATATGTGCTAGAAAAATCAGTAAACACTTTTTCTTCTTAGTTCACTTTCCTTTGATATTAAGTTTTACTGAGCAACTAGGTCTTTATCTCTTATAAGAAAGAGTTCATTTAGTATTAACAGATAATTCTTCAGAAAAAATGTTTCCTGTGAACATGAGTCAAAGTCAATGATTAGTGAAAGCTGGATTCTAGCGGTATATTTTGACCATGCATACTGGATTTCATTGTACATGATTTTCCTTTTTTCTATTTTTTTTTTTCTTGGCACAATATGCTGCTGTAGAATTTTTACCTTATTGTCAGATACTTCCTTCAATCTTAGTTTTTTTCTTTTTCTCCTCTTTATAAAAGATTTGTTCTTAAGTCTTGAGAATGTTAACATTTGTACAGGAATGGAGCTATTTTGTAGTGTCTAACAAAGTGCAAAACAAATGTAAAATGAAGCACCAAGTATAAGATAGGAATGTGCATTGGCTGCATGTCTATGTGTGACAGAATGTAAATAATGCTGCCATGTTGATACATACAGTGTGACAGTGTATTATATTAATCTGACTGACAGCCACAGTACGGTCAAGCTGAAACTTATGGATGCCCACAGGGACAAACTGTCAGTCACAATAAACAGGTGTTAAAGGAGGAGAGAACACTGGAGAAGCCACCAAGACAAGATGGTCTCTCTGTGGCATATGTACATCAAGGCAAATGAAGGCATAGTTTCCATGGAGTGGTGTGAGGATATAAGAAATACTGTCATAGGATAAAACTATGAGTGTGTTTAGGATTGATGAACATTACCGTTGCATGCCAGTTGGGCAGCAAAATTGGAGGAAAGCCAATAAAAACTGAATAAAA
Organism: Nyctibius grandis; assembly: GCF_013368605.1. Lineage (NCBI taxonomy): Eukaryota > Metazoa > Chordata > Aves > Nyctibiiformes > Nyctibiidae > Nyctibius > Nyctibius grandis. Next base: position 100,830,586 of record NC_090658.1, on the reverse strand, counting down.
TTTGTGGTAAGTACTGATACATACCATAACATGTGCTGTGTGGCTTTCCGTCTTCCACTAGATTAATTGTACACACTGTGGCCGACATGTATCTTTTTTTGTAAGCGACCCTTCCAATTTTTGCATTTTATTAAACTTCTACATGGCCGAGCTTGGACAACATATTTTTATTAAAAACACTGATCATGTATTCATGCTTTGTTAGTTATAACAGTTGCTGCATAATTTCAGTGACACTCCCAGTCAGTAACCAGTAAACACCTGTGACTTTTCAAAGAAGTGTCCTTTCATCTTTGATCTTGCCAAGGTGGTTTAGGGTGGTTATCAGAACATGACTTCTGCCACACAGGTTCTTACGCTGTACTAGGATCTAAGTACAGCTGGATACATAGCATTGCAAACTTGTTATGCTACGGTTCACTCTATATGCAATTTAAAGCAGGTAATATACCCAGAGCTATTACAATGGTCATCATTATATTAGCTCTTCATTAGAGTTAGTTTAATAGTCAAAACCAAATCCTAGCCCCGGATGTCACTGTCGGTGTTCAAAGCCTTACAAGATAACACTAAAGTTTTAAAACTGAGACATCCTACAATGGCTACTTCTGTTCGCAGAGAATCATTTCCTACAGGTCTCTGCCAGCTTCCACATGATAGTGAGGATATTCAAACAAAACCATTAATTGCCATGAGCTCTTACCTGCAGGAACCAGATTCAACTTTGTATTCACATTTCCCACTGTCAGAGCCCAACAGCCTGACAAGATTCTTTTAGATATTCCACAAGAGGAGGTTTTAATATCAAATTTACTTATTTGAAGATATTTGATACTGCCTGGGATTTTGATTTAACAGAGTAATAAAGCGATTCACTGAAATAACAGCGTAAACACCATATAGGAATTGCAATATGTGGTTGGATCACAATACAAACATGATTCCCATTACCGGTCTGTATATGCTTGTTGTCGTTATTCTGGGTGACCTCAGTCACTGGGAAGGAATACATGGTCTGAAGCCAGCTCCAGCCTGCTGTCCTCTTCAAAATTCATTCTGTTGGTGGTTCAGTTTTTATACTCTATGTTGGGCTGAGCCACATATTAACTTCCCCCATGCTGGTCTGGCTCACTCAGGAACTCTCATACTTTTTTGAGTAACTTGGGGAAGACCATTTACACAGCCAGCTGATCCATTCAGCTGACACAGCATTTTACCTAAAATAGAGATCGCACTCTGGTCCTCTGGTCAGTTTTAACCACGTTATTAATAAGGCATTTCTGTATTATCCACATAAATTAGACTAACAATAATTTTCTAGTTCTGTATATATGGGTTTTTCCTTTTCTGACTATAACAAGATTTTGGGTGTAACAGATGCTTGTAGACTTTTATTCTTCAAGATATAGGTCATTATTGTGTTAACTGGTAGGACATGGCATTTAGTGTTACAGCAGTCATAAAAGTTGGAATTCTGAAAACTGAATTGTTTCATAGTAAAAATCAAATGACGCAAAGCAGTCTGAATATTAAAGTTTCACACAGCCTTTCCAACTAAGTAGTACGCCTGAGGAAGTAAATCATATACTTTCTTCTAAATGTAATGTTATCAGAAACATGTCCAGACAAGTATTTCTGAAAACAATTTCTTTTTCATCTTGTGAAGTGGTGCATTATTAACCATTGATCAGATAAAGTATATGTCAATCTTGATTATTTCACATCAAGACAAGGATGTGAGCCCCATGTTTAATAGATTGTCTCTCCATATTCATAGTACATCTTTCTTTGATTCATGTATCAATGACAGAAAGGAGTTAGTTAGAAAATGACAGAAGTGAGTTAGAAAAATAAAGATTAAGGCCATTTGACCTCAAAGGATACCCTAAGAGAGTATTTTCTAAATCAGAAACTTAAGCATATGTAGACAACTATAAAACAGATTACCTTACATGCCAAGAGCAGGCAACTATGTTTATATGACAGGGATAAGGACCCAGCTTTCACCAAGTGTCAATATTTATATCTCTATATTGGGTTAGGTGAAAGTAAGAAATTCCCCACACAACATGCATTTGGGTTTTATTTCTCCATGAAGAGAAGTTTACCTAGGTTAAACACTGATACTGATACAAATAATTTGGAAGAGTTATGTTTATCAGCATAGTATAGCACTGTACACTGCTTCCTCCATCACAGCTCTCCTGAGGTCAAGGAAGATAAGATATTTTGTGCTACCTCCTATTATATAATTTATTGGTTATGTTTTTCTTGATCGGAAGAAAAGCAATTTAATGTATGTTCCTGAAATCAACGTTTAGTAAGATACCATAACAAGGTAGTGCAGTAAACCAGAATCCTGAACTTCTAACCCATCCTTTTTTTTTTCATCAACTTAACTGTACCCAATAATTCAATCTGTCAGAAACTGCAGAACAGCATATATCTGTGTCCTGTGTGACTAGTAAGTTACGTTGTCGTATTTCCCTGTAATAATTTATTAAGTAGTTGGAGAAACAAGTAGATGAAAACAAACGTACTCAGGTTTTCTGCAACCAAAAGCAGATGGTAATTTATCTCTGCTTCCCTTACTTTGGAACCAATTCTGTAGAAAATTGTGGAGATTCAGGGAAAATCTTCATACTCCATGTAACTCTTCCACAGCAAATAGTGAAGGCTTTACTAGCCTCTGAAGCATGATAGTGTCAGGATTTTTTGATGGGTATCAGGCATGAGAGCTTTGACAATTAGTGCTTGCTATCATGGGCTTGATGATCCATCTCTACACTGAAAAACTTAATCTTGTGGAACTATAAATTACTATAGGAAAGGAAGATAACAAAAGGCAACTTCTAATGAGTTTTAACATAAACATACAGAAATGTTTGGGATAATAAAAAAGCACCAAGGACCTTCCTGGTACTTTTGAGAGGCAGGTAAATAAAGACTATATCGGTTTTCACTGCAAGAGAAATATGGGTAATGAAATAAAAAATCTAAAGCAATTTTACTGTATGACTCTGATCCAAGTCAACTAAGTTAACAGAAGTAAGGATTTTACTGCTGGTTTCAATATGTTTTGGAACACATTTAGTGCATATTTCAAGGGTTCAAATTATGATGTTATTTAGGAAGCAGCTCCATCAGTCCACAGAATTACTCACATCATTTTCATTTAACTCAAATATAATTTGCCCGGTCCTGTGCAGAAGTAAAAATTTTCTGTTCAGAAGCTGCTTAAGAAGACTTGTCTTGGTTTGGACTAAAACAGAACCAATTTTCTTTTCAGTGATTTTTCCTTTCAGTTAAGTTTCTTTTAAGTAACTTCACTTTCTGAAACTAACCATGTTTTACAGACAGTGTCTGCTTCTAGGACTGATAACGCTCAAAGTTTATAGTTATTACTGAGGTAATGGTAGGAATGGTATGCAGAAAGGCTCTTGCTTGTACTTATTCCTAGAGAAAACAAGGTCACTGCTAAATTTCTGAGTAATTATGAGTGAAGAGAGGTAGAAGGGTCGCACCTCCAGGGAGAAGCAGACAGGACACTCTGTCCATTTTTCTCCTGCCCTCGATTCCAATCGGTGCGTTCCTGAACCCAGTTCCTATCCATCACTGAGTTCAGTCTGGGCCTTCCTGGATCCTGCCTTGCAGTGCCAGAGGTGACATGACTGTTGTCAGGGGGGCTCAAACTTGGTTTTGTATATATTTGTATATATTTAATTATTTCCATTATTATTATTATACACTTTTTCATTATTATAGTTTATTAAAACTGGTTTAACTTTCCAACCTGTAAGTCTCTCTCCCTTTTCTCTTTTCCTTCCCCTTGTGGGGGGTGGAAGGTTCAATAGAAAGCATCTGCCATTGGTTTAATAGACAGCCCAGCTTTAAACCATGACAAGACCAACTACAGAGAATACAAGGGTCATGTTCTAAGCAATGCACAACTACTTCAAAGCACATAGAGAATAGAAATGTATAATAAGAATAAAATGAGTTATTTGTATCCTTTTATTATTTTGGAAAAATCAGTTTCTGTGATTGCACGTAGTCTTAAACAAAGACATTGCTTTCTATGGCTTAAATCATGGAAAAACAGTTTGTGTAAGAGAAAGAGTTAAAGTAGTTGATATTCAGAGACAAGAACCTTGTCAGTGCTAATGGGTTGCTATGACATTTACTTAGTGCAGAAATAAGACAAAGAAGTATTTGCTTTTCTCAGCAGCCCAGCTACCAAGTAGGACATGAAGTGAGAACAGCTGTGATGCTGATAGTAAGATGCAGTCCTGATTTCTTCTACTTTCTTCTCAATGAATAGCTGGCTCTGGCTCAATGAGACTACTTGCATACAAGTCACTGTGAGTAAGGGTAAGAGAATCACAGCTTACACTGAACTGAGTATTAGTATGTTGTTAATGACTAACTGCTCCAATAAAATGGTTATCCTTCTCACACTATCACGTGTTCACTTCCATATACACCGTAACACAGAATTTCACAAGCGATGACCTCAGCAAAATGTCTAATTGTATTAATTTGGAGGTTTTGGGGAATTTTCCTGCACTATTCCATGTTCTTAGTAGTTGAATGCTTCACTGGGAATGTCTCAGACTCTGAGTTCACCTATTTGGTTTTCACCCAGTAGAATAGGGTTGGCAGGAACAGGAGTATCCAGGGCAATCCCCCGAGGTTTGACAAGAATTGATAAGAAAATGATATAATCAAGAAATCATTAAGTATTACGAGGAATGGCAAATATATTTATGAATCAGAAGAATGAGAGAGTACCATAAGGACAGAGAAGGGCTTCTGTGCACTGGGACCCAAACCATCTATCAGTGGTTGAGTCACAGATACAGTCCTGCTGATACCTGCCCTACCAGCTCTTGCTGCCATGAGGACATTCAGTTTCATCAGCTAAAGTATGTACCAGAGTGTGGAGGACAAAGGACCAAATCCGACACTGTGGCATTTGATCTCTCACCTCCCCACTTGCTACTTTTAATAAAGAAAAATGCCATGAGGAAATTACACTATTGGTCTGAAAACAACCAGAGTTTTACTCAACCTTCCCGAAGCTAGAGAAGGTAGTAGTAGTTTCTTTCCCATCCCATGGACCTAGACTGCAGAATAAGAAATGTAGATATGTTTGTGGACATCTGGAGAAAATGTATGTTGTATATATTCCATCAACAAAACAAATAGAAAAAAAAATTATACAAAAAAGTAATTTAAAAAATCTGTGGAAAATAGCCTTGTGATACATGTAGAAGCTGGAGTAAATAAGTAAATAAACTTTCAGGATATCCAGCAAAAGTAAAATTTATGAGACTGAAATACCTCTTTACATAGTGGTGAATTTATTAAAAATTACATTTACTGATGGTACAAGGAAATCTTTAATGGGAATAAGAATGGATTTTTGAAGTTCTTCTAGGAAATTGTCAGAGTCCAATACTCTGACCAGGTTCATTTAGATATTCCATGCATGGAAGGTATAATGTTTAATATCAAATTTACTTATTTGAAGACAGTTGATGTTACAAGAGATTTCTGACTTAGCAGAGTGATATAAAATATACTGCATAACACAATACAAATGTAAGTTAAACTTAGCAAAATAAAGCAATTTCAATACACAGTTGTATCACAATACCAATGTGATCGCCATTATCAGTCTCTATAATGTGCTCACTGTCAGGATGCTGGGCATCCCCAATTGCTGGGAAGGAAAATATGGGTTGAAGCCAGTTTAAACTTGTTGGTTTTTTTTAAATTCTTTTGGCAGTTGTCTAGTTTTATACTCTATGTTGAGCTGAGCCATGTATTCACTGCCTCAATGCTGGTCTGGCTAGCTCAGGGAGACACTCAGACTCTTTTAGTGAACTGGGTAGAAACTTTTACACCACCAGTTGATCCACTCAACTGTTTATACCTGTTCACCTAAAACAAAGGACACCCTCTGGTCCCCTTTGTGATGAGATAAAGTCAGCTTCTTTGTAACAGCTGTTGTCAGTCACAGCCTGCATAATTCTCTGAACTTTATGGGTACATCGCCCTTGCCCATATCCTCTGAACCTTTTTCCATTTTGAGGATTTATTGGTCAGTCACAGAAATACAATGCCAAAAGCCTCACAAAGAAAGTGAATACGCTGTCTCACACAGTAACAGAGGTAGTCAATGGGATCTAGAGTCTGACAAATCATTAAGACACAGCACAATATTCAGCATGAAAATAAAAAATAAATTGCAAAATATTTTTTTCAGATTTTCTAAACTAAATTGTGAATATTATCAGTCTTTAGAATGGTTTTAGGAAATTAATCAGCCTACAATTTTCAGCTGGAAGCAGCTGAACCTTCTTCAAGTGAGTAGAGAAGAAAAATCTTAAAGGAAGCAGTCTGGATTCTGCTATGCTAAAATGGGACAGGGCATTTTCTCTTCTAAATTTTCACATTACAAGTAGATGATGGCTATGTAGCACTTCTAGTAACCTAGTTACCCTGTTCATTAGAACTTTTTTTTCTCTTTTCACTGCATGGTATCAAACAGACATGCCAGGAGACCGTTTTTAAACATGAGGCTGTAGCTTCAGATATAGTGAGCGACATGCAGCTGTGCATAAAAGAATGTAATATTCATAGAGGGCACTGAAAAATCCAATAGTTAGTATGGCTCTCATGTTGTCTGGTTAAGGTATTCACTTGGGACTGGAAAGGCCTAGGTTGCTCCATGAGCTACTTATACATGTTATCCAATGTCTGTCTCATGTAAAATGTATAGTCTTTGGAACACAGAACAGAATCCAGGTCTCTTCTCTCAAGTGAGATTTTGAAACAGTAGGCTACTGAGTCATCGTTATGCTTGCTCTCTTTCTGATCCTATAAATATTTAATTCTTTTCTACACAGCAAAACAGCTTCAAAAAGAAGAGGGAAGAGTATTCTTAACCTCAGTACAGCCTACAGCCCTGGTATCAACTTGAGAGGCTTGGGTGTGAGGTTGAACCTTCTCCTTACTGATTACTATATCACAGTCAGTATGTGTAAGCGAGAACATATTTTAGGTAAGTATATGTGACTTTTTTTTTCTTCCAGGTGTGCTCCAGGAAGCGAAGAGCTGATGCATTTTGTGAGCAGTCTGTTCCTGTAGATGTATGTACATTCACAGAATATCTAACAACTATGGAAAATTAATTGGAGAAATGACTAATTTTTCCATTCTCATTGTACTTAACTATTCTGTTTCATGAGCTCTTAAAATGTATCAAGACCAGGATACGTGTGTATGCACAAAAACAGAATGTGAAATTATAGAGGAACATCATTGTCAAAAACAGGCGTGTATTGAGTTTAACGTTATGACTGGGTAGTATTTTGCACGACTAACAGGCTGAATTATATCTACAGTTTACTTGACTCCCTTATTTCTTGTACATCTCAGGAGAAAGTCTTAACCTCCTGAGTGACTGACTTAGAGTTTATATTTCTCTGGGTTTTTTTTAAGAGAAAAATTAGCTTAGCTGTTTTTTTCAACCAATAGAGTTATTGTTTTTTGAATAGCCATACTGCTAATCAATAGGAGCTGCCTATTAACCTGAGCAGATAAAATTTTGTATGATACCACTTTCAGAGCTAAGTGCAAAACACAAAATTTTATTCATGCAATTTTACCAAATTTCTGGTAAAAATTTATATGGACATATATGTGTCCGTATAAATTAGACATTGTATGACCATATCCACTGTCATAGAGAAATGTACAATTAAAAATATAAAAATGTTCCTTTAAAATAATCAAGGTATTTTACATTCATATTTGGAAATAAAATATTTTCCAGTTAAATAGTTGAAAACAAATACTAGTCTCTAGCCGGAATGGAGTCAACTATGGGATCAGACCAGGTTGCTCAGGGCTTTCTCTAGTTGGGTCATTTTCCGAATTGGTAGGCATTTGCTTTTAGTAAGTATCAGAAAATCCTAAAGAAAACCCACAGTGCACTCTGAACTACCCCTTGTGAAATTTACCCTTATAATTTGTCCCTGTGATGCTGTACCTTTTATGTTAAGAAGCTCAGGTCATTATTAAGTTTAAAAGGTAGAACGTGTTATTCAGTTAACTATCATCTTTCATCTGCTCATTTGAATATCTGCTTGCAACTGATGTCCCTAAAGCCCCTAATGTCATTTATTTGATTGTTTCATTTATTCTTCTATCCTTCTATTTGTTAAATGGAAGTGCCAAGTATTAGGTATAAAAGTAATGATAATATAGTAGAAAATGTCCTTATGGAGGTGTACAGATTTGCAGAAGCACTAGCAGCGTTCTTGGCAGTTCTTGGTGTTTGTTGCTTCATGTGATTATTGAAGAGATCAGACTGTAGTACTTGAGATGATCTTCTGATGAAGAACTTGAAAAATTCCTTGATGCTTGTTTTAACATATCTTGGGTGTGGGTATATCTCTAATTCATCTTCTTTTTCACAGAAAGGTACAAGTAACAGCTCTGTAACCCATCTGTCCTTCGGATTTTAAAGACTGGAAGTTCTGAGTTCTTTTCAAATATTTATGTCTCGTATGGAAGCACAGAATGCTGCTGCCATGCCAACCAGCCAGCTAACATCTATTTTCAACAGACAGAATATGTATCTCCCCTGCTGATTTTGCCCAAAGTCTTTTTCATTCTTTTTACTTTCTACTTGTGTAAATTGATAATTAAGAAACAAGATAGCAATTATTAACATTTTAACAATAAAAAGTCTTCTTAAAATAAAATATTGTCTTTTTCTCTTCTGTCCTAATATCTATAATTTCAGATATTCTACTATTTTGTAATTATTCCTGTGAGGTGCAGTGTACAAGCTGTTTACATGAGATGAATGGAAGCATGAAAAGTACATGCTCCATTACACTCATAGTGTATTGCTGCTTAATTTACATCTTGCTTTGGGCAATGCAGGGGATTATTCTGGCAATTTCTGTATGGCTGTTTGAAATTCTGTGGATTTATCTCCCAAGGCTGCTTTTACTTTGGATTTGAAAAGCATTTGGTAGGCAGAAATTTTGCCATGCATTTGTCAGATAAATTTCCTACTTAACTTATTTTGCTTATGGCAACACAGTGGTTTAAGGAAGGAGAGAAGCATAAAGACCATGACTTACTCTAATGGGACAGGAAAATGTAGGGCTTGAAGACAATGAATATAATTACTTTTTTATGAGCAATCATATAAATATATTATTAAAATACTTCTCTTAAGCAGCATACTCGAAATGAGAATAAGAGTTAGTAATGTCAGCCTGAATAGATTTGTATACTTCCCAGAGTATTCCTTCTTCCTAATTTAAACCCAGTACCACTGGAAATCATTAGTTAAATGAACCTTAATTGTATTAAGCAAATACTTTCTTTTATGTTTTTTCAGCATGACCGACTGATATGTGTGAAAAGCAGTTTTGACAAGAAATAGCAGTTCGACAGAGAAAATTGGGGTATTCTTAAGGTTCACTTTCTCCACTTTAACCAGAATATGTAGTATACCTCTGACATTCATATAAGCAATTTTTGACAAGAGGAATTCTGCTAAGATGCTGGATACTCTTTCCTCAGCCCATTGAAAGATCTGATTGGAATGGAAAGGCCCACCACGCCATGCCAGGCATAAAAATTCAATAGCTCCTTGTGCTGGTTTTGGGTGAGATAGAGTTAAATTTCTTCATAGTAGTTTGTGTGGGGCTATGTTTTGGATTTATGATGAAAACAGTGTTGATAACACACTGATGTTTTAGTTATTGCGGAGCAGTGCTTAAATAATGCCAAGGCCTTTTCTGCTTCTTGCGCTGCCCTGCCAGTAGGCTGGAGTGCACAAAAATTTGGGAGGCGACACAGCCAGGAATGCTGACCCCAACTGACCAAAGGGATATCCTGCATATCACTGATATGCTCAGGGATAAAAAAGCTTCAGGGAAGAAGGAGGAAGGGGGGACATTTGCAGTTACAGCATTTGTCTTCCCAAGTTACCCACACGTGTAAGTTACCCTTCTCTCCTGGAGATGGTTAAATGTCTGCCTGCAGATGGGAAGAAGTGAATTAATTCCTTATTTTGCTTTGCTTTTGCTTTACAGAATCACAGAATCACAGAATGTTAGGGATTGGAAGGGACCTCAAAAGATCATCTAGTCCAATCCCCCTGCCAGAGCAGGATTACCTAGACCATATCACACAGGAACGCGTCCAGGCGGCTTTTGAATGTCTCCAGAGAAGGAGACTCCACAACCTCTCTGGGCAGCCTGGTCCAGTGTTCGGTTACCCTCACTGTAAAGAAGTTTTTCCTCATATTTATGTGGAACCTCCTGTGTTCCAGCTTGCACCCGTTGCCTCTTGTCCTGTCAAGGGATGTCGCTGAGAAGAACCTGGCTCCATCCTCATGACACTTGCCCTTTACATATTTATAAACATTAATGAGGTCACCTCTCAGTCTCCTCTTCTCCAAGCTAAAGAGACCCAGCTCCCTCAGCCTCTCCTCATAAGGGAGATGTTCCACTCCCTTAATCATCTTCGTGGCTCTGCGCTGGACTCTCTCTAGCAGTTCGCTGGCCTTCTTGAACTGAGGGGCCCAGAACTGGACACAATATTCCAGATGCGGCCTCACCAGGGCAGAGTAGAGGGGAAGGAGTACCTCTTGACCTACTAACCACACCCCTTCTAATACACCCCAGGATGTCATTGGCCTTTACCTATTAAACTGTCTTTATCTCAACCCATGAGCTTTCTCACTTTTAGTCTTCCAATTCTCTTCCCCATCCTGCCAGGAGGGAGTGAGCAAGCACCTGTGTGGGGCTTATTAGCTGCTGGCTGGGGTTAAATCACGACACTCCTCTGTGACTATGAAAATGCACAGAAGAAAGTAAATGTTAGAAAGCCACGATTACATTATGAAGACTAGTCTCTCAATCTCACTATGATTCAAGCAGAATTCACTTTCAGAATAGTTTACATAAACAAACACAACAGCCACATTTATTTTCAGGGCAAAATGTGCTGTTTTGGTACTGACCTATTTTATCTGACTTAAGATGTCCAAATAAAATGACTAAGTTAGGAGCTCAACTAAACCTGAATTAGTTTCTCGAAAAGTCTGTCATGGTCCATCGACCACAGAGTAAGACAATGACAAGTGTCTAAATTACACAGCTAATTGTATAATGCCAGATGGGATGAAACTGGCCGTCTTTGAAATCTCACAGCATTAATGAAGCTGAAATAGATGTAGCCAATAAAATCCGATCAAATATTTTAAAATTATTATATTTTTATTTTTTTAAAAAAGGAACCTATTTTTAGCATTGATTCACAGTATTTCTACATATGCAGCTCAGAATGTTTAAACTGTTTCACATTTTAAAAACCCAAACGTAATATTTATCTGTTTTGCCTTCATGTTTTGCAAGTGTCTATCCCCATGAGGAGCAAAGGAGAGTTGTGTATGATAGTACAAAGAAAAAGCTTGGAAGAAGACCAACACTGGATTCAGAATACAGAAATTTAAACTTAAAATTCAAGGAATTGTCTGTGCTGCAACTTTTAAAACTAATTTGGACAAAACCTAAAATATTTAGTATTGAATAATAATTTCAAGTTGGATTCACAGGTCATTTGAACCATATATTTTTGCTATTCCCTCTGTGTCTCCTGTGACATCTTAGCTGCTACATGCAGGTATGTACGTATTCTCTCCCCATCTGCTTAGTGTATTGCGTTGAGTATTGGGTGAAGCTGCCCAATATGCAACTGTTAAGCTACATGTAGCTTATCAAGAACTTGGTGTACTCCCATACCAGCAAAAATCCTGTGACCAGACCTGGGACTGTATTTGACCTCTTGACTGTACTTGACTGGGATCAGGAGGCAGGTATGAGAGACTAGCAACACCAGCAACCACAGGAGTTTCTGAACTGAGGTGCCTGCTTGATCCACTTCTTCAAGAAAACAAGAGTTGGAGAGCAACTTTCATACTTCTTTGAAAGCAAAAGTGTTTTAAGAGTGTCTACACTTTAACTGTACAAAGCATGGGGAATCTATTCAGTGGCCTTCAAGGTTTTAGGATCTAGTTTGGAGTCTCATGAAAGCTGGTTAATATTGTCCTAGATAAAATAACTACTGACAGTTTTTAATAGCTCACATTAATAACACCATGAATATTACACATTTTATATAATTTACATTCTTATAGCAAATATTAACAGCTGGAAATTAACTGTCTAATATGACCTCAGGTTCTATCCTATAGTGAAATTTTTGATCTTAATTCAGAAATGCATGATCTGACATAGATAAAAATGAAAGGAAAATTACCAAAATGGTGATACTATAAACAAAGACAGATTTAAGCAATTAAGAGTATTTAACCTAAATAAAAGAGAAAAAGGAAATAAAAAAAAAAACTACTATAAACCCCTGTCAAATATGAATACTACCCCAAATTTAAATAAAAATATTATTTTTATGCACATATTTATATAGGATGTGTAACATACTAATATGTATATATCTGGGTTCTCTTCCATATAGAGGCAGCCATGAACAGAGTTTATCAGGATTCTAGGAAGGTGTATGTTTACTTAAATATGAAGATATTTTGCAGCTAGAGCTGTGAAAATAAATAAAAGCAAGCACATTTTAAATAACTATTTGCCAGTAACATGATTTTAATAATCCTGGAATATTATATGAATTTGTTTCAAATGTGTTAACTACTTCCACCATAACTCACAACACTATCAGAGGAAACATAATGGGTAGTCTTCTTTTATGCAGTAGATTACTGACCAGAGTTCTTATAGTTATTTAGAGAGTCTTTGAAAACTCTTTACAGCTAATTTAAGATCAAACCATAGTCAAACTGACTTAGGTACTCTCCTCATAACATCTTTCAGCCGTTCAAACTGTCTCACTCTTTCATATAGATCAGAATACCTATATGAACTAGAACTGTTATAATGAAAACCTAAAAAAAATATTTCCTAAAATGCTCAGTGTGGAAGACCCTCAGCCTGCAAAGAGCTGTGCTTTACTTGGGGAGCATAAGATTTGCTTGGGAACACTGCACTGAGAATAGTTTTTGCTTGCTTCTGAGATAAAGGAGCCGAGACCAGTTCACAGGGCTCTTTGAGGCATGAAACAAGTAAACATGTGTTAAAGGTCAGTTCTGAACACAGAGCTGAAAACAGGAATGATTGTTGGTGTTTTGAGTCCAGAACACTGGCTCTTCCCAGGATGGGTGATGAGTGCTTAGCGTGTGAATGTTGATGTTATCTTGAACTGCCTAGTCTGGCTCCTGCATTGTAGCAGTTAAATAGGGTAGTAGATAACAATAAAAAGCCTTAGGCCTTTCGGCTTCAGGCCCTTGCATCCTCGATCTCAGAGTCTGTGCCTTCCTTGCTGCCCGCCGTAGCTCAGCAGTTACATCATTACAGGTAAGGACTGATTCAAATGCATATGCCAAATCAGAATAAAAGGGGTAATGAGGCCAAGTTTCTAACCTTATAGATGAATGCTCCAGCTACCATTCCTTCTGATGTAAATCTTTCCAGCACTGGCTCTAAGGCTATATATAAAAGAGAGTGAGTCCATTTTTAAAGGCAAAACCCGGAGAAATAAATGTTGTCATCCTTCAAAATGAATGTTGCCTGCATCAGTGTGCCGTCATGCTATACTATGCTGAGATAACTGAGATAGTTAGACATAACAGCAGTAAAGCTACATAAGTTATATATACTTGTAGATATAACATGATTATTCAAATTAATAATAAGGTCAAATTTTATGACAAAACAAAAGAAAAATGAGGACATTAGGAATTATCTTGTGCTATACATAGATGGACATTCAAACCTGTACAACGTACTTGGAAGGATACATATATACATCTATAGGTGTATAAATATCAAACATATATTACCTAAAACAGTAATATTACAAACATATATTACTTAAGACACCAGGTCTGACAGTAATACATGGGAAAGGTTTATGTCGTAGGGGCAAAAGGGTTCTGGGACAGGAATTAGCAGGGCTCATTCGGAGAGCTTTAAACTAGATTCGAAGGGGGATGGGGTGGTAGCTGGGCTTGCACCACTGGGGCAACGCTCTAGTGTTGAGGTAGACCAGGAGGCCTCCCATCCCCCTGGGGTGAAATCGGTGTGCTCAGCTCGCTTCCTGAAATGCCTGTACACCAATGCGCGCAGCATGGGGAATAAACAGGAGGAGTTAGAAATCCGTGTTCGGTCAGGGGGCTATGATTTAGTGGCAGTTACAGAGACTTGGTGGGACGCCTCGCATGACTGGAATGTGGTCATGGATGGCTATGTCTTGTTCAGGAAAGACAGGCCACTAAGGAGAGGTGGTGGAGTTGCTCTTTATGTGAGTGAGCAGCTAGAATGTATTGAGTTCTGTCCAGGGGTGGATCAGGAGAGAGTTGAGAGTTTGTGGGTGCGAATTAAGGAGCAGGCTGGCAGGGGTGATACTGTTGTGGGTGTCTATTACAGGCCACCGGATCAGGATGAGGAGGGTGATGAGGCCTTCTACAGGCAGCTGAGAGCAGTCTCACAATTACAGGGCCTGGTTGTCGTGGGGGATTTCAACTACCCTGATATTTGCTGGGAGGCCTACTCAGCCAGCCATCCTCAGTCCAGGAGGTTCCTCCAGTGCATTGATGATAACTTTCTGATGCAAATGGTGGATGAGCCAACTAGGAGAGGAGCATTGGTGGATCTTGTTCTCACTAACAAGGAGGGTCTGGTTGAAGCAGTGAAGGTTGAGGGCAGCCTTGGTTGTAGTGACCATGAGATGGTAGAGTTCAGGATCTCATGTGGCAGGAACAGAATAGCTAGCAGAATCACAACCCTGGACTTCAGGAGGGCCAACTTTGGCCTTTTCAAGCAATTGCTAGGGGAAATCCCATGGGACAGGGTACTAGAAGGTAAGGGGGCCCAAGATAGTTGGTTAGCATTCAAGGACTGCTATATATCCTCTGCTGTCATGGAGGATCTGCTCCATGATCTTGCCTGGCACAGAAATGGGCTGACTCTGTAGTTCCCCAGATCTTTCTTTTTTCCCCTTCTTGAAGATGGGGGTTATATTTCCCCTTTTCCAGTCACTGGGAACTGCACCAGACTGCCACGACTTCTCAAAAATTATGGACAGGGGCTTAACAACTTCATCTGCCAGTTCCCTCAGGACCCGTGGATGCATCTCATCAGGCCCCATTAACTTGTGCACCTTCCAATTCCTTAGATGGTCTCAAACCTGATCTTCTCCTACAGTGGGCAGTTCTTCACCCTCACAGTCCCTGCCTCTGCCTTCTGTGACTTGGGTGGTGAGGCTAGAGCTCTTGCCAGTGAAGACCGAGGCAAAAAAGTAATTGCGTACCTCAGCCTTCTCCATATCCTGGGGTAACCAGGTCTCCCCTTTCCTTCCAGAGAGGGCCCACATTTTCCCTAGTCTTCCTTTTATCACTGACACACCTATAGAAGCATTTCTTGTTGTCCTTGACATCCCTAGACAGATTTTATTCTATCAGGGCTTTAGCTTTCCTAACCTGATCGCTGGCTGCTTGGACATCTTCCCTGTATTCCTGTATTTTAAAAAGTATTGTTCTGCTTCTTCCTAGAACATTAGTCTCTTCTCCCAAGTAACAAGTGATAGGATGAGAGGAAATGGCCTCAAGTTGTGCGAGAGGAAGATTAGATTGGATATTAGGAAAAATTTCTTCACGGAAAGTGTTATCAAGCATTGGAACAGGCTGCCTAGGGAAGTGGTGAAGTCACCATCCCTGGAGGTATTTAAAGGATGAGTAGATGTAGTGCTTAGGAATATTGTTTAGGGATATTGTTTAGTGGTTGACTTTGTAGTGTTAGGTTAATAGTTGGATTCGATGATCTTAAAGGTCCTTTCCAACCAAGATGATTCTGTGATTCTGTGATTTAATGTTTTAAGTTACAATACATTCAAAGCACTCAGAAAAAAACATTGTTACTGAAACTGAAAATGAGTGTGTCTCTTTCCAAGCAAGTAAGGCTTCTCATTCCTTTTTCTTCCAATAGTATTCCCCAAGGCAATTGTTATTGTGAGGAAGACATTAAATCGGCTGCCAAGAAAAAGTAATTTGGAGATGAGATTATTCTTTGATTTAACTATTTTTGGATTACTCAACTACTTAAAGAGTATTTTTAATTTAAACTTTAATATGTCAGGTATTATTTTTCTTTCAACTTTTTCTTTTGTCTGAAGGCAGAGAAAATGGACACGAGTCTTGTATTTTGCTTTAGAAGCTAACTCTCTGATTTGCTAAGTATTAACTCTGTGGCATAAAAATAACACCCAAAAATTGCTCCCCAATTATCATTTAATTCTGAAAGGACTATTTTGTGTTTAAATGTATTTCTAATGCTACTGTAATATTTATAGTAGAATTAAAAAATTCTGCAAAAAAATCAAAATTTAAGCAGTAGCATTTGAGATTTTACAGTAAGACTACGAGCAAAGAAGTTTATGAAATACAGTCTTGAAATTGTGCTTTTAGTGATTGACACACCTAACTTGATCTCATACCGGTAATTAAAATTGTACCAATGGTACACATGGATGATTCAGTTTCGAAAGAGGACAGGCATCCTTTTCATTTCCAGAACTTCATTATGGGTATACAGCAGTACTGAACATCGAAAATATGTCTTATTGAAGGAGCATAACATACCTAGCCCTCCTGGAGGACCACATAACAGAAGCAGAAAGAAAAAGAGCCCTGTGCCTTCATCAATAGTAAAACTCATAGAATCACAGAATGGCTTGGGTTGGAAGGGACCTTTAAAGATCATCTAGTCCAACATCCCTGCCAAGGGCACGGTCACCTTCCACTAGACCAGGTTGCTCAAAGACTCATCCAACCTAACCTTGAACACTTCCAATGATGGGGCACCCACAACTTCTCTGGAAAACCTGTTCCAGTGTCTCACCACTTTCATTGTAAAAAAAGTCTTCCTTATATCTAATTTAAATCTACAGTCTTTCAGTTTTAAACTGTTGTCCCTTGTCCTGTCACTACAGGTCTTGGTAAAAAGTTTCTCTCCATCTTTCTTATAAGTATTGAAAGGCCCTTTAAGTGTTGAAAGGCCACAATAAATTCTCCCCAGTGTTCTCTTCTCCAGGCTGAACAACCCCAACTCTCTCAGCCTTTCCTCATAGGAGAGTTGTTCCAGCCCTCTGATCACTTTTGTGGTGCTCTTCTGGACCCACTCTAACAGATCCATGTCTTTCTTGTACTGGGGACCCCAGAACTGTATGTGGTGCTCCAGGTGGGGTTTCATGAGAGCAGAGTAGAGGGGGAGAATCACCTGCTTCAACCTGCTGGCCATACTTCTTTTTATGCACCCCAGGATACAATTGGCTTTCTGCACTGCAAGCACACATTGCTGGCTCATGTCCAATTTTTCATCCACCAGTATCCCCAAGCCATTCTCCACAGGTGAAAAATTCGAAGAACTTGCAGCTCAAATGTAGTTTCCAGTGCTCAAAGAGTAACACAAAATTTCTAATCAAAGCTTATGTGTACTCCTAACTTGTTTACTGACAGTAAGTTTGTGCAGTAGCTTCAATAAAAAAGTATTTTCTAGCATTTCCAGCTCTCTAGAAGATTCCAGCATATGATGAGCCGGCCCTGGTTATTCACATTTTCATCAGTCTCTTGGCTAGGTTACAGAAATGTGATATACCCGGGCAAGAAGCCTGGAGTGTTTAGGAAACTCTAACTAAATACAGAGGTACAGACCACCAAAAACATATCAAAGCTGTTTTGTACTTTCTATACTAGTTACCATAAAATTATGTTCATGACACATTGTGGCTTGGTTTCAAGATATCGAAAAGACCTCCAAAAGTTCCAAGTTAAAGATTGACAGCTTGTGTCTTCTGACATAACAGACACTTTTACAACAAGCACGTAACCAACATCTTTCAAGAGGCAGATTCTTCTTAGGACCTATTCCTGGTCTATGGAATAAATTCTAGAGACAGGAGGCTATTGACAACTATTAGTTGAATACCACAGCTATCACATTTTGAGATTTTTTTATGGACTATGGATAGTATTCTCCTCAGGGCAATGCTTAACTCTTTATACTGGTGTCCTGATTTCACTGGGATTTGGTTTCAGTTTGTGGCCAGCCATGGTGATCAAGGCCCTCAGCAGTTAAATCTAGGGCAGCTGACCCTGACTAGCCCACAAGTGTATTCTATATCATTGACATCAAGCTCACTATAAAAAAGAGGGTTTGGGTGAAAGAGGTGGGGCTTTTCCTGCTCTCCTTGTCTCTTCTCCCTTCTTTCTGTTTGCTGTTGTTATTCCTGGAGCAACTTGCCAGTGATTTGTGGATGAGTATATTTTTGTCTGTTTTGTGTTGTCATTTATATTGGTTTTCTTCATTTCATTAAATCTGGTTGACTTCATCCCATGAGTCTCTCTCTCTTTTTCCCAATTCCCTTCCTCATTTGGGGAAGGGACATTGGGTGAGAGGAAAAACTGCTATTGTTTAGCCCTGGGTGTGGGCTAAACAAAGACAACTGGTAGGAACATTTTCTATAAATTTGTTGAAATTCCCTTATCTGTTATTTTAGCCATTAATTCTTCTCATACCACTGTTGCCATTTTTATAGCTGTGTCTTCATATTAGAAGTCTCTTGCATTACCTCTTTTTTCTCTTCTCTAGTCTCTTCCTTCCCACCCCCTTCCCTTCCCTCACTTTCAACCTTTTCTTGTATATCATATACTTCTTATCTTACTTGTCCTTTGCTTGTCTCTTTCATAGAATCATAGAATGGTTTGGGTTGGAAGGGACCTTAAAGATCATCTAGTTCCAACCCCCCTGCCACGGGCAGGGACACCTTTCCACTAGACCAAGTTGCTCAAAGCCTCATCCAATCTGGCCTTAAACACTGCCAGGGAGAGGGCATCCACAGCTTCTCTGGGCAACCTGTTCCATTATATCATCACCCTTACAGTAAAGAATTTCTTCCTAAGATCTAACCTAAATCTACCCTTTTTCAGTTTAAAACCATTCCTCCTCCTCCTGTCACTACTTGCCCTTGTAAACAGCCCCTCTACCGCTTTCCTGTAGGCCCTTGCAGGTACTGGAAGGCTGCTATGAGGTCTTTGTGGAGCCTTCTCTTCTCCAGGCTGAAGAGCCCAAACTCTCTCAGCCTGTCTTAGTAGGAGAGATGCTCCAGCCCTCTGATCATCTTTGTGGCCCTTCTCTGGGCTCACTCCAACAGCTCCATATCCTTCTTACGTTGGGGTCCCCAGAGCTGGATGCAGTACTCCGGGGGGGGGGGGTGTCTTACAAGAGCAGAGTAAAGGGGGCTGAATCACCTCCCTCAACCTGCTGGCCACACTTCTTTTGATACAACCCAGGATACGGCTGGCCTTCTGGGCTGCAAGCATGCACTGCTGGCTCATGTTGAGTTTATTGTCAACCATCACCCTCAAGTCCTTCTCCTCTGGGCTGCTCTCAATTCATTCTCCACCTAGCCTGTATTTGTCCTTGGGATTTCCCTGACCCACATGCACACTTCACAATTTGATCATATCCTTCTTAAGCTTTAATTTCTAAATCGAAACACTGTAACCGTCTCTCTGTGGCCCCTGCTGTAATTTCTCCCCTAAAGTGTTTAGTTGCCCTTGTGCAGGGATCCAGCTTTGGTAAGTCCCAGCGGTAAGTAAAAGTACAGAGAGTGATAGGACTGCTGATCTGCAATCTTTATTAGATCAAGGATTCAAGAAAGAAAACATTGACACAAAAAGATAAAATATTTAGAAAAATAATGCAGAAAGTATAGCTGGAGGCTGGTCTAGTCAGGGACAGTCAGGAACTGCCAGGCTGGGGTTGAGCCATCAGGGCTGTCACCATTGATGGAGCTGGACGAAGATGACAGCTCCACACCCCTGATGATGGCTACCGGGAGCTGTGACCACTGACCCTTTCCTCCTCACTGACACCTGCCCAGCTGGTGAAGGCTCTCCAGGTGCTGTACTAGAGTGTGGATGCACCAGTTCTTAACCTTGTAGTTTGCTAAATAGTATCTGTTTTTTATGTGCATTGGCCACTAAATCGGTTTAGACTTATGAGTTACCCATATTCTTCTTGCAGTCTCCTTGTGCCCAGCTAATGATGCCTGAACAAACCGATTTAAAATGGCTTTAACAACAGCGTCCACAAATAGAGATCTTACAGGTCTTGACTAGAGATGACTAGTTACAAAACACTGAGTCTTTCCGACAACTGCCTCTGTCTTTGTCTACACTAAATATTTTAAAACAAAGATAAACTAAACTACAGAAAAACATTCCCAATCACAGAATCGTTTTGGTTGGAAAGGACCTTTAAGATCGTCAAGTCCAACCATTAACCTAACACTACCAAGTCCACCACTAAACCATATCCCTAAACACCACATCTACTCGTCTTTTAAACACCTCCAGGGATGGTGACGCAACCACTTCCCTGGCCAACCTGTTCCACTGCTTGATAACCCTTTTCGTGAAGAAATTTTTCCTAATATATCCAATCTAAACCTCCCCTGGTGCAACTTGAGGCAGTTTCCTCTCATCCTATCTCTTGTCACCTGGGAGAAGAGACTAGCACCCTCCTCGCTACAACCTCCTTTCAGGTAATTGTAGAGACCTATAAGGTCTCCCCTCAGCCTCCTTTCCTCCAGGCTAAACAACCGCAGTTCCCTTAGCCGCTTCTCATAAGACTTGTTCTCCAGACCCTTCACCTGCTCTGTTGCCCTTCTCTGGACTCGTGCAATGTAATGCATCCACTTTATTTCAGAAACATGGACCCAATAGACATAAAGGTAAAATGACAGCGTAATACATGTTAATCATACTGCTCCATGAACACTTTGTAGAATAAAAAAGAAGTATTTCAAAGGAAGAGATAGATTTGGCTTTGTGAGAAAGTGAATACTAAGAATGGACACAAACCATACTTCATGGGTTTTGAAAAGAACAGCTAACTTTAGATCCTTATCTTCAATTACTGTTAACACAGACTGTTTTTTAAGTCTCAGAATTAAGTCCTACTCATTTTTCATTATTCTTTCTATCATGATGTGTCAGGGAAGCTCCTAATCACTAAGGAAGCACCTCTTTTCTGTAAGGGCAATTTCTTTTACTCCTATTAGCAGTGACAGAATGTTTGGCCGTTTTGATAAAGGGCATTTGTAACAGCTACTGGCAGCTTTTGTAACCTCACTGTCTTGAGAACAATAGACATTTTGAAAGAGTATTCTTGAGGGAACTAATTGTATTTTAGTCACTTGCTGCTAAAGGAAAAAGAGTACTTGTAAAGATATTTGTAAAGATCAAGAAAGACATACTGACTCACAAATGTTTATTGTTATATACAGATTAATTTATTATTTTTTACTATATAGGAATTTCAGGTGTCTATAGGTATTAATTGCATTTGAGATAAAAATAATAGCGTGCTTCAAAGAGGTTATTTTTTCTAGGAATGCATTTCTATTAATTTTATTTAAAATAACTGGTTTGCTTATAAAACTTCAGGCAATTTTTCCCAAAGACCAAAAGTAGGATTCACAATATTATGTATCTTTTTAGTCATTATGTCAGCGTTCAGGGACCTCTTATCAGTCTTTAAGGTATCAACATTCCTTGAATGCCTTGTTTCAACTGTTAAAATCATGCTGGATATTAAATTGATGCCAGATATTTGAAGTCTAAAATATGAATTTGCTCTAAATCTCATATTTTCAGGTATACCTTGAAATAAGTAATATGACATAATCTCAAGTGTTTTATTTATCAGAGGGTAGGTTCACTTCAGGTATTTACTCAAGACTTGTTAGAACTGTATGAACTTCTTTTTGAACTAAACATTTGGTTTAGAACTGTTCCTAGGTCTGAATTCCAGCTTGCTCACAAGTTCAGAACTCTACGAATTCAGTATCTTGCACTACTACAGCAACTCCCCAAACCCCTGATTTCTTGAGTTCCATCCAAAGTCTTCCTCTTAGAAAAGACTAACTTATGTAAGTATCTTTTAGTCTATTAGCAATATGATTCCCTCTTCCATGGTGCGTATAGATACTTCAGTGTAAGGAATGAAATAGCAGAGAATCTTCACCTTTCTTTTATAGAATCATAGAATGGTTTGGATTGGAAGGGACCTTAAAGATCATCTAGTTCCAACCCCCCTGCCATGAGCAGGGACACCTTTCCACTAGACCAGGTTGCTCAAAGTCCCATCCAATCTGGCCTTAAACACTGCCAGTGAAGGGGCATCCACAACTTCTCTGGGCAACCTGTTCCCGTGTCTCACTACCCTCACAATTCAGAATTTCTTCCTAATATCTAGTCTGTATCTACCATCTTTCAGTTTAAAACCATTACCCCTCATGCTATCACTACATGCCCTCATCCTGTCACTACATGACACACTGCGTGGTGTCATCAGCAAATTTACTGAGGGTGCACTCAATCCCACTGTCCATGTTGCCGACAAAGATGTTAAACAGTGCCGGTCCCAATACCGACCCTTGAGGAACGCCATTTGTCACTGGTGTCCACTTGGAGATCGAGCCGTTGGCCACAACGCTTTGGGCATGACCATCCATAGCCAATTCCTTATCCACTGAGTGGTCTGTTCATTAAATCTGTGTCTCTCCAATTTAGAGACAAGGATGTCATGTGGGACAGGGTCAAATGCTTTGCACAAGTCCAGATAGATTATATCAGTAGCTCTTCCCTTATCCACCAGTGCTGTAACCCCCTTATCCACTAATGCTGTAACCCCGTCATAGAAGGCCATCAAATTTTAAGCGACGGTGACTCTTATTTAAGGCAAAAATTCCCTAATGAACTGAAGTCTCCCAGAGATTAGAGTGACTATACCAATAACTGCTGCTGTAATCCTTTTTTTTTTTTCTATCAGACAACCACAGCTACAGCTTTTATGCTTACCTTCAAAAATGCTCACAGTTTATTTATGCCCAGACTCTTATCTCAAAATGGTCCATTGAAAACAGCCAGTGAATGCAACACTAGCTTTGATTAAGCCCTTTATTTGAACATGAATGTTCATCCCAACAGTAGGAAATTCAAGGCTATATTGTTATTGGTGTTCTGTAACTCTGGACGCTTCCCCAGATGTGTTTTCTGATATTTTCCTTCACTCTAATTACATACTGTGTTGTTTTTCCTTTGACACTAGATAAGTATTAGAACAACTGTAAAACCAGGACTGTATACTATCATTTCCACATGGGGAAAATATATGAAAAAAAAAGTAGGAATTTTCCAGATGTCTGTGATCATTCCTTTTATATCATTCCTCGACAGCGGCGGCAGGACTGAGGTGAGTGCAGGGGCGAGGGTGACATCGGGCTGTAACCGGGTGGTTTTCATACTCTGGGCCCCCCCGAGCAGCAGTCCCGAGCTGCTTCCCCCCCCGCCCCAGACCCGGGAGTTCCCGGCAATGAATCAGGAGAGGAGGGTGCGTAGCACCACCCCCTGTTGATTGGGTGATAAAGAGCCTCTGGGAGGACAGGGACTAGTCCCTGCCCAGAGGGGAGAGGGGGAGTCAGCAGTGACTGGGTGTGTCCCAGGGCGGGGGAGGCCGCAGCAGTTTGCAGCTCGTTGGGGAGGGCGCTGACTCCCTCCCAGGGCACAAGGCAAGGAAGGTGCCAAGGAGCTGTGAACCAGGCGTGTCACCAGCAGGTATTTCCCTGCTCAGTGAAAGAACAATGGTATCTACCCGGCGGAAGAAGACCAAAATGGATGTGGGAACCCAGACAGAGCTCCCACGGAAGGAGGTGATGGTACAGGTCGCAGGCTGCAGGGAATGCTACAGCGTCTCTGTGGTGTCAGGGGGCTGTGTGCGTTGTGAGCAGGTAGATGATCTGCTCGGCCGAGTGGCACAGTCTGCAAAGCAGGTTGAAAGGCTTCAAGCTGAAGTAGAAAGGCTTAGGAACATTCAGGAGGCTGAAATAGAGATAGACTGGTGGAGCCAGGCTCTGCCCTCCCTGAAACAAAAATGGGAGCACCTGCCGGAGAGCTCCCAGGATCGAGGGACCCCTGTACTCTGCCCCTCTCAGGTGGAAAACAATAACCTAGAGGAGAGGAGTGAGTGGAAGCAAGTCTATGGCCGTGGCAAAAGGCGAGTGCCCTCCTTGCCTACTTTGCCTCCACAGGTGCCTCCTGAGCAATAGATATGAAGCCCTAGTGGAATACAGCCGGTCCAATGGGGATGGGGTGGAGAGGCAACCTATATCAGAGGTCCCACCACAGTCAGAAAAACCTGACAGGCGTATAGCTACCTCCTCCACAAGGAAGAAGAGAAGAGTTTTAGTGGTTGGAGACTCCTTCCTAAAGGGATCTGAGGGCCCAATATGCAGAGCTGACCCCCATCACAGGGAGGTCTGCAGCCTGCCTGGAGCCCGAATCAGGGACTATCACCAGCAAACTCCCCAACCTGGTGAAGGCCACAGACTACTACCCCCTGCTGATCTTCCAGACAGGTGGGGGAAGAAGCTGCATCCCGTAGTCTGAGGGGGATGAAGAAAGACTACAAGGCCCTAGGATGGTTGGTGAAAGAGTCTGGGGCACAAGTGGTTTTCTCTTCCCACGTCATCACCTGAAAATGGAAGTAGGGATGGAATAGTAGGATTCTCTCTATTAATGCCTGGCTACGAGACTGGTGCTACAGGCAGGGCTTTGGGTTCTTTGATAATGGCTGGTTTTATAAGACACCAGGCGTGACGGTAATACATGGGAAAGGTTTACGTCGTAGGGGCAAAAGGGTTCTGGGACAGGAATTAGCAGGGCTCATTCGGAGAGCTTTAAACTAGATTCGAAGGGGATGGGGTAATAGCTGGCTTGCACCACTGGGGCAACGCTCTAGTGTTGAGGTAGACCAGGAGGCCTCCCATCCCCCTGGGGTGAAATCGGTATGTGCTCAGCTCGCTTCCTGAAATGCCTGTACACCAATGCGCGCAGCATGGGGAATAAACAGGAGGAGTTAGAAATCCGTGTTCGGTCAGGGGGCTATGATTTAGTGGCAGTTACAGAGACTTGGTGGGACGCCTCGCATGACTGGAATGTGGTCATGGATGGCTATGTCTTGTTCAGGAAAGACAGGCCACTAAGGAGAGGTGGTGGAGTTGCTCTTTATGTGAGTGAGCAGCTAGAATGTATTGAGTTCTGTCCAGGGGTGGATCAGGAGAGAGCTGAGAGTTTGTGGGTGCGAATTAAGGAGCAGGCTGGCAGGGGTGATACTGTTGTGGGTGTCTATTACAGGTCACTGGATCAGGATGAGGAGGGTGATGAGGCCTTCTACAGGCAGCTGAGAGCAGTCTCTCAATTACAGGGCCTGGTTGTCATGGGGGATTTCAACTACCCTGATATTTGCTGGGAGGCCTACTCAGCCAGCCATCCCCAGTCCAGGAGGTTCCTCCAGTGCATTGATGATAACTTTCTGATGCGAATGGTGGATGAGCCAACTAGGAGAGGAGCGCTGCTGGATCTTGTTCTCTCTAACAAGGAGGGTCTGGTTGAAGTGGTGAAGGTTGAGGGCATCCTTGGTTGTAGTGACCATGAGATGGTAGAGTTCAGGATCTCATGTGGCAGGAACAGAATAGCTAGCAGAATCACAACCCTGGACTTCAGGAGGGCCAACTTTGGCCTTTTCAAGCAATTGCTAGGGGAAATCCCATGGGACAGGGCACTAGAAGGTAAGCGGGCTCAATATAGTTGGTTAGCATTCAAGGACTGCTTCTTCCGAGCTCAAGATCAGAGCATCCCAGCAGGTAGGAAGTCAAGGAAGGGTACCAGGAGACCTGCATGGTTAAACAGGAAACTGCTGGGCAAACTCAAGTGGAAGAAGAAGGAGGGGCTGGCCACTTGGGAGGAATATAAGTCTGTTGTCAGAGGGTGTAGGGAGGCAACTAGGAAAGCTAAGGCCTCCTTGCAATTCAACCTTGCAAGAGAGGTCAAGGACAACAGAAAGGGCTTCTTCAAATACATTGCAGGTAAAGTCAACACTAGAGGCAATGTAGGCCCACTGATGAATGAGGTGGGGGCCCTGGAGACCGAGGATAAAAAGAAGGCGGAGTTACTGAATGCCTTCTTTGCCTCTGTCTATACTGCTGGAGGCTGTCCTGAGGAGCCCCGGACCCCTGAGGCCCCAGAAGTCAGGATAGAGGAGGAATCTGTCTTGGTAGATGAGGGCTGGGTCAGGGACCAATTAAACAATCTGGACGTCCACAAATCCATGGGCCCTGATGGGAGGCACCCGCGGGTGCTGAGGGAGCTGGCGGAAGTCATTGCTAGGCCACTCTCCATCATCTTTGCTAAGTCGTGGGCAACGGGAGAGGTGCCTGAGGACTGGAGGAAGCGAAGTCACTCCAGTCTTCAAAAAGGGCAAGAAGGAGGACCCGGGTAACTATAGACCGGTCAGCCTCACCTCCATCCCTGGAAAGGTAATGGAACAACTTGTTCTTGGTGCTGTCTCTAGGCACATCAAGGATAGGAGGATCATTAGGGGCACTCAGCATGG
The DNA here is from genome assembly GCF_013368605.1 of Nyctibius grandis. Classification (NCBI taxonomy): domain Eukaryota; kingdom Metazoa; phylum Chordata; class Aves; order Nyctibiiformes; family Nyctibiidae; genus Nyctibius; species Nyctibius grandis. Next base: position 100,803,950 of record NC_090658.1, on the reverse strand, counting down.
CTTCACCAAGGGCAAGTCATGCTTAACCAACTTGATAGCCTTTTATGAGGATGTAACCTAGTGGACAGATGATGGTAAAGCTGTGGATGTGGTCTATCTCGATTTCAGTAAGGCGTTTGACACGGTCTCCCACAGCATCCTCGCAGCTAAACTGAGGAAGTGTGGTCTGGATGATCGGGTAGTGAGGTGGATTGTGAACTGGCTGAAGGAAAGAAGCCAGAGAGTGGTGGTCAATGGGACAGAGTCCAGTTGGAGGCCTGTGTCTAGCGGTGTCCCTCAAGGGTCGGTTCTGGGACCAGTTCTATTCAATATATTCATTAATGACTTGGATGAGGGAATAGAGTGCACTGTCAGCAAGTTCACTGATGACACAAAACTGGGAGGAGTGGCTGACACATGGGAAGGCTGCGCAGCCATTCAGAGAGACCTAGACAGGCTGGAGAGTTGGGTGGGGAGAAATTTAATGAAATATAACAAGGGCAAGTGTAGAGTCCTGTATCTGGGCAAGAACAACCCCATGTATGAGTACAAGTTGGGGACAGACCTGTTAGAGAGCAGCGTAAGGGAAAGGGACCTGGGGGTCCTAGTGGACAACAGGATGACCATGAGCCAGCAGTGTGCCCTTGTGGCCAAGAAGGCCAATGGCATCCTGAGGTGTATTAGAAGGGGTGTGGTTAGCAGGTCGAGAGAGGTTCTCCTCCCCCTCTACTCTGCCCTGGTGAGGCCGCATCTGGAGTATTGTGTCCAATTCTGGGCCCCTCAGTTCAAGAAGAACAGGGAACTGCTAGAGAGAGTCCAGCGCAGAGCCACGAAGATGATTAGGGGAGTAGAACATCTCCCTTATGAGGAGAGGCTGAGGGAGCTGGGTCTCTTTAGCTTGGAGAAGAGGAGACTGAGGGGTGACCTCATTAATGTTTATAAATATGGAAAGGGCAAGTGTCATGAGGATGGAGCCAGGCTCTTCTCAGTGACATCCCTTGACAGGACAAGGGGCAATGGGTGCAAGCTGGAACACAGGAGGTTCCACATAAATATGAGGAAAAACTTCTTTACAGTGAGGGTGACCGAACACTGGAACAGTCTGCCCAGAGAGGTTGTGGAGTCTCCTTCTCTGGAGACATTCAAACGCCGCCTGGACGCGTTCCTGTGTGACATGATCTAAGCAATCCTGCTCCGGCAGGGGGATTGGACTAGATGATCTTTCGAGGTCCCTTCCAATCCCCAACATTCTGTGATTCTGTGATATATAGTTGAACAGTTGAGGCATCTGTGCTGATTTTGTAGTATCTGTCTCTATAGAACTTCTGAATTCTTGTTGATGTTGGCGATGATAGGAGCCCTCACCTAGGATCCCTCATCTAAGTGATGACTGGAACTCTGATGATATTCTGGAAAAAGTCAAAGGGTATAGAACTGATCTTTTGTTAATCAACTTTGTTGAGACCTAATATTTGTTCCTTAATTCTAAGTTTATATAAAGTTAGAAAACAAAGATAAAATCGCTAAGTCCTAGAAGAATGATTTTTTTTGTCAGCTCTCCATGAATACACATTAAATTTGGAAGGCTATGAAACCAAGCATTGATAGGAAATGGACTGATTTGCAATGAAAAGTGGAATTAAAATGGCATGTGTTTATGGAAAGGAGGACCAGTTTAGCCATAAGATTTATTGTAGAAAGTGAAACCAGTTTGGCTCTAAATCAACGTAGAGTATGGACAGAACACTTTAGGAAGCAAACTCAGAGTGCTGGATGTGTCAGAGGAATGTGACCTCAGGACAGAACATATTTCAGGTTGATGATAAAGACAAAATAACTCAGGGTTTATTGCTTTATTATTGTAAGTTCTTTCTATTTCCTAAGTAAAAAGTAGCTTATTTTAGACTCATGCTAAGCCTGTATGTATTATATATCACAACTGTTATGTACTTTTGAGGAGCTAAATTATAAATACAGAGTACACTTATAGACATGTTTCAAGGTAAGACTGTGCACAGTATTTGAGAGGTCTTTATTGTAGAAGTACGGGCACACAGGTTTCAAGGTCTCATTTCTTCACTGTGTGTCTAGGGGCTACAATAAAGTAGCCAAGGAAAGAAACACGATTTAAAAGAAATTTAAAAGCATGCAAGTCCAATGACTAGTACCCTGCACTAAGAATAAATAGTGGGTGTAATAGCTACATGCTTAAACCAATGTGATCTTGACTTTCAGATGAAAAACAATTGATTCAAAAGTTGCAATCAGTATGCTGTGAATGTAATATGTGAAGGAAAGGCCACTGAATAATATATCAATCCAGTGAGATCAACAATATATAGAATTTATACTATTGGCCTTTCCAAAGACAAGAGATTGGGACTGGTCCAGTTTAACATCTTTGTTGGTGACATGGACAGTGGGATTGAGTGCGCCCTCAGCAAGTTTGCTGATGACACCAAGCTGTGCGGTGCAGTTGACACGCTGGAGGGAAGGGATGCCATCCAGAGGGACCTGTACAGGCTTGAGAAGTGAGCCCATGTGAACCACATGAAACTCAACAAGGCCAAGTGCAAGTTCCTGTATGTGGGTTGGGGCAATCCCAAGCACAAATACTGGCTGGGTGGAGAATGGATTGAGAGTAGCCGTGAGGAGAAGGACTTGGGGGTGATGGTTGATGAGAAGCCCAACATGAGCTGGCAATATGCGATTGCAGCCCAGATAGCCAGTTGTATCCTGGGCTGCATCAAAAGGAGCATGACTAGCAGGTTGAGGGAGGTGATTCTGCCCCCTCTACTCTGCTCTTGTGAGACCCCACCTGGTGTACTGAGTCCAGCTCTGGGGGACCCCAACATAAGAAGGACATGGAGCTGTTGGATCAAGTCCGGAGGAGGGCCACGAAGATGATCAGAGGGCTGGAGCACCTCTCCTATGAAGGCAGGCTGAGAGAGTTGGGGATCTTCAGCCTGGAGAAGAGAAGCCTCTGCGAAGACCTCATAGCAACCTTCCAGTACCTGAAGGGGGCCTACAGGAAAGCGGGAGAGGGACTTTTTACAAGAGCATGTAGTGATAAGACGAGGGGGAATGGTTTTAAACTGAAAGAGGGTAGATTTAGATTAGATATTAGGAAGAAATTCCCAGTTGTGAGGGAGGTGAGACACTGGGACAGGTTGCCCAGAGAAGCTGTGGATGCCCCTTCCCTGGCAGTGTTCAAGGCCAGACTGGATGAGGCTTTGAGCAACCTGGTCTAGTGGAAAAGCGTCCCTGCCTGTGGCAGGGGGTGTCACGGTTTAAAGCTGGGCCGGCTATTAAACCTGTGGCAGATGCTCTCTGTTATCCTCGCCTCTCCCCGCAAAGGGAAAGGGAAAGGGAAAAGGGAGAGAGACTTCCGGGTTGGAAAGTTAAAACAGTTTTAATAAACTATAATAATGGAAAAGAGTATAATAACAATAATAGAAATAATCAAATATATACAAATATATATACAAAACCAAGATTGAGCTCCCCTGAAGTCAGCCACGTCACCACCGGCACTGCAGGGCAGGCTCCGGGAAGACCCAGGCTGGGCCTAGAGACGGTCGAGAGCTGGATTCAGGGATGCACGGATCAGGATCGGGGGCAGCAGGAAAACAGACGGAGTCCTCCTTGGACACCGGCCATAGCAGAAAGAGGGCGAGACCCTCGTGATCCCCCCGCTTTATACTGAGAATGACGTGTATGGGATGGAATACCCTCGTTGGTCAATTTTGGGTCACCTGCCCTGTCTGCTCCCCCCTGCAGCTGCGACCCCCCTTCGGCTCTTCACTCGTAAGCAGTGAGGAATTCAGCAGTGACCTTGGTTTCTCTAAGACTAAGTACAGCAAGAGCCTTACTACACAACATCCCTACCGGTGCCTCAGCGATAACTACAAACTTTGAGCGTTATCAGTCCTGGAAGCAGACACTGTCTGCAAAACATGCAGTTAGTTTCAGAAAGTGCAGTTACTTAGAGGAGACTTAGCTGAAAGTAAAAATCACTGAAAGGAAAATCGGCCTGGTTTAGTCCAAACCAGGACAGGGGGGTTGGAGCTAGATGATCTTTAAGGTCTCTTCCAACCCAAACCATTCTGTGATTCCATGATTCTAAGACATATCTTCTCTTTGATCAACTAAATTTGCATACAGCTTTGACATGTGGGTATGTATTATTTTTTACTCTTTGGTACCACTGTTCTTTAATTCTTTCATATAAATTTATCTCTCTGGAGTTCTCAAAGGAAGAAACAATGAAGATATATAGTTGTGTATTACACTCTGTAAGTCCTCAGAAGGGCTAGGTTTGAATTATATGATTTGTTACATATGGCTGGAAATCAGTTATTTTTAAGAGTTACATGGGAGGGAATATAATGTATGCACACATGCACATACACATGTATATGTATGTATATAACACTGAGTGGAATGTGTGCAGCAAACTTTTCAAATAACTGAAAAGCCTGAGGAAAGTAATTAATTTGCATATGTTCTTACAATAGTAATACAATTAATAGGAAAAACAGGGTATTGTCAGTTGCTGCTAGTTTGGAGCTACTTTACTTTGTGCTGGCTGCCTCTGATCCCTATTGGTTTGTTTTGGCAGCAGGCTATCAAGCAGGTGTAGATGTCTCTTGGCTAGTTTTCTTTGGCTTAAAGTTGAGGATATGTCAAGGCATACAGTTCTGTACAAACTACTACTCTAGCCTTACACTACTCAAAGACTCCCTTACATGGACTGATCTCAGAGCTGAACTTGCTTTGAGCTGAAGGTTTAACTACCAACCTTCTGAGATCCCTTGCAACTCAAATTGTATAATTCTATGAGGATACATGATTGTCATCTTAAAATTTGCTTTTTGCCATTACAGTTCTGTCAAGAAGACTTGATGGGTTACTGAATCTGCCTCATTGTGAGTACATGCCAAGGATGCAGATACCCTTGAAAAAATATGGCCATTTCATATTACAATGTTTGTGTAAAGTTTCTCTTTTTTCCCTTATATTTCCAATGGGGAATTTTGCTTAAAACGGATCATAGAATCATAGAATTTTAGGGGTTGGAAGGGACCTCTGGAGATCGAGTCCAACCCACCTGCCAGAGCAGGACCAGTCTAGGGCAGGTTACACAAGAACGCATCCAGACGGGTCTTGAAAGTCTCCAGAGAAGGAGACTCCACAACCTCTCTGGGGAGCTTGTTCCAGTGCTCTGTAACCCTTACAGTAAAGAAGTTCTTCCTCATGTTGAGGTTGAACTTCCTGTGCTCTAGCTTGCATCCATTGCCCCTTGTCCTATCACAGGGCACAAGTGAAAAGAGGTTGCCCCTTTCCTCTTGACACCCAGCCCTCATATATTTATACACATTAATCAGATCCCCTCTCAGTCTTCTCTTCCCCAGACTAAAAAGCCCCAGGTCTCTCAACCTTTCCTCATAAGGCAGGTGTTCCAGTGCCTTAATCATCCTCGTAGCTCTCCATTGGACTCTCTCCAGTAGATCTCTGTCCCTCTTGAACTGGGAAGCCCAAAACTGAACGCAATACTCCAGGTGAGGTCTCACCAAGGTAGAGTAGAGGGGGAGGAGGACCTCCCTCGATCTACTGGATGCACTCTTCTTAATGCACCCCAGGATACCATTGGCCTTCTTGGCCACAAGGGCACATTGCTGTCCCATGAATAACTTCTTGTCCACCAGGACTCCAAGGTCCTTCTCCACGGAGCTGCTCTCTAGCAGATCGCCTCCTAACCTGTACTGGTGCATTTTATTACTCCTTCCCAGGTGCAGGACTCTGCACTTATTCTTGTGGAAACTCATTAGGTTCCTCTTTGCCCAGCTCTCCAGTCTGTCTAAATCACACTGAATGGCCGCACAGCCTTCAGGTGGATCAGCCAAATGTCCCAGCTTCGTATCATCAGCAAACTTGCTGAGAAGACACTCTGTCCCTTCATCAAGGTCGTTGATAAAGATGTTAAACAAGACTGGACCCAGCACTGATCCTTGGGGGACTCCACTAATTACAAGTCTCCAGCTGGACTTGGCACCATTGATTACCATTCTTTGGGCTCTTTTGTGTAGCCAGTTCTTAATCCATCTCACTCTCTGTTTTTCTACCTCACACTTCCTGAGTTTGCTCACAAGGATGTCATGGGAAACTGTGTCAAACGCCTTGCTAAGGTCAAGGTAGACTACATCCACTAGTCTCCCTGCATCTACCCATCAGTCATGACGTCATAGAATGCTATCAGGTTAGTCAAGCATGATTTCCCCTTGGTAAATCCATGCTGACTACTGTTATGATTTAGTCCATGGCTAGGAGAGGTTTAACATTTCAGTGTACATTCCTTTGCATTATAGTAAGTGTTGTGTTTTTTGCCATGACTGTCAGAATTTACCATCACTTGAAGAGGTGTAATATAAAAATGCAGGAATCTATGTTGAGATTTTTCTCTTAACCAAAGTCTATTGGGAAAGTAATGAAAAGTCTAGTATGAAAATATCTCTTTTCCTTTGCAAGGTCATTTCTTTTTCCAGACCATCCCTAGGATAAAATTTAGAATTACAAAAGTGTTATTTTTAAACTTTGTTTTTCAGTCTGGTAAGGTTTTGTCCTTAAGGTATGAGAGTAGATTTGGCGCCATATGGCAGTAGGGGTTGCTATGGGAATTATTCATTGTTACAGAACTGTACGGTGATTACTCAAAGCAAATTCCAGTGAACAGCTTTAATTCATGTGCTTCTTTTTCTTTGAGATTTAATCAGACTTTTTTTTTTTAATATGTGTGCTATAACCACAAAACCAGAAAAGTGCTTTGGAGATAAAAAAAATGTATCTATTCACTGAATAGTTCAGATTGCTTCTCTGTTCACTTACCTTTTATTTGTGCAATCTGAGTTCAGAATTAAAATAACAAAGGCAGGGACTATGTCCAAATTTATCTACAGTATGGTGTTGATAAATGACAACACTACAGCTTCCATGAGCTTTGACAACTAGGAGAAATGTGTTCTAGACTAGCACCCAAAAGACACAAAGGTACTGTAGGCTCAGAATTACCCTAGAGGAAAGTTCTCTTTTTAGGACAATGTATAATTCTACTTAGTACTTATGGAGGCAGTATTGTTTAAAACACTTCACAGTAAATACAATTGAATTTGAATTATTTTTCTTTCCAAATAGATAAGTCATTTACTCCTTTTGAAATACTATCTCCTCTCAGGTGTAAAATTTCTTTTGTTTACGACAGCTAATTGTGGGGGTAAAAACATCTTTAAAAAGTTCTTTCTTTTTCAATCAAAATTTGCCCATTTTTTTGGTGAAAAATTATGTATAGCATTGATTTGCACCATGCACCAGACTCAGATATTGGTGAGAAAGTGATACATGCAAACAAAATGAGAATAAACACTCTTGGGTGTTTCTATGCTGTCACGTTGACTCACTTAACTCCAGGACCCTAGACCTCTAATCATCACCTCTGCACACTTGCTCTTTTGCTCCAGTTCTGAGTGGCCAATTTGTTGCTTTGTTGAGATGACCCAGACTCATAGCAACTTCAGCAGCGTGCACGCTCAAGTACTAGAGCTGTAACTCTTAGCTGGAGGAGTAGGATTCACTCTCCGGCTTGTATATCAAAGACTACAGTTCTCTCTCACAACAATGAAAAATAAAATAGACCTGCACTGGATGTAAGAACTAGGCTATATAGCCTTTATTTGGTTATATGGCATGAAATAACAATTCACAAGCATATCTTTAGTTGTTAATTTACAGATATATTGAATCTGTATAATCTACCTGAACTAATTTATTCTGACAAAATTAAAAAATGGAACAGAGTCTGTATATACTCCATGCATTGCACACTCATATAGCTCACATCTACTGCTATGTATTTGTGGGGAAGAATGAATTTTCAAATCAGTGTCAGAAAGAATCCTAAACTTCACAATGGGCTTCATGGTTATGAATGCCTAGCAGAAGGAAGAGACTTTGTCATTCAGGTTAAACGATCTTTTATTATGTGCACTTTTTCTAATTCTGAAAATGTACATCAAAAAAATATCTTCACACACACAGGAGTATCTATTTTAATGAAAATAACAGGAATAATCAGGTGGTTGAGTAAACATTTATGAGCTAGGAGAAAATGTATTATCTCATGGCTTCAGCGCAGATTTGAACTTCATTCCTTTTCTGGCAGTGAGAACTTAAGAGCTTTAAACATAGTTGTCTCAGGCAAGACCCAGAAGCCTAATAAGTAATAACTAAGAGTTCAGTACAAATTAGACACTTATAATAAAAGGTTATCAAAACGCTCTAATTCACTAAGCACTAATTTAGCTAAAATCTCAATTTGGATGCAAGCGCTTTTATTTCCCTGGCACAGAAATATAAACACCTACTCATCTGTGAAACAACTCCTTTGTGGAGACCAGGGTGCTTACTTTTCACCTTAGAACTGTTGCGATTTGGATGTGAAGACAAAAAGTGTCTAAACTTCACTTGAATCTGAATGGATTAAGGCAGAACTGAGATAAATGGGTAAACATAAAACACAGCAGTAACAGTCGCTTTCTGTACAAGACAGTCAGTAATGGTATTGTCAGTTTTGTACATTAAAATTATGATTAGAAAATTCAAACAGAAAATGAAAAAGTGGATTCATTTTTTTTTTCATTGTAAGATAATTCAACCCTCTTTGAATTCTTATGAGCGTTCCACTTTTACCATTCTTTTTTCTGGTAAAAATACACATGTTCCTTCATCTAAAATTCTGTTCATTAGAAGAAGAAAGTTTGAGCTTACTCTTGACCTTCAGACAGCTTTTCGGTAAGTTTCTGATATATCAACTCTGACTTTTTTTGTGTGTGATTTGCATCTCTGGGTACTGCTATAGTTGTCTCTGGCTGCATCCTTGTTCCAAGATGGTTGTGTAAGTTACCATGTTTCTTTATGCTGCAGACATTATTATTCCTCATATCCCTTCTGAGGAAATAAGGAGGAAATAGTGAGCTATTTCCCCAGTTACTTCATCTGCAGACACCTCAGTAGTAGGTGGCTTTTATTTCACTGGGCAAGAGCATAGGAGTCACAGTCCTTGCAAGTCCTAAATGAGAAATATTTGGTTATACATGAAACTGGAAGAGGAAGAAGACAGAATTACAGATTTGTCTCTGGTACAGTGTATACTTTTTGTTTTGTCTGTTGGGTATTGCCCCAGTATATTCTTTATCAAATTCTTCTTTTTTACTCCCACAAAACTCCTGTCTTTAGCACCTTCAAAAAAAAAAAAAAAGACTATACGAATTCCATTGTTTTAGTTATCATAATGTAAACTGTGGACACCTTCTCTTATTATTCCATTATTATTCCATTATTATTCCATTATTATTCCATTATTATTCCATTATTATTCCATTATTATTCCATTATCCTCCTAAATGTAGTGTGCTAAACTGGTGTAAATGAGTTGAGGGTTACAAACCTTGTATTCCCACATGAATTTAAAAGGCTCTACTGAATGCCAGATTTCCTTTGTGCATAACTGATTTAAAATTTGATCAAGTAAATTGTTCTAGCTTTAGAATTGACACTGATAGCATAAAGAGGAAGGAAGTAAAATGATTATGGAAGTTTCTAATCAATAAATAATGAATAGTAATTATTTATTGGACAGTAAATCAATGAAAGAACCTTCTGCCCATTTTCATGTTGTCACAAACACAACAGATAACTAGACATAATCAATACAAAGCTAATTTCTAGACACACTAAGAAATGATTGATTTTATGAATATTTATATGCTCAATGCATCAGTGGCATGAACTCTTTCTCAGGAACATAAAATTTTGTAAAGTTGCTCATGCGTATGCTTATTTCAATCATAGTCCCTGCATGATAAAAACAAATAAAAACATTTTAATAGAAATTCTACTGTTTTCTACTTTTTTTCTGAATTACTAGGAAATTAAAGGAAAATATATCATAACACATTGTTAACAAAGTCTCAGTTTCCAGTTAAACCTAGGGTTTTGCTTTTTTCACATATTCTTTTGTGAAGAGAAGTTCCTGTCAACATAAAAGTTTGACTCATTCCTTTAATGGCAGAATCACAGAATCACAGAATGGTTAGGGTTGGAGGGGACCTCTGGAGATCATCTAGTCCAACTCCCTACTAAAGTAGGTTTACCTACAGCAGGTTGCACAGGATCGCATCCAGGCAGGTTTTGAATATCTCCAGAGAAGAAGACTCCACAACCTCTCTGGGCACCCTGTTCCAGTGCTCTGTCACCCTCAAAGTAAAGTTTTTCCTCGTATTGAGATGGAACTTCCCATGTTTCAGTTTGTGCCCATAGTACCTTCTCCTGTTGTAGAGGTTTGGTTGAGTGAGAAGGCGCACGATCCTATGTCAGTCACTGAGCAGTCTGAGCAACCCAGGCTTTGAGCAATGGTTAAGCCCAGAGCTAGCGACCTTGCATTCCCCTTGCACGGAGCAGAACAAAGAACCTCGTGGTGCCTGCTTCGCGGGAAGCAAAACTACGTCCGGGAGGGAAGGGAGCGGTCACGGCTCTGAATATGTAAACCTATGGACCAATCACAAGTGCGATCGGGGCGCGCGATTAACATATGCATAGTCTATATAACCACTGCTTTCTTTGTTAATAAACGAGAAGCTTCCATACTCACATTGAGATCAAGTAGTTTACTCCGGACAGTTCCCCAGCACCCGCGAGCGCGCCTCCCCCGGTTTTCCCCTTACTACAACTGGTAGCAGAGGATGGTTCCCTTCGGCGTGCTCTCTCCGAGACTGCGGTAAGCAGCGAAAAGGAGGTGTTGGGAAAAAGACGGCTGGGAGCGGTGATGTTCAGGTTCAATTAAGGGCAGAACAGACACTGGAAGGGTTGGCCACCCAGCTCCCAGAGTTCAGGTGCTGTTCAGGTCAAAAGGGCAGAGCAGACACTGGAAAAAGGGCAGCCATGGAGATAGAAGCTGCAATCGTGCTGCTTGCAGATATCCTCTCTAAGAGAGGGAGCAAGACAGCGGAGAAACAGCTAATTAAGCTGATAAAGTTGGGCCAGCGCTGGGGACATTTTAAAGACACAGCGCTTGTATTTTCTGTGGAGGAATGGAAAGAAGTGGGAGACATTATGTGGGAAAAGACTGTTGAGAGGGATCCCGAGGAAGAAGAAATTAAGGAGGTGCGTGAACTCTGGCAAAACGTGATAGAGACTTTAAAAACTATGAGGGCAGAAGGAGAGGTCGCCCGCGCGGCTGCTGAGATGCGGCCGGCGCCGCCGGAGCCCAACCCCCCCGCTAAAACAGAGAAACCTGGGGTTCTGGCTCGTTTCTTCGGGTTACCGGCAGTTAAGGGCATGTCGGCAAACATAAAGCCATCCGTGGCTGAGGTCCGTACGGTGGTAGAAGCGGCGAGCTCCCAGGAGAAATGGCGCGGTAAGAATTTAGAGGAGGAGGTTGCGAACAAAGAACCACGTGGCGCTCCTAGGACCGCGTGGCAAGGGGAGTGGAAACAGGAGGGGGAGGGGTGGTCAGCCCCTCCGGACGCTGCGCGGCTGGCTGGCGGAGAGGCGGGCGGGCTCATCCCCTCTGCGCCGCTGGAGTACCCGCCCCTTCCGCCCTCGCCCTGTCAATCAAGATCCACACCACCTGACCGTGGGAACCTAGAAACGGATGTCACGAGTCTCCTGCAACAGGTTTTGCGGGAATTGCAGGATTTAAAGGTACAGCGAACCGAATTAAGAGCATCCGCTCCTGGATTACAAAACAAAGACAACTCCAGGGATGCTCCGCTTCCACCTGCACCTAGGGCACCGAGGTGGAGTGGGGTGATTCGTGATGCCATATTAGAAGGACACTGGAGTGCAGCAGCAAATCTAGGAGGAGTAGGAGCTTTTCCAGTGCTACAACAGAATGGAGTAGCTACTTGGGAACCACATGATTGGAAAATTCTCCAACAAGCAAAAGCTGCAGTTACCCAGTATGGAGTAAAATCAGATGCTACAAGGAATATAGTCTCCTGGATTTTTCTGCGGATCTTTTATGCCCGCATGACTCCCGAAATTTAATGAAACTGTTGCTGACACCTACTCAGTTCCTGTTGTGGGGTTCAGAATGGGCACAACGAGCAGCCAATGAAGCTGCGCGGAGAATGAATGATCCAAATGATCCTTTACATGGAGTTACTATGGATATTCTCACAGGCCAAGGAGCTTATTCTACGGTACAAGCACAGTTACAGTTACCAGCAGTAGTACTACAAAAATCTGCACAGCTTGCATTTGAAGCATTTCAAGCCTTGCCTGGCTCCGCGATCCCATCATTCGGATCGGTGGTTCAAGGAGCTACGGAGAAATATGAGAACTTTATTAATAGACTATGGGAAGCCGTAATGAATCATCCTGATCTTGATGAGGATAACAGGCAGCAGATGTTAAAGATCCTGGCTTTTGATAACACAAACAGACAAACTAAACAGTTGGCTCGCTAGCTTACCTAAAGGTGGCAGGAGTGGAAGAATGGTGAAGCGAGTCGAACGTGCTGATATGCAGAGAGCTAACAATACCGTTGCTGCTGCTGTGCAAAGTGCTGTTAAGGAGGTGGTTCAACCTTTGGCAGCGCTGGTACAACAAAAAGGGACACGACGACCAACACGAGCGGGACAATCCTTTCAAGGAAATTGCTATCGATGTGGAGAGAAGGGACATGTCAGAAAAGATTGCCGAGCTGCTGTCTGGTGTGATACCTGCCAGAGGAATAATCATTCAACTAAGGCGTGTCAGGGAAACTTCCAAAGGAGCGCGGAGAGGGGCCGCGTGAGGAAACAAGTCAACCCATCATACGAACCAAAGGTTTTTTTACAACAGCACCAACCAGCAACCCCGAGGAAGCCTGGGGTTCGACGTGGAAATTACAGTAGATGTCACCTTGCGAAGTCAAGAAGTACAGAAGGTCCCTACTAATGTACAGGGTCCGCTAAGCGGGGATTTCGATCCCATGGGAGGACTTCTGTTAGGACGATCTTCTGCTGGTATAAAAGGACTTATAATACTTCCAGGAATCATAGATGCAGACTATGCGGGGATCGTATATATTATGATGTATACGCTTAATCCACCTATGTTTGTGCCAAAAGGTAGTCGAGTTGGACAAATAATCCCCCTTTCTGCCTATCAACAAGGTGCTAATACGACTACCTACCGTGGAGATCGTGGATTTAGCTCCACAGGACCAGCGGTATGTTTTACCACGAGAATGGACAACAGACCAAATATGTCAATCACAATGTCTCAGAACAACACTCATATAAAGGTACAGGCCTTGTTGGATACAGGTGCTGACATCACCATTGTCAGTCGACACGTCTGGCCAAGTAATTGGACACTAGAAACACCTGATTCACACATTGCTGGCGTTGGCGGGAATTCTATGACAGCTGTTAGTCATCACCCTGTGACCTTACACTTTCCAGAGGGACAGCGTGTAACTTTGAAAGTTTATGTCTTGTCCTTGCCTGGGGTTTTGGAAGCACTCATAGGGCGAGAGGTTTTAAGTCAGATTGGTGCGGTTCTTACAACCACCCATTTTTGATAATGGCCGCTGGAGAGCAGTCGCCCAATCCACCCTTGACTTGGTTATCAGATGAGCCTGTGTGGGTTGACCAGTGGCCTATGACTGAAGAGCGACTGCAGATTACTAAGGGACTGGTAGAGGAACAGTTAAAAGCAGGACATATCAAACCCTCAGTTAGTCCTTGGAATACACCCATTTTTGTCATCCCTAAGAAAAGTGGAAAGTGGAGATTATTACATGATTTACGGAAAATTAATGAGCAAATGCAAGCAATGGGAGCATTGCAACCAGGTATTCCGTCACCTAACATGTTACCAGCAGGATGGCATATATTGATTGTAGACCTGAAGGACTGTTTTTTCACCATATCTTTACATCCTCAGGACACCATGAGGTTTGCCTTTTCTGTTCCTGTTATCAACAAAGCGGAACCAGCTCAAAGGTATGAATGGGTAGTTCTACCGCAGGGCATGAAAAATTCACCTACGTTATGTCAGCTTTATGTGGCATGGGCACTGAAACCATTGCGCCAGCTATGGCCACAGACTATCATCTATCATTATATGGATGATATTTTGTTATGTCAGACCGATCCTTTTTCAGAAGAAAGTCTCCACAAACTAACAACAACGTTGGCGGAGAAAGGTCTCGTGATTGCACCAGAAAAGATTCAACGAACTGATCCCTGGAAATACTTAGGATGGACAATTTCGGATGCTCAAATCTGGCCTCAAAAGGTGGAGCTACATACAGATTTGAAGAACCTGAAGGATGTACAAACACTTCTCGGAGATATTCAGTGGGTCCGTAACTGTGTTGGCATCTCGAACACCGAGATTGCCCCCCTCACCGAACTGCTGCGACGATCACACCCTGCTGACACCATACAGCTGTCTGAGACTCAACAAAGCACATTGCGGTCAGTCATCGCCAAATTACAAACTGCATGGTCTTCGCGACGCATTCGTGAACTACCTGTGTCTCTGCTTGTAATTAACAGTGAAAATATGGTTTGTGGTGTCATTTGTCAGTGGCAAAACAAAAAGGGGGAACTCCCCCAGGGCTACAACCAATGCCACTACAAATGCCACGATAAAGATGAAGCTTTTTGGGTGTTGGAATGGGTATTCCTTAGTGTACAACCAAAGACAAGCATACAGACTAGACCAGAAGCCATAGGGGAACTAGTGAGAAAGGGTAGATCTAGGATTGTAGAATTAACAGGACTGGATCCAGCGGACATTAGTATTCCTGTTAATGCTGTAGACCTAGAATGGTGGTTCCGTAATTCTCGACCCATTCAGGAGGCGTTTTTGGGGTACGAAGGAAGAGTCCATTCACAGCAACCGAAAGGTAAATTGTGGCAGATATTACAGAAAAATCAATGGATAGAAAAATCTAAAGTACAGAAAACACCGGTAGTGGAAGGGTTAACGGTCTATACAGATGCGGGAAAGAAACAGCACAAAGTGGTGTGTGTGTGGCAGGAAAAAGGGAATTGGGTACACCACATGCTGTATGGTCAGACCGATGATACCTTACAGACTCTGGAACTATCTGCCGTAGGCTGGGCCTTGACAAATTGCTGGATGGGGCTATAAATATAGTCACAGAGTCTATGTACGTAGCAGGTGTCATCCCACGATTGGAGGAGTCATTGCTCCGAAACACAAAAAATCCCCGCCTTGGGCAGTTATTCTTGCAATTACGGTCTATTATGCGACAACGCAGTGCGCCTTGTTGCATAATACATGTGCGGAGTCATCAATGGGATCTTGGTCTGGGGAAGGGCAATCAGGTGGCAGACTCTCTGGTTAGCCCTGCTTGCCATATTCCTCCTTTAGACAAATTTCAACAAGCTAGACAAAGACATGAGCATTTCCATCAAAATGCAAAAGGAATACAGAGACAATTTGGAATAACAGCTAATGAAGCAAAATCTATTGTTCAGGCATGTCCGAGGTGTGGGGCTCAGGGACCAGGCATTGGTATTGGTGTAAACCCGAAGGGCTTGGCAGCACTTGAGCTATGGCAGATGGATGTAACACATATTCCAGAGTTTAGGAGACAAAAATATGTACATGTCACAGTAGATACTTTCTCGAGGTTAATCTGGGCATCTGCAATGTCCGGAGAAAAGGCGCAACAGGTTTGTAAACATTTGTTGGCGTGTTTTGCCGTTATGGGGGTGCCAGAACAGATCAAAACAGATAATGGGCCAGCATACACCAGCCAAAAGTTTCGTGTATTTTTAACACGCTGGGGAGTGAAACATGTTACTGGTATACCACACTCCCCGACAGGTCAAGGGATCATCGAACGCACCCATAGAACCATAAAGGAATATTTAAGGAGACAGAAGGAGGTAGATACTGATCCAACATCGCGGTTGCATAAAGTGTTGTTTACTTTGAATTTTCTGTGTTTAACAGGGGACCGAGAAGAACCACCGGTTGTTGTACATCACCAGCAGTTGAAATTTAATAACAACACCATTATACCTCAGTTACAGGTGATTTATCGGGAACCTGCTACAGGGGAGTGGAAAGGACCGGTGCCAGTGATCCTTAGTGGCCGGGGATATATGTGCGTGGCCACCGACCAGGGACCACTTTGGGTGCCGAGCCGATCAGTAAAACCACACCTCCCCGAGAAATCGGATGGGTGATGGAACTGGTAAAAATGGTTCTTACAGGAGTTCTTGTGATTGCAGTTATCTTGTTAATGTTACCATGTTTATTTTCTTGTTTGCAGAAAGCGTTAATGAAACTTGTGAATCAGGCCTGGCTTGCTCACAAACAAGAAGGGGGAATTGTAGAGGTTTGGTTGAGTGAGAAGGGGCACGATCCTGTGTCAGTCACTGAGCAGTCTGAGCAACCCAGGCTTTGAGCAATGGTTAAGCCCAGAGCTAGCGACCTTGCACTCCCCTTGCACGGAGCAGAACAAAGAACCTCGTGGTGCCTGCTTCGCGGGAAGCAAAACTACGTCCGGGAGGGGAGGGAGCGGTCACGGCTCTGAATATGTAAACCTATGGACCAATCACAAGTGCGATCGGGGCGCGCGATTAACATATGCATAGTCTATATAACCACTGCTTTCTTTGTTAATAAACGAGAAGCTTCCATACTCACATTGAGATCAAGTAGTTTACTCCGGACAGTTCCCCAGCACCCGCGAGCGTGCCTCCCCCGGTTTTCCCCTTACTACATCCTGTCACAGGTCACCACTGAGAAAAGTCTGTCCCCATTCTCTTGACTCCTGCCCCTAAGGTATTTCACAGAATGGTTAAGGGTTGGAAGGGACCTTTGGAGATCATCTAGTCCAACCCCCTGCCAAAGCGGGTTCACCTAAAGCATGTTGCACAGGGTCACATCCAGGCAGGTTTTGAATATCTCCAGAGAAGGAGACTGCACAACCTCCCTGGGCAGCCTGTTCCAGTGCTCTGTCACTCTCAAAGTAAAGAAGTTCCTCCTCATATTCAGATGGAACTTCCCATGTTTCAGCTTGTGCCCATTGTCCCTTGTCTTGTCACTGGGCACCACTGAGAAGAGTCTGGCCCCATCCTCTTGACACCCACCCCTAAGGTATTTGTAAGTGTTGATAAGATCTCCCCTCAGTATCCTCTTCTCCAAGCTGAAGAGACCCAGCTCTCAACCTCTCCTCATAAGAGAGATGCTCCAGTCCTCTGATCATCTTTGTAGCCCTTCGCTGGACTCTTTCCAGTAGTTCCTTATCTTTCTTGAACTGGGGGGCCCAGAACTGGACACAGTACTCTAGATGTGGCCTCACCAGGGCCGTATAGAGGGGCAGGATAACTTCCCTCGACCTGCTATCCACACTCTTCCTAATGCACCCCAGGATACCATTGGTCTTCTTGGCCACAAGGGCACTCTGCTGATCAGCTATTCAACAATTCTTTTGGGATGTCAGTAAAAGGAAGTCACAAGATGTTCATGTAAAGAGCAACAAGGAAGTGTGCTAAATGAACTTTTAAAGTAGTCAGCAATGATACTGTAAATTAGCTTGCCTTTTTTTCCCTATCACATTAAGAGGGACATGAAAAGTCAAATAGAAATTGTTATTTAAAAAAAATACAGCAAGAAGACGTTTTCTCCCATTTTCCTTTTTTTTTTTTTTAATTTAGAGACTTACAGAGGGTGTTACACAGCAAGAAATGCAATTTACATAACATTGTATGATTGAGAATAACTATACTGTTCTGATCCGGCTGTTTTATATTGATACTACTGTGTATATTTCACTAGAGTGCAAACAGTGTGGGTTTTTTAGATATTTTTCTGGATTTGATCAAGTCAATATATTTTCCAGCTGTGATATGGACAGGGAAATGTGGTGTGGTGCTCCTGTATTATTACATATCATTTGATGATTGGACACAGAATTTGTTCTCATTTCTAGAAGTATAAATATGAGAAAAATGTGGTGGTACTAATTGATAACTTCTGTCTAAAGAAGTTCAGTGGGTAGTCTCATATTTTTTTACTAGTAGATATTCACTGCTGAATAGGAGAAGTGTGTGTGTGTTGATTATACGCTTAATTCTGCAAGCTAAAAGAATTCACATGCCTGATCCATAAAAGAAGAGAAAGGTCAACGAGATGGATTGCCAGACTATGCTTTGGCTTAATATGTTTGAGAAAAGAGAGTGCACTATTTCAAACTGGTTAGAGACTTAATATGATTTGTATATCACACCTATATCACTCTTTCAAATTATTTGAATGTGTTAGGCAGTAGGTTACACCTAAAATGTAATGACTCACTCTGCATTAACATCTATCTAGCTTGCTAGTTAGTAGTCATCACCATTACATTTCAAGGGCTCTCACATAGAGTGACTAAGAGAAGAACATTTTTATGTGTAAGCAGTGATGTAGCTTTGCAATAAAAGAGTAGAATGAGAATTATCCTTAACATATTTTCCACTTGCCACAAGTAAAAGCTCTAATCCGTCAATGACTCATTGCAGATATATGCTTGTGACAAGGCAGAATCTTACTAACAGCAGTAGGAACTTGCCTGACGGCAGTTTCTTCAGAAATTGGTGTCAAAGGGAGTATTGTTCTTTGTAAAAGTGACGTAACTAAATTCTGTTCATATTATGTTTTCAGATGTTAATTTACCTGCATATAGTTCTATAGTGAAATCTGACTATTGCTAGGATGGCCTTACCCTCTAATACGTGTACTAAAAATACACCTTCCCTTTACATGTGCCAGATGTGCAGCACATTACTGGGATCTGATGTCATTAAGACAGTACAAAACAAATGCAATATTTTGTATCTTCAAAGTGGATGTAATTTGCTGCTCCTACCCCTACTTATTGAGTAGGCCACACAAAGAGAGAATGTAGTTTCTACCTAATAACAAAACCATTCTAGGAATTTCTTACCCTTTCACTCTGTATCACAAGTTTAAATAGTAACCTGGATCTTCATAATGATTTGTATTTTAACAGTAACAACAATTAATTAAAAATACAGCTTTTTTTTTTTTCCAGAAAGAAGTGTATGGTCCTTCATTTTAGTATCTTAGTTGCAATGTTGTCCCCCAGAGAGCTGTATCTCACAACGGAAGTAGCAGGGAACAGAAATATAAGGAAAGCAAGCAGGGAGCAAGGATGCAAGGGATTTCTTATAACCTGTTTTTTCACTAGAGAAGGTATTCATGTACTTACATTGTAAATCGCCAAGACATTTTAAATGCAACTTGATCTTATTCACTGATGTTTACAACAAAAAAAAGGTGCAAGGCAATGGGATCAGATCTAGGATTTACAGGGTTTTTTGTTAGCTCACACACCAACATGAACACTCTTGCCTGTCTCCCACCCCCAAACAACCAACACAGAGTGATAATTTTGAAGAATGAAGACAGACAAGCAGGTTTAGATTCACAGAATTAATTTTAAACTTGAAAAAAAGAATTAATGTTTCCCTTTTCTCTACATAAGGTACAAAAAAAAAGTCAAATAATAACCTGAGAAAATTTTACGGATTACCTTTGAGTTTCCAGCTGATTGATACCTAATCTCTCATATGAGAAACTGAAGCAGCACACTCCAGCTGCAGGGGGGTCTTCAACAAGTCAGTTGCACAGAGGATATTGTTATTCTGTATAATGACAATGCTGCCGAATTTTACTGCTCAACTCC
Source organism: Nyctibius grandis (assembly GCF_013368605.1). Lineage (NCBI taxonomy): Eukaryota > Metazoa > Chordata > Aves > Nyctibiiformes > Nyctibiidae > Nyctibius > Nyctibius grandis. The sequence continues at coordinate 100,784,191 of NC_090658.1, read as the reverse complement.
ACAGCTCCTCATGACATCACAGAAAAACTAAACAAGCATTGCATTTAATAAGATTTCTATTGTCTTGACAGTTTCTGAAGGCTTAAGAGATATTTATCATAAATTTCAGGAAATTTATTTCTTAAGAGAGTACATAGTGCAAGTTTTAAGACATTTCCAGACCCTGCTAAAAGTGGAGAAATTGTTAAAGTCTTTCTTTTTTTAAGCTTATTCAAGGAATTTCTTTGATAAGCTAACTACACCTGTGCACTTAAAAGAAATTATTTACAATGTATAATAGTGGAGCAGTACAGGGTGCTTGAGACTTTTCTCTCAATGCTTACTTGATATAACTTCAGTGTATCTTATTTTTCTCTGAATAAAATGGGAAAATGAAGATTTGCTGCTTCTTTCATCAGGGCAATGAGTTATAGTATAAATACAAGGTACTTGGAAAATATTTTATACAGTTTATAAAGCCTCACAAATATAACCTTTTCCTTTTTGGTCATCTAAATATCTGAAACCTGATTTTTTTTTTTGTGAGGCCAAGAATTTACTGTTAATCTGACTAGTTTTCAGTCAAGTAGTCCTAATCATGTAAATAATACAAAAAACTTTCAATAATAAAACGGTTGAATCTTTTATCTGAGAAAACTCAGTCATACTTATTCCCCTTTCTTCTGGTGTCATGCTCCCCATTCCAACATCCGTCTTGGTCCTAAGGTTGACAGGAGCAGCTTTCCTCAAGGACAATGGTGGTTAAGAGGGTTCATGGCAACTTTTAAGCTGTTTTCTTCATCAGGAGGAGTACAGTATCAACGTGTTCTTCCTCCTTTCACAAATTTCTATCTTTTCAAGAAGAAAAGATAGGACACTAGTATAAAATGGGAGTAGGGGGATGTCACTGTTTAAGGCTGGGTGGGTGGTTAAATGGACACTGGTATAAAAATGGGGTAGGGGGATGTCACCGTTTAAGGCTGGCTGGGTGGTTAAATGGACAGCAGACACTCTCTGTTAAACTTCTCCTTCCCCAGAGGGGAAAAGGAAAAGAGAAAAGGGAGAGAGACTTACACATTGGAAAGTAAAACACTTTTAATAAACAGTAACAAGGTAAAGAAAGAGTGTAATAAATAATGAACTATATACAAAACCTCTACTGAGCTCCCCCCCCCAATGACGACCACATCACCACTGATGTTGCAGGGCAGGCGCTGGGCAGTCCCGGAGCACACGTGGCAGCAGGCAGGAACTGGATCCAGGAGCAACAGCAGGAGCATGGGCAGGGTCCTCCCAGGATGTTGGCCATAGGGGAAGAGAGAGCCTGACCCTCGTGGTCCCCCAGCTTTTAACTGAGTATATCACATGGGTGGGATGGAACACCCTCTTGGTCAGGTTTGGGTCACCTGTCCTGTCTGCTCCTCCCTGCAGGTGCGACACTCTACAGCCCCTTCTTCTGTGGGACAGAGACCCAACAGGGATCCTAGTTCCCGTGGCAACTGGCATGTGTAGTCAACTTCAGAAAAGTAGTCACTTAAAAGAAACTTAACTGAAAAGTCTGTCCTAGTCCAAACCAGGACAGGGGAGTAGGGGGAATAGATATAGAGAATTATTAAAAAGTGTCAGAGTTAATAATTTTCAGTAGTCAGTAACAGCGAGACATATAATCATAGAAAATGAATAGTTTGGATTGGAAGGGACCATTAAAGGTCATCAGTCCAACATCCCCGCAAAGACTAGGGACATCTTCAACTCGATCAGGTTGCTCAGAGCCCTGTCCAACCTGACCTTGAATGTTTCTAGGGATGACGCATCTACCACCTCTCTGGGCAACCTGTTTGTAAAAAATTTCTTCCTAACATCTAGTCTAAATCTACCCTCTTTTAGTTTAAAACCATTATCCCCTGTCCTAGCACAACAAGCCTTACTAAAAAGTCTGTCCCAGTCTTTATTATAAGCCCCCTTTAAGTATTGATAGGTCACAATAAGATGTCCCTGGAGCCTTGTCTTCTCCAAGCTGAGCAACCCCAACTCTCTCAGCTTTTCCTCATAGGAGAGATATTCCAGCCCTCTGATCTTTTTTGTGGCCCTCCTCTGGACTCATTCCAGCAGGTCCATGTCTTTCCTGTGCTGAGAACTCCAGAGCTGGATGCAGTACTCCAGGTGGGGTCCACGAGAGCAGAGTAGAGGGGGAGAATCATCTCCCTCGAACTGCTGGCCATGCTGCTTTTGGTGCAGCCCAGGATATAATTGACTTTCTGGGCTGCAAGCATACATTGTCATCTCATGCCAGCTTTTCATTCACCAGCACCCCTAAGTCCTTCTCCTCAGGGCTGCTCTTAATCCCTTCATCCCCCAGTCTGTACTGATACTGGGGATTGCCCAGACCCAGGTGCAGGACCTTGTACTTGGCCATGTGAACTCACATAAGCCCACTTCTTGAGCTTGTCCAGGTCCCTCTGGATGGCATCCCATTCCTCAGGCATGTCAACTGCACCGCTCAGCTTGGTGTCATCTGCAAACTTGCTGAGGGTGCACTTGATCCTACTATGTCATTGATGAAGATATTAAACAGTTCTGGTCCCAATACAGACCCCTGAGGGACACCACTCATCATTGATCTCTATCTGGACATTGAGTCATCGACCACTACTCTCTGGATGTGACCATTCAGCCAATTCCTTATCCAGTGAACAGTCCATCCATCACATCCATATCTCTTCAATTTAGGGAGAAGGATGTTGTGAGGGACTGTGTCAAAGGCCTTACAGAATTCCAGATAGATGACTTACGTAGCGCTTCCCTTGTTCAGTGATGTAGTCACTCTATCACAGAAGGCCACTAGGTTGGTCAGGCAGGACTTGCCCTTGGTGAAGCCATGCTGGCTGTCTTGAATCACCTCCCTGTCCTCCATGTGCCTTAACATAGCTTCTAGGAGGATCTGTTCCATGATCTTCCCAGGCACAGAGGCGAGGCTGACAGGTCAGTAGTTCCCAGGGACCTCCTTTCTACCCTGTCAAAAAATGGGTGCAATGTTTCCTTTTTTCCAGTCACCAGGTACTTCACCTGACTGCCATGACTTTTCAAATATCATGGGGAGTGGTTTGGCAACTACATCAGCCAGTTCCCTCAGGACTCCAGGATGCATCTCGTCAGGTCCAATAGACTTACGTATATTCAGGTTCCTCAGGTGGTCACGAGCCTGTTCTTACAGTGGGAGGAACTTCCCTCCCTCAGTCCCTGCCTTGCCATCCATCCACTCAAGAGGTGTGGGAAGAGAGGTTGTCAGTGAAGACTGAGGCAAAATTATTGTTGAGTACCTCAGCCTTCTCCTTGTCCATTGTTAACAGTTCATCAGGGGGTATACTTTCTTTGATCTTCCTTTTCTGGCTGACATACCTATAGAAGTCCTTCTTATTATTCTTTGCGCCCCTTGCCCATTTCAGCTCCATCCGCACCTTGGCCTTCCTGACCCCATCCCTACACAACCAGGCAGCATCCTTATACTCTTACCAGGATACCTGTCCCTGCTTCCACCGCCTGTGTGTTTCCTTCTTTCCCTTTAGTTTGACCAGCAGATCTTGACTCAGACATGCTGGTCTCTTGCCTTCCTTTCCTTATTACTTACATCTGGGGACTGAGAGCTCTTGCGCTCTATGGAAAGTGTTCTTAAAGATCTACCAGCTCTGTTCTGCACCCTTGTCCCTGAGGGCAGTTTCCCAGGGGGTCCTATTGACTAGCTCCTTGAACAGCTGGAAGTTTGCTTTTCTAAAATTCAGGGTCCTGACTTTACTCTTTGCCTGACCCATATCCCTCAGGACTATGAACTCTACTAGTGCATGATCACTGCAGCCCAGGCTACCTCCAATCTTAACATCAGCGCTTAGCTCACTTGTGTTGGTGACCGTCAGGTCCAGTATCACATCCTCTCTGGTAGGGCTATTACCTGGCTTAAGAAGTTATCCTCAATGCCCTCCAGGAGGCTCTTGGATTGCCTACAGCTTGCCGTGCTACTTTTCTACCAGATGTTGGGGTAGTTGAACCATGATACCATGGTTGTCCCTCCCTCTTACTTTTTGACTAGCACTTTGACAAGTTCCACTCCTTTTTGAATGCAGCAGCACCAGCACTTAGTGTATCTATACCTGACAATTTTTTCTAAAACAGTAATGAAAGAAATCAGTTGATTGCTTGCATATCAGCAGATGTACCTTGCATGGCTTAGCTGATGTAACTGCAAATAGATAGCTATTGCTTCATTGTTGTTTTCCTGTTGTTTTGCTCTTTCCTCTTATGAACTTACAATTTTTGAGGAAACATAATAGTATAAGTTGGAGAAAATAAAAATTATAGTACAACTTTTTTTAACATTATATTTATATGTTTTTGTGACAGATAAATGTAACATTTGTGTGTCAGCCGGGCAACAGAAGGATTGCATTTTCCATTTACATGGAACAAGTGTCTGCTTTGGTTGTATTTCTGGAGATTTGTTCTAGGCAATGTGTGGGAGATCTAAAGGAGAAGGGACTAAATTATTTGAAAATGTGTAATCTCAAATGTTTCTAAAAAGAAGCTTAGTCACCCTTAAAAGTATATTATGAATATTACTTAATTTACTTTTAAATTTCATGGTTATTTCTGTCTCTTAATTTGCCAGTTGTTACAGACCTCATATTTGAAAAGCTTTTTTCTCATAGAATTTCTCCTCCTGCTGTTTGATGACATTAAGGGGTCATAATTCTTTGTTTATGATCATCCAATCTGTTACTTGGAGTGTCTGTAATGTCAAAAATAAAGTATATTATGTGCATGACTTGTTAGTACCAACAAGTAGCAACCAGATGATAAGACATGAGCAACAATATTGAATATCAAGGTTGAATAATTCCCAGTTATATAAAAGTAGAAAAAGTAGAAGTAAATTTAGTAGGTTCATATTTTAAAAACACCATGCCTCTTCACAGAAAAAAAGAAAGATTATTTTATTTCTTTCTTAGTTTAAAATTGTATGGAATAGCATAAAAAAAGGGAACTTCAGTAAATAAGAATGTACATTTCATCTTGGAATGAAAGGTAAGATAAAATATTATAGACATGAAAAACTTAATTTCTTTACAGTCAGTCTTGCAGACTATTTGGAAATACTAACAAACTGTTCCATAGAAAGCCTATGAATTTACTGAATTTTCACAGAGATGTGAAGATTTGGCTTGTAAGAAAGATGTTCCAAGATCAGGATTCATCTTAGTAAAAGAGCACTAAGTGTGGGAATGGAAGCAGCTATAAGACAAAACAATGATAAAACATTGTACTTTATGCTCCTTTTCTTGTATCCTCATTGCCCGTTTTTTAAAGTCTTAACATCAGTTGATCCTGTATTAAATGAGATCATTTTTCAGTGGCAGGGTCAGTAAAATCCCAATAGACAATACACGAGGAAAGCAGAACAAAATTTTAAAAAATACAATTACAATAACTTGTACTAAAAAAAAATGCTGTTGAGTCTGTGTCTTATTACTGTTCACCTCTGTCAGAACACCTAGTCATTTTACAATAGTTTGCAATCACACAAGATTTCCTTTTGATACCAGTTCAAGCCTGTTGCTGAAGTCAACAGCACTCGTTACCATTTTCTCCTGTTAAAAAATCCCCTTAACACTGTCTAAGACCTGCTGGCAATGTCAATTCAGTCCTCAGTGCTGTGGCGTACTGCAGCCCACCACACTGCAGGCTCTGAGAAGGAAAAGAACATTTGATCAGTTAATGTTCGTGTGTATTTAAACAGGAGGAAAGCTATGTTTTTTCCTAATTTTTGGAGAAATATTTTACCATTTTCAGTGATGTTCAGAATTCTGGGTCTTGATGTATGGTAGTATTTGTAGTAATAATTAATATGGGAATTTAAATCTAATGGGTAGAATTACAGTTGCACAATTATTAACAAATAGAAACTGACATATCATCCAGAAGTTGAAGTGTAACATTGACCCTTAGAATATCAGAATATCAGACCTCAGACTACCATAATTCAAATGTGAATTCTAAACACTGACAATGACAGCCATCATCTGACTGAAACTATGTCTTTTCTTTCTCTATTGTGGAAAATGACAACATTAATCTGTATTTTGGGATGCCTGCTACCAGTGTTCAAGGTAATTACTCTGCCTTAATTCACAGATTACATCAGGTAATCCAGTTTACACAGCTGCTGAGGCTCCTGTGAGGTGATATGGTTCAAACAAAGGACCAGACTTATCCCTAATGTAATTCAGCCTAGGACACTAGAACTCATATAAAATATGTCAAACATTAAATCAAACTGATTCTATAATTAGTGTCCAATGGAGGTAAAATTTCCCTTACACTGAAAAAATGTTTATTATAATGTATGCAACTACAATTATACTTACTACATCTGTAACAGATCATTCATTAATCAAACACATCTGAACTGTAGGTAGTGTAAGTCTACTGTTGTTGTCTGGGAGTTATCATACATATATCATAATAAGTATGAGGCTCTGCAAGTGGAGCTGAACAGTGAAGAGGACGATGGTTCATCTAGGTTGGAGGCGTCACCAAGGTTAAATCGGCCTATGTCCTGCATCAAAACTGCTTACATAAAGAAAAAAAGACAAGTCATTGTCATAGGAGACTCTCTCCTCAGGGGAACAGAAGGCTCAATATGCAGACTGGATCCACTTCTTCCGAAGTCTGCTGCCTCCCTGGCGCCAGGATTAAAGATGTGAAAAGAAAACCTCCTATCTTGGTACAGCCCTCAGATCATTTAATAAATCCATTATGGATTTTTCAGATAGGCAGTGATGAATTTGCAACAAGAAGTCTGAGAGAAATCAAGAGAGACTTCAGAGCCTTGGGGCGACTGGTTAAGGGATCAGGAACAACAATAGTGTTCTACTCTGTCTTCCAGTTGCAGGAAATAATGAAGAAATAGGAAGAGCCAGCAGATCAATATTTGGCTTCTAGTCCAACATCACCAGCAGAATTTGGGATTCTTTGATCGTGGGTGAGTCTATATGGCACCTGGCCTGCTGGTAGCGGATGGAGTACACCGGTCTCGAAGGCGTAAAAGGATCTTTGCATGGGAGCAAAGAGCTTTAAACTAGATTTGAAGGGGGAAAGGGATAAAACCAGGCTCACTAGAGATATAAGCCTGGGGCGGCACACCAATGCTTGTGGGACGTTGTGCTAGAGACATCTTTCTGTCTGGCATCTCAGTGGAGGTAGGGGATGGAGATCCCTGTAGCAGCAAAGATGCAAGTGTTATTTATACATTAGAAACCACAGAAGTGCCTGAGAACAGTCACATAAGAATTAGGGCTTTTCCCCCAGAAAAGGTGACAGGATCAATAGCCCAACCGAAGTGCATCTGCACCAATGCATGCAGTATGGGCAACAAATAGGAGGAGCTGGAAGCCATTGTGCAGAGGAAAACTATGATACAGTTGCTGTCAATCACAGAAAGATGGTGGGATGACTCACACAACTAGAGTGCTGCAATGGATGACTAAAAAGTCTTCAGAAGGGATAGGCAAGGGAAGAGAGGCAGTGAGGTGGCCCTGTATGTTAGGGAGCGTTTTGACTGTTTAGAGTTTGAGGATGGTGATGATAGTGTTTATGGGTAAGAATCAGGGGGAAGGCCAACAAGGCAGATATCATTGTGGGATTCTGCTATAGACCACCCAACCAGGATAAAGAGGCAGAAAAAATATTCTGGAAGCACCTGGGAGAAGTCTCACAATCGCTAGCCCTTGTTCTTGTGAGGGACTTCAATTTACCAGTTGTCTGCTGGGAATAGATTACAGCAGAGAGGAAACAATCTGGGAGGTTTCTGGAGTGTGTGGGAGAGAACGTCCTGACACAGCTGGTGAGTGAGCCAACTAGGGAAGGCGCCCCACTGGACCTCTTGTTTGTGAACAGAGAAGGACTTACGGGTGATGTGATGATTGGAGGCTGTCGTGGGCACAGTGATCATGCAATGACAGAGTTTTCGGTTCTCAGAGAAGTAAGGATGGAGGTGAGCAGAACTGCGACCTTGGACCTCTGGAGGGCAGACTTTGCCCTGTTTAGGAGCCTGGTTGACAGGGTCCCTTGGGAGGCAGTCCTGAAGGGCAAAGGAGTCCAGGAAGGTTGGACACTCTTCAAGAAAGAAATCTTAAAAATGCGGGAGCAGGCCGTCCCCATGTGCCAAAAGATGAGCCGGTATGGGAGAAGACTGGCCTGGCTGAACAGAGAGCTTGGGCTGGAACTCAGGAAAAAAAGGAGAGTTTATGACCTTTGGAAGAAGGGGCAGGTGAGTCAGGAGGACTACAAAGATGCTGTGAGGCTATGCAGGGAGAAAATTCCAAGAGCCAAACCCCACCTAGAACTTAATCTGCTACTGCCACAAAAGGCAATAAAAATGTTTCTATAAATACATTAGCAGCAAAAGGAGGACTAAGGAGTACCTCTATCCTTTATTGGATATGGGGGGAACGTAGTGACAAAGGTTGAAGAGAATACTGAGGTACTTAATGCTTTCGCCTCAGTCTTTAGTAGTAAGACCAGTTGTTCTCTAGGTATCCACCCCCCTGAGGTGGAACACAGGGACAGGAAGCAGAGTTAAACTCCTGTAATTCAAGGGGAAATGATTAGCAACCTGCTACGCCACTTAGACACACACAAGTCTATGGGGCTGGATGAGCTCTACCCAAGGGTCCTGAGGGAACTGACCGAAGTGTTCACCAAGCCACTTTCCATCATTTATCAGCAGTCCTGTCTACCTGGGGAGGTCCCAGATGCCTGGAAATTAGCAAACGTGATGCCCATCTCCAAGTAGGGCTGGAAGGAAGATCTGGGGAACTACAGGCCTGTCAGTCTGACCTCAGTGCTGGGGAATGTTATGGAGCAGATCATTCTGAGTTCAATCTCACAGCATTTACAGGACAACCAGGCGATCAGGCCCAGTCATCATGGGTTTATGAAAGGCAGGTCCTGCTTGACAAACCTGATCTCCTTTTATGACAAGGTGACCAGTGTACTGGATGAGAGAAAGGTTGTGGATCTTGTCTACCCAGATTTTGGTAAAGCATTTGAGACCATTTCCCACAACATTCTCCTGGAGAAACTGAATGCTCATGTCTTGTACAGGCATACTCTTCTCTGGGTAAAAAACTGGTTGGATGGCTGAGCCCAAAGAGTTGTGGTGAATGGAGTTAAATCCAGTTGGTGGCCGGTCACAAGTGGTGTTCCCCAGGGCTCAGTGTTGGGGCCAGTTCTCTTTAACATCTTTATCAATCGTCTGGATGAGGGGATCAAGTGCACCCTCAGTAAGTTTGCAGATGACACAAACTTGGGCAGGAGTATTGATCTGCTTGAGGAGTAGGAAGGCTCTGCAGAGGGATCTCGACAGGCTGGATTGATGGGCTGAGGCCCCTGTATGAGTTTCAACAAGGCTAAGTGTTGAGTCTTGCACCTGGGTCACAACAACCCCATGCAATGCTACAGGTTTGGTGAAGAGTGGCTGGAAAGCTGCCTGGCAGAAAAGGACCTAGGGGTGTTGATCGACGGCCAGAAGTGTGCCCAAGTGACCAAGAACACCAACAGCATCCTGACTTGTATCAGGAATAGTGTGTCCAGCAGGACTAGGGAAATGGTTGTCCTCCTGTACTTGGCACTGGTGAGGCCTTACCTCGAATACTGTGTTCAGTTTTGGGCCCCTCACTACAAGAAAGACATTGAGGTGCTGGAGAGAGTCCAAAGAAGGGCAACAAAGCTGGTAAAGGGTCTGGAGAAAAAGTCTGATGAGAAGCAGCTGAGGGAACTGGGGTTGTTTAATCTGGAGAAAAGGAGGCTGAGGGGAGACCTTATAGGTCTCTACAACTACCTGAAAGGAGGCTGTAACGAGGTGGGTGTCAATCTCTTCTCCCAGGTAACAAGCGATAGGACGAGAGAAAACGGCCTCAAGTTGCACCAGGGGAGGTGTAGATTGGATATTAGGAAAAATTTCTTCAGCAAAAGGGTTGTTAAACATTGGAACAGGCTGCCCAGTGAAGGGTACCATCCCTGGAGATATTTAAAAGATGTGTGGATGTGGTGCTTATGGACATGGTTTAGTGGCGGACTTAGCAGTGTTAGGTTTATGGTTGGACTTGATGATCTTAAAGGTCTTTTCCAACCAAAATGATTCTATGATTCAATTATTTTATGATCACAATGCAACCTGTGGTAGTTTTAAGAAGACACCATTTTTTGCCATTAATTTATTTTGCCTTCTATTCTGGGAAAATGAAATAATATTCTGTTATTCTAAATTCACTTTGGAATATTTTTAGTAGCTCCATAGCATTCCATCCCTCACAGACCACTAGTTTGATTTTAACAGTGATAGATTATTTCCACTTAGGTGACTATTATTGATGACTGACAGAAATCAACTGATCTGGAAATTCCTTTATTTGGAATGGCATAAACAAAGACATGAATCCATAAGTAGGATTTGCTTCAATTAGACAGTAAATACCATTGTCGAGGAGGGTTTTCTAGTATATCTATTGGTAGGAAGTACAAGGGATATTAAAAGATCCTGTGTTAAGAGGCTTACAGAGTTCATTGCAGGGCTCAAAGAAATTTCTGCCTCTTTCTTGATGATTCTCAGTAGCCCCATGTGTGGTATTCCCTAGAAACTGCCCTCTATACTTTTACTTCATAAGCTATTTTCATAGATTGGTTTCTTGCTGCAGATATTTTAAAGTGTATTATTTCAAAGGGTGAAACATTTTTTCCAGGGAATAGATTTCTAAAAAAAAAGTCTTTTTCCTACTCCTGTCAAGGGTATAAAAATCTATTTTAATATCCATTTCTATAATGATCTCTTCCTTCAGGTATATTTCCGTCATCTGCAATTTCAATTATTATTGTAACTACAATATGCTATAGTATATAACATTATTGTTTCTAAGTTTGTACTTTGTCAATACTTTTCACTTTTGGCTTCATATCAGTCATAACTGAGTATTATCAAAATACTGAATAAGTAAAACTACTTTTTGTTTAGTATTATCTCAGGTATTTACAGTAAAGGTTCTTCAGATTATTGGACAGTGTTCAGAGGGGATCTATGACAATCTGCACTATTTTAACATTTAATCTTCATCCTCACCTTATTTCTCTTGTCTAGAGGTTTTTTTTGTTATTTCTATGTCAGCTGTTTCTGCTATGGACAAACCACTTTGTGTCTAGGATCCTGAGACAGCACAATTACGATTTTCTGTGTTGCATAACTTTTTCTAGAAGTCCTATATTAGTTCTTACTTTTGTAATTTATTATTTCTGTTCCCACCATTTTTGTTAACCAGTGAACCAAAGACATCTTTGTAAAAATGAATAGATTCCACTTCATCAACTCTGCCTGCATAACATCAGGCTTTTTTGACATTATGCATCATAGTCTCAATGTTCTAATTTCGAACTCTCCAAATTTCTCTCTGCATTCAACAACTTTCAATAACTTTCAAAAAACGTTATCCTTACACAAGAGGCTGATACTCTATAACCATAGTGAAAGTGTCACTTAAATACTTTATTCAGATTTTTTCAGCTATTTAAGCAAACCTTCTTTACTTATATTCTGTATATTGACCCATCCTTTAATGCAGGTATTTTATCTTATGTTTCAAAATTGCTTCATGTACTCTTTTTTTTATATATAATATTTCCCAAAGAACTTTGTTTATGAACTAATTTAAGTTTTTAATATTACTTATTATCTTATTACAGTATTTTTTATTATTTCTAAATTACTTATGATATTTAAAAAGACAAACACATACACAGCAGGTTCAGCTTACTTTCCCTATTTCACACATTTATGTAATACATATATGTGTGTATATATATATTCTGGTAACATCTGATAAACTAAGTTAAATTGCTCTGGTTTTTTTTAACTGTATTTTTTTGATAAAAATTGTTATAATTATTTCACTAAAACCATATTTTGAATACTGGTTAATTCTACTGGGCTTGAAAGAGAATGGGGCCACTACCACTGGAGTCTATGGAGTTCAGTATCTGAGAGAAATCTGATTAAAAATTTTCAAATATGCTTTATACAGGTTCTCTGAAATAAAGTAATATAATTAATCTAAAATACATTTAGTTTACCTAAATCTTTTTAACTGTATTTCTCTACAGATAATTCACTTCTGTGCATTTTTCTGTTAAATTTTTAATTATATTAGCAGATATTTTTACCAGATTCTGATGTGCCAGCTGAAGACGTAATTTTTCCAAGCAAAGTATCAGAACTCAAACAGGCTTAACAAGCTGTTTCTCTAGCACACAATTAGTTGTAAAGGTTCCCAAATGGCTACTTAAATGTGATATTGATGTTAGTAACGTACCTTAATTATCCTGCTTCTTATAGTTTTAATTAAAATTGTACAGTTCTGTAATACATGTTCTTTGTTTTCACAATGCTTATGCATTCCAAATCTAAAAACCACTGGATTTATGAGGGCACAAAGCTCTGAGAAAGAGCTTTTATACTTCTGATTAACCATATAGTAATAGGTAGATAGATATTATGTATGATTAATATTTTAAGAGTATTTTTAAAGACTAACATAAAGTTCAGGAATGTGGCTCCAGGAATCCACCCTGAGTCTCTGACAAGACTCAGAATTAGATGGAGGAAGGGGAAAATACAAAAAATAAAGGAAAGCAATGTAACTATAAGAACATTTCACATGTACTTTTGTTTTCCCTGGTCTAGAAAATCAGCTACCGTATAGATCTCTATCTCCACTGGCCATAATAAATTTAGAGAATATGAAGATAGAAAAGTGCATAATGCAGTAATCTCTAGATTCTCATGAGTAGATATTGAAAGGTCAGACATGACTGAGGTAACATAGCTTCAAAACTTATGAGGTGACAGTTAAGACATAGAAACTGTGTTTGTTCTTAAGTCCCAAAAGAGCGAGATAAAATTTATCATAAGTTTCCACAGAAGACATGACTTTGTGATAAACTCACTTCTTTACCTGAGGCCTGAATACCTGTCCTTGCCAATAATGATTCTTATGAATTTTACCTAAAGTCTGCTACAAAAATAATACGTTGTCTCTCTTATAAGAGTTCGTATGATGGGAGCAGGATCTAGAACCTAGATACGTTTTCACTTTCATTGAAGAACACCAAATTACAGAATTAGACTTTCTTCATCTCCTTTGGGTTTCATAAATCTTATGGATTTGGGCTGAGCAATAAGTCAACTTGAAAAGCTATATCGTGTCCTTTCTCAGTCTTACTTCTGTGAAGCCAGTTTTACACACCCTTCAGGGAGGAGCAGTGGGTTCAAACCTCGTTATGATGAGAGCTGCCCAGGGTTAGGTGCTTCAGCTACCATGCTTCTATGTAAAGGGGCATCATCAAACTGTCTCCATTGTAGTGATTAGGAATGACAGTGCAGGGATTGAATCAGTCTGAATAAATTAGGCATCATATGAGCACAGTAAATAAGCAGGCCTTTTCTGGAACATGACACCACTCTTTTGTTCTCTGAATTGTGACAGAATCTGGTAGCACCAAGTATCTCAAATTTCTACAAATTCACAAGAATGTGTTTTTAAAAAATGATGAATTGAGGTCAAAACTGCAATGCTAAATAATTAAATGTTCCTTGAGAATAACTGTTCTGAATCATTCCCTGAAAGTTAACCACCTACTTACTCTGGGATTTAGGTGGAATTCAACTGGTCTGAGTATAACCCTGAACATTTAATTAATGCACTCATTACATTTAAAAGTGGATTTTCTAATTTGTATCTGATGACTTGTTGGAAAGAAATGTTTGTTTTATTTTGCTTTGCTTTGGTTTGGTTTGGTTTGGTTTGGTTTGTTTTTTTTCATCTCACAGACACAATAGCACCGCGATGTCGTTTATACTCAGTCTATTTTATTTTACTATAGTAATAAGCATATTACTGTGTATATACCTTACAAAGGTTAGTCACTACCTAATCAGTGTATGAAGAAGTGCAACATTATGAAAACTCATTTTCCATAATTTTGTGCTATTCTTTTCTCAAATTGCTTATTAAAGGCTGGTCTCTATTCTGCCCTGCTACTGATCATGATGTTTATTGCAAAATTTGTACTTTTATTGCATATGCACTCAGTTGTAGAGATACTACTATTACTAAAACTTCTACATAATAAGTTCTTGCTGCAAAATTTGTATCTTGTTTCTAGAAAACTTTGTTCATAGTTCAAAAATGTCTAAATCTTTTTTGCACTGACTAAATCATCCACTTGATAATAGATTCTACTGATCAGTGCTGTATAGTGGAAACATTCAGCTTGCAGCTAAATAATGCTATGCTTTGGTAGAGCCTCTACCCAATAAAGGAGTCAAACTTGCTAGCATCAGATGAACTTTTTATGAAAAAAAGGAAAGTGAAAAGCTCTTTGAACAAAAAATTATATTATTAGAAAAATAAATGGATATTAACAAACCTTACAAACCTTTATACTGACAATTAAAGAAGGTTCTAACCAGCTAAAAGGATTGTGGAACAACCTTCAAATAAGTATAAAAGGAAAAAAAAAGCAGTTAATTTTAGCATGGTCTTTTCTAGAGCCAAGCAATTTCAAGATTTGGAACACTTTTAGTGTTTTATTCCTATGTTTCAGGGTGCTTAAAACATGTTTTTCTACTATATAGTTTTGCAAAACCAAATTATACTTATGGATATTGTAGTCATTTAGTTCTGGAGACATTAATTACATTTCCATTGTTTAATGAAATGTCTTTTCTACATAGCATAAAAGCCAAACACTAATTGAAAAATGCAGAATAAACATTAAAAAGTTATGTATACATCTTCTGAAATAAATTGTAAGTCCACTAAATGTGTGCTAAATATTAGTATCGTTCATCTAAAATAATCCCTTTTCCTCCCAAAATATAATATAGTAAATGAATATCATGAAGTCTTTTCTATGAGATCCTATTAAGTAAGATTTTAGACAATATTTTTTTTAAATGGAAGATAATATTTGCATAATTCTCAAAAGTAAGCAATAGTTTCTATTGAAATGTTTGGAGTCCTTCAGGATGTTTTGTTGAAGAAATTATCACTACCAAGCATAAATGTTAATTTCTCATTGTAAAATAAATACTTTACTGCAGAATTTTCTTCTTAAATGAGGTTTAATTGACTTTATTTTTGACACTATACTATAAAACCATACAGCATAATTTGTCACTTAAATTTCTACCTTTATATTCAGTGTAAAAAAGCAGGCACTTCTTCAGTAAGATTCATCTTGTCTTAAAGTAAATGCCTGTACATGTCACACCTCAAAAGTATCTGTTTCTCTCCATTGACCATAAAATGGTCCTAGCATGATCAGCTCAGATGTAAATGTCTAAACTGAGGCATCTAGAAGGTGTCTATCTTATCAAAGTATTAATTAAATGAATGTGCCCATCTGGGATAGATGTCTTAGCTATCAGTATACCCTACAGGGATTTAACCAACGCAGTCAATAATGTTTAGGGTGAGAATCATCTCAACCAGAGTAGGTCTCTATTTAATATGACACTAGTTGTTCTTTGGACTCCAATTTCTGTACTGACCAGAACTTCATTGACTACTGGGAGCCAAAGACAGTAAGCTTAAATATGAGCACCAACATTGAAAATGACAAGAAAGATGTGAGTTAAATCCCACAAGTAAATTTTGATTACCCTTCCCCTTTTTGTCTAGCTAAATTTTCAGCTTGTAAGGTAATCTTTAGTCCTCAAATCAATTCAAAACACTGGGTTACCTGAGTTTCCTTCTTTGTCTAAGTCATGGGTTTTTTAGTATTCACTTACTCCCCCTTTCCCATCATATCAAATGTGACCACTTTCTTTCGAATATGTAGTCTATTCACATTCTACCCACCATCTTTCATTTAGTGTGAATAGTTTGGCTACTAAATCTGATCAGCAAAGGATACCATACTCTATACTCCAATTATTTTCATACAAATTGTTCTCTCCTTTCTCCCACATTGCCTTACACGGTTGAGAGGCTAAAAACTTCCAATAAAAATTAATAATGTAATATCAGTTTCTTCCCCTTAAAATGTCTCTTTAAAACTCTTTAGTGAATTTAAGCAGACCACCTCAAAACTAAGAGGCTAGAAACAATTTGGCTGCTGATATGCTAACACTGGAGTCTGTTACAAGTCATTGTTTCTTTGTACTCCTTTACCTGCTTCTATCAGTTGTTTATTGCTGTAAACTGCAAAAACCACCATCATATTTCTGCTAAATGTTTATATGGCAATAAGAAAAACAATCAAGCTCCTGTGCACAAATAATCATTGTAATCATCAATAATAAATAAATTAAAAACTAATTCATTTCAGTGCCACGGGATCTTGTTTCTACACTGCAGGAGGTGAAACATAAAAATTTAGGTATTGAGTCTGAGACTGAAATCAATCAGAGCTGAAGGGCCTTAGTACCTTTGCTTTCAACACCTCTAAGTCCTGAAGACTAAATTAGTGATTCTAGAAAATATTTTTATTTTGTCTCCAATAAATTTTCTTCTGCTTTGATGTCTCCTTGTAACTACATTTTCCAGAATGTTAGTTTTAAGTAATGTAATTTCTCAGAACAAATAATATGACGATGTTTCCTATTACCTTTGAAATAAGGCTTCACAGACATTGCTATTCAATTTAGGTTTGTAATCCAAAATCAATTGCGGCACAGTCAACATTTCTAACAACAAAGCCTTTGTCTGGCAATGGATTTGGGCTTTAAGCACAGCAGGAGGATTCATTAGAATGACAATTTTTTATGTGAACACCAATGGCAGTATTAAATCAAGGTGTTGTACTTTTAAAAAACATTTCAAAGTTTTAAAAATAGCTCTCTGCTACAGAGTCTTCAGCAACTTACTATTGCAAAGACATAGTATCATACAAGCAATGCCTAACCATACTTCTGTGTTTCATGTATGTAGATAGATTTGCCCTCTCTTAGAAATGAAGGCTAAGTACTGTCCAAATCACAACTTAATTCCATTGTACTCTGCAAAGATTTCCTTGCTGCTATGAATTTAGGGTATTTTTGAAAATTGTGGACAGTCAGGGATGAAATGAGGACATGCTTCACAGACTTACCATGACACAAATTCCTCCCCTTGACTCAATTCTTTATCATTTGTGACTGTAACACTTTTACTTTTTTGGAGGAAAAGACAGGGACAGGGCAATTTAATGCTGTTGACTATGAGGAAGTATTCAGGCAGAGACAATCTAGAATGAACAGCTAAAACTGGAACAAAGATCCCCTGTAATGTTGCCCCTATCTCCATACAAAAGTCTGTTGAATACAAACTGAGAGAACAGAAAATATAGAGAATGAGAGAAAGAAAGAAAGAAAGAAAGAAAGAAAGAAAGAAAGAAAGAAAGAGGAGGGAAGAAAGAAAATGTTCTGTGGTTTCAGTCTGAGTAGCGTTCTAACATGCAATATAATAACTATAATGATAGTAGAATTCTTACCTAATAACTAAGGCCTGAAATTTTTCCCTAGGAAATATTTTACGATAGAAAATAAGTAAGTAGATAAATGAAGGAAATGCACAAATAACGAGTGCTTCTACTTTTAAAAGTCAAACATCAAAAAAAATCTGATTCTATCTAAAAAATTATCGTATTTTGTCCCCAGACTAAAATATCTAAACACGCTTTTCCTATATTTCAGGAAAGCTGAAATTACAAGCTGGTGTTTAGCAATTATCTCCTGTGGCCTGGACATTTTGCTATGTGGAAGCACCCCTATAATGAATTTCAGGTATACCTTGTCCCCATAGCAAGACAGAAGATGTATATTCTTGATATTGTAGTCCATGCAGAAGGCTCCGTTAGGTCAGCATGAAAGTACAGGTCTTTAAATCACAACTTTGATTAGATGTGGTAATGGCTTTTTGTAATTTTAAATATTCTATTCCCTTATTTCACTAATTAGTATTTTCAACAACAACAACAACAAAATTTTTCTACTGTAAGAATTAAAATAATTCAATACTATCAAGTTTTGTCTGGTGAACTAGTAAGTCTAAAAAAATAAAAAAAATAAAAGAAGATAACGATAAAAATGCTTATAATCCTGCAGCAATGAAGGGTAGACCTAATAATATAGCTTAGAAATATGTATACATATGTTTAGCTCCTTTTTGGTCAGTTGCTCAATGTATAATACTTTCCTAAAATTTCTTTGATATATGCCGCACTGTTATACCATGTATCAGGGAAAGTTTAAACAGGAAAAATACTTTCTGAGAAAGAGACATCTTTGCCTTCTTTACAGTTGGTTCATATCAAGCATATTTAGCTTTGCCAGGGGAGGTTCAGGTTGGACATTAGGAAGAATTTCTTTTCAGAAAGGGTTATTAGACATTGGAATGGGCTGCCCAGGGAGGTGGTGGAGTCCCCATCTCTGGATGTGTTTAAGAAAAGCCTGGACATGGCACTTAGTGCCATGGTCTAGTTGACAGGGTGTGTCAGGGCAACGGTTGGACTCGATGATCCCTGAGGTCTCTTCCAACCTGATTGATTCTGTGATTCTGCCATTCAATGTATTACTCTACACATCTCTCCTTAGTGCTGCAGTGGATTATGTTTCAGCTGTGGGGATAAGAGTTGTCAGTGTGATTCTACAGAGAGTGATCACTGATTCATGTTGTTCTTTTGTGCTTAATATTCTTTGAACAAATTTGGTAAACAACCGGCAGCCAACTGTCTGCCAATAGTCATACAACAAAGATATGGGAAATGGAAAACTGTGTTACTCTGTCTATGAGCACTCCAATTTTGTCATTTTGCTTTCTTCTCTTTGCCCCTTCTTCTTCCTTCTCTTATTTTCTTCATGTATATGTGACTATTTCCATAGCAGAAGACGTAGGTAGGTATGGCAATGGTTATACAAGCAACGTGCTGATTTCTGACAGGAGCAAAAGAGTACAGTGTGCGCTGCTTTGATGCCAAAAAGCTTTGGCACATCTTGAGGACAGTAATGATGCCGTTTCCTTTCACGTCAAGCAAACCCAGATGAGAAGAACGTAGAGATTTTTCTACATCTTTTCTCATTGATTACTAAATATTTGACCACATAAATATACATGGTAGTGGTAGGAATATAAAGAAATACAGAAAGATTCAAATACATAAAACATGATGCAAAGAACTCACAATTCTGCTTGTGAGGACATGAACTGGCTCACAGTTCCAGGAAAGTTTAAGGCATGCAAAGATGCCTGTTTGCATCAGTCATACACTTACATTGACATACAGTTGAAATTGGACCAGAAAATTTTCCATCCTGAAAAGGAATAACAGCATCAGTCAATTAGACCTAACTCTAAACGAAAATAAGAAATTTCACAGGAAACAAGATTTTTTTAAAAAAACATTTGATAAAGTAATGTCAAATTGTTTATTATCAATGTGATTAAAATTTTTTGATAACAGATGGCTGTATTTAAAATATGCAGTCATAATACCTAATAAAGTTAGAACTAAACCGAATGCTACAAAGCAATTAAATCAAGTCAAAGTTAAAAACAAAGAAATAGTCTTTATGTACATTTTAAGATGACTGAAATTAGGTTAGAAAACCAACACAATTCAACATGTGCTTGTCAGAGATTTTGTTTTAAATGAAACTATGCTTACTGAAGAAAAATTGTCCTTCTATTTTCTGCAGGTTTTGTATGTAGTATGTTAGTTATTTTGCTGAATGCACCAGGACATGGGAAATACCTAAAGCTTCTGAAGTACAGGACAATTTCAATATGCAAAGATCTAGTGTCAGATAATAACTCCATGAGGAAATTTTTCTGAAGGCGCTCCTGCCCTGGGGAGACACAGTTGTTATACGCAACAGCAATGTCAGAAGCAAGAAAAGAAGAAAAAGGAAAGAAAGTAGATTACATTAGCCCACAGGGTTACCTGAAGCAAACAGATGCAAGAACAGCACTCATGAGACTGCTTGTTTGCTCTGAGTGAATGATTTACAGACACTGAAGAAAAATGGAGCTCCTAAAGTAGAATATTTGATTTTCTTGTAAGAGCAAGACAGGGGCAGAGGGAAGAGAAAATGAACTTGCTAATGTTAGTATTTAAAAGCAGACCAACCGACAGTTGTATAGACCAGTTTTGACAATAAAAGATGTCAAAAATCTAGTTCATCAGTTTGTGTTTTTTTGATATAAAGACTGATTTCTGGCATCAATTCAAGACAGGAAAAAACCCCAGCGGACTTATTTTTAACTCCAGTAAAAATCTATTACCTGTTTTCTGGAGTTTGAAGGCCATTAATGATTAGACGGAGGCAAAGAAGGCATTAAGTACCTCAGTATTCTCTTCAACCTTTGTCACTACGTTCCCCCCATATCCAATAAAGGATGGAGGTACTCCTTAGTCCTCCTTTTGCTGCTAATGTATTTATAGAAACATTTTTATTGTCTTTTGTGGCAGTAGCAGATTAAGTTCTAGGTGGGGTTTGGCTCTTGGAATTTTCTCCCTGCATAGCCTCACAGCATCTTTGTAGTCCTCCTGACTCACCTGCCCCTTCTTCCAAAGGTCATAAACTCTCCTTTTTTTCCTGAGTTCCAGCCCAAGCTCTCTGTTCAGCCAGGCCAGTCTTCTCCCGTACCGGCTCGTCTTTTGGCACATGGGGACGGCCTGCTCCCGCATTTTTAAGATTTCTTTCTTGAAGAGTGTCCAACCTTCCTGGACTCCTTTGCCCTTCAGGACTGCCTCCCAAGGGACCCTGTCAACCAGGCTCCTAAACAGGGCAAAGTCTGCCCTCCAGAAGTCCAAGGTCGCAGTTCTGCTCACCTCCATCCTTACTTCTCTGAGAACCGAAAACTCTGTCATTGCATGATCACTGTGCCCACGACAGCCTCCAATCATCACATCACCCATAATTCCTTCTCTGTTCACAAACAAGAGGTCCAGTGGGGCGCCTTCCCTAGTTGGCTCACTCACCAGCTGTGTCAGGAAGTTCTCTCCCACACACTCCAGAAACCTCCCAGATTGTTTCCTCTCTGCTGTAATCTATTTCCAGCAGACAACTGGTAAATTGAAGTCCCTCACAAGAACAAGGGCTAGAGATTGTGAGACTTCTCCCAGGTGCTTCCAGAATATTTTTTCTGCCTCTTTATCCTGGTTGGGTGGTCTATAGCAGAATCCCACAATGATATCTGCCTTGTTGGCCTTCCCCCTGATTCTTACCCATAAACACTATCATCACCATCCTCAAACTCTAAACAGTCAAAACGCTCCCTAACATACAGGGCCACCCCACTGCCTCTCCTCCCTTGCCTATCCCTTCTGAAGACTTTTTAGTCATCCATTGCAGCACTCTAGTTGTGTGAGTTGGAGTTAGAAATCCGTGTTCCGTCAGGGGGCTATGATTTAGTGGCAATTACAGAGACTTGGTGGGACACCTTGCATGACTGGAATGTGGTCATGGATGGCTATGTCTTGTTCAGGAAAGACAGGCCACTAAGGAGAGGTGGTGGAGTTGCTCTTTATGTGAGTGAGCAGCTAGAATGTATTGAGTTCTGTCCAGGGGTGGATCAGGAGAGAGTTGAGAGTTTGTGGGTGCGAATTAAGGGGCAGGCTGGCAGGGGTGATACTGTTGTGGGTGTCTATTACAGGCCACTGGATCAGGATGAGGAGGGTGATGAGGCCTTCTACAGGCAGCTGAGAGCAGTCTCTCAATTACAGGGCCTGGTTGTCGTGGGGGATTTCAACTACCCTGATATTTGCTGGGAGGCCTACTCAGCCAGCCATCCTCAGTCCAGGAGGTTCCTCCAGTGCATTGATGATAACTTTCTGATGCAAATGGTGGATGAGCCAACTAGGAGAGGAGCGCTGCTGGATCTTATCCTTACTGACAAGGAGGGTCTGGTTGAAGAGGTGAAGGTTGAGGGCAGCCTTGGTTGTAGCGACCATGAGATGGTAGAGTTCAGGATCTCATGTAGCAGGACCAGAATAGCTAGCAGAATCACAACCCTGGACTTCAGGAGGGCCAACTTTGGCCTTTTCAAGCAATTGCTAGGGGAAATCCCATGGGACAGGGCACTAGAAGGTAAGGGGGCCCAAGATAGTTGGTTAGCATTCAAGGACTGCTTCTTCCGAGCTCAAGATCAGAGCATCCCAGCAGGTAGGAAGTCAAGGAAGGGTACCAGGAGACCTGCATGGTTAAACAGGGAACTGCTGGGCAACCTCAAGTGGAAGAAGAGGGTGTAGAGATCATGGAAGGAGGGGCTGGCCACTTGGGAGGAATATAAGTCTGTTGTCAGAGGGTGTAGGGAGGCAACTAGGAAAGCTAAGGCCTCCTTGGAATTAAACCTTGCAAGAGAGGTCAAGGACAACAGAAAGGGCTTCTTCAAATATATTGCAGGTAAAACCAACACTAGAGGCAATGTAGGCCCACTGATGAATGAGGTGGGGGCCCTGGAGACAGAGGATAAAAAGAAGGCAGAGTTACTGAATGCCTTCTTTGCCTCTGTCTATACTGCTGGAGGCTGTCCTGAGTAGCCCCGGACCCCTGAGGCCCCAGAAGAAGTCAAGATAGAGGAGGAATCTGTCTTGGTAGATGAGGGCTGGGTCAGGGACCAATTAAGCAATCTGGACGTCCATAAATCCATGGGCCCTGACGGGATGCACCCGCGGGTGCTGAGGGAGCTGGCGGAAGTCATTGCTAGGCCACTCTCCATCATCTTTGCTAAGTCGTGGGCAACGGGAGAGGTGCCTGAAGACTGGAGGAAAGCAAATGTCACTCCAGTCTTCAAAAAGGGCAAGAAGGAGGACCCGGGTAACTATAGACCGGTCAGCCTCACCTCCATCCCCGGAAAGGTGATGGGACAACTTGTTCTTGATGTTGTCTCTAGGCACATCAAGGATAGGAGGATCATTAGGGGCACTCAGCATGGCTTCACCAAGGGGAAGTCATGCTTAACCAACTTGATAGCCTTTTATGAGGATGTAACCCGGTGGATAGATGATGGTAAAGCTGTGGATGTGGTCTATCTTGATTTCAGTAAAGCATTTGACACGGTCTCCCACAGCATCCTCGCAGCTAAACTGAGGAAGTGTGGTCTGGATGATCGGGTAGTGAGGTGGATTGTGAAGTGGCTGAAGGAAAGAAGCCAGAGAGTGGTGGTCAATGGGACAGAGTCCAGTTGGACGTCTGTGTCTAGCGGAGTCCCGCAAGGGTTGGTACTGGAACCAGTGTGTAGAAGGGTTTTTGGAGCAGAATGGTCATGTAATGAGCCAGAAGTATGAGAGTATGGAGTGAAGGCCTAGCTGCGTGAGAAGATTCATGTAGCTAGTGTCAACAAGCCGACCTTCGAGAGATGAGGAAAAACAGCAGCTGAGCAAACAAGAATTGAGGGAGTAGCCGGTGGGAGCCGAACACGGAGGAGAAGAAACAAGAACTGATGGAGCCAATTAAGGAAGGACCAGTGGCAGAGCAGTGACCAATCAACACATCAAAGAAGAGTATGTTTAGTAATATTAACGAATAGCAATGCACATGCTTACAGCCAGGGAAAGTACAAAATGTATAAAAGGGACAGCTTATGCTTAATAAATGTCTTCACTTTGATTCACATTGGATTTTGTGGAGGCGTGTTCCTTCTCCTCAGATGGTGACCCTGATGAGACGCTGATCGACGGCAAGTTCGGGGAATAGCCCAGAAGGAGGTACACCGGCTGGAGTACGGCTCAGCAGGTCTGAAGACCGGGGCGAGACAGAAGACGACTCGCAAGAAAAGAAAAGAACGTTGCAACGGGACACTTAGTGAGGTGAGCAGCCGGGGGAAAAAGGAGATGGGCCAAAATATTTCTAAAGAAGAAAGTGCGATAGTAAGGCTTCTCCTACATATCCTCTCTAAGAGAGGAGTGAAATATGATGAGCATTTGCTCCGGAGACTGTTAGTTTGGTGTCGAGAGCATGGGTTCCCTTCGGACCCCCAGAGCGCTTTTAAGGTGGACAGTTGGGAAGATATTGGAAAGGGTTTATGGGAAGCGATAAGCAGTGGGGAAAAGGAGGCAATAGAACTGGCAACTGCATGGAGGGCTGTTCTTACTGCTCTTCAAGAAATGAAAGCAGAGAGGGCTGTTGCAGCAGGGGCTTTTACGGCTCTGCGTCCAACAGAGGTTAACCCTGGGGCGAGAGGTCTTCTTGTTTTTGGTCAGCCGCCAATACCGGTTTTTTCAAACCCCTCCGCACCACCAGAAGAGCAGGAGAAAATTGAAATACCCCCTAAACCAACAGGGGAGCCCCCTAAACCGGAGGAAATGGAGGTTGATGAGCATCAGCCCGAGCCCACCCCCCCACCCTTCAAGCCTCCGCGAGCCGCCAATCTCGCAAATCGCGCCGAATACGAATATCCCCCTCTGCCCCCGTCGTCTCCCCCATCGCCTGCCGGCGGTCCAGGGAAATTTAAGGATCCGGTGGCTTGGGCGGAAAAATTGTTAGCAAAATTACAAGACCTGGAAAGACAGACGACCTTAACTGAGCGACAGCATAAGGAGGAGCAGAGGAGAGAAGAAGAAAGGGAACGCCTACGCGGGGGGACCAGGGGGGCCGGGGGGGGTGCTGAGGCGGCTGGGACTAGCCGCATGAGAAATATGGATGGGAATGTTGGTATGCACTCTGTCATGGGGGACGGGGGAGGAGACGATCCGCGATTACGGTGGCGAGGAGTTATACAGAATGCGCTAGCGGAGGGGGAGATTCTGCCCACAGCTTTCCCAGTTATTTTGGGAAATCGGAGAGAACTACCGCACTGGGTAGGATTACAGTGGGAGATTGTTAAGGAGGCACGGAAAGCGGTACAACAAAATGGGTTGCATGCATCTTATACCCAAGCATTTATAAATAGTATCTTTATGTCTACGCTTTTAACACCTTTTGATTTTAAGCAATTGATGGCGATGATTTTAACCCCGATGCAGGAACTCTTGTGGCGGACGAGGTGGCATGACGCAGCACAGGCTGCAGCGATGGAAAACCTGGGGAGGGGAGATAATGATCCTCTTTTAGGGATAACATTTGACCAACTGGTGGGAGAAGGGCAGTTTAGTGATCCACAACGACAGGCACGACTTAGACCAGAAGCCTTGGCACTTACTGCCACCTTAGCCCGAGAGGCTTTTAAAACCCTCCCAGAAGATGGGAAAGTAATTCCTGCCTATACAAAAATAAGGCAAGGTCCATCTGAGCCTTATATGATATTTTTAGAAAGATTGCGTGAAGCATTGGAAAGGGCATCGCTGACCGATGTAGCTCGAGAGGCGTTGCTAATGTCGTTGGCAGTCGACAATGCTAATCCTACTTGTAAGTGCATTTTACAGACATTACCCAAAAATTCTAGCCTGGCAGAAATGATGGATGCGTGTGAGCGCGTGGGAACAACGGAAGAAACAGCAGGATACATGGCGTCAGCCTTTGCGGCTGCGGTGAAACCTCTAGTACGATCAGGGAGAGGCGATCAGGGACCAAAATGTTACAACTGTGGCAAACCGGGACACCTTAAGGCTCAATGCCGAGTAAAAAGTCATGAGTTTGCAGGGACCTGCAATCGCTGCCAGAAATACGGTCACCGTGCAGATGAATGCCGATCTAGATTCACTAAGCAGGGAACTCGGCTGGGAAACGGGGGGGCGAGCGCGAGGAGACCCAGCGCGATGACACAAAACAGGTCTTCCACCCGGGCTGCCTGGATGGCGTCACCGCCGCCACAAGAGGGAGTGCTGGGGTCGACATTGCCACAGCAGTAGAGGTGACTCTGATAGACCCGCAAGTACAATGTATACCCACCGATATGAAAAGCCCACTGGGTCACGGGTTGAGTGCCTTACTTATCGGGCGATCCTCTATGACCCAAAAAGGTCTTTTCGTTTTACCCGGTATAATCGATGCCGATTTTACAGGGGTCATATCTATTATGGTATGGACCCCCCTGCCACCAATTCATATACCCAAAGGAGAAAAAATTGGACAACTGGTCCCCTTTAAATCAGCTGTGCCCACAGCTGGGAATCAGATAAGAGTGGCTGGGGGTTTTGGATCAACAGGCCAGGCTGACATTTATCTGGCAATGGATATCAGCAAGGCAAAACCAACAGAACGGGTAACACTAAAAGAACCTGGTGGGAAAACTTGCGTGGTAATTATGCTGATTGATACTGGAGCAGACGTTACAATAATCAGTCAAGCAGCGTGGCCTCATTCGTGGCCATTGGAGATCCCCCCTACGCCCATTTTGGGGGTCGGGGGAATACAGACCACTAAAATCAGTACAAATGTGATTTGTTGCAAATTGCAGGATGGGAGTACCTGTACAGTAAGACCATATGTGATGCCTGTCCCCATTTGTTTACTGGGGAGAGATGCATTAAGTCAATTAGGGGCACGTTTGGTAACTAACAGTGAGGGTTTTTAGAGGCGGCCATTGATGAAGGGCGACCAATCCTAAAACTAACCTGGAAAACAGAAACCCCAGTTTGGGTTGATCAATGGCCGCTGTCTGCAGAAAAAATCGCCCACCTTGAAAGCTTGGTACAGGAGCAACTGGAAAAAGGTCATATTGAGCCCACAACAAGCCCATGGAACACCCCAATATTTACTATTCCGAAAAAAAGTGGCAAATGGCGTTTGTTACATGACCTTCGAAAAATCAATGAGGTCATGGATGATATGGGAACCCTACAACCAGGGCTCCCATCCCCCAATATGATCCCTAAAGACTGGGACATTTTAATCATTGACTTAAAAGATTGTTTCTTCACCATCCCTTTGCACCCTGATGACTATCAGAAATTTGCTTTTTCGGTGCCATCAGTGAACAAAGTTGCACCTATGAAACGCTATCATTGGGTTGTGTTACCACAGGGAATGAAAAATTCACCGACAATGTGCCAAATGTATGTGGCCTGGGCACTTGCTCCTGTGCGAAGGAATTTTCCAAATTTGATTATATACCATTATATGGATGACATTCTAATAGCAGGGAAACAATTGGATAAAAAACAATTGATTCATACACTGCAGACTGAACTAGCAAAAGGTGGATTGCAAATAGCTCCAGAAAAGGTACAACAGGAGGAAAACTGGAAGTACCTTGGGTGGGAAATTACCAAAACTGTTAGACCCCAAAAACTAGAAATTCGTGTGAATATCAGTACTTTAAATGATGTACAAAAACTGTTGGGAGACCTCAATTGGGTGCGAACCCTGTGTGGTCTCACCAATGCTGAATTGGCACCTTTGATGCAATTGCTAAAGGGAGGAGGCGGTGCAGATGCCCCCCGCACATTGACACAGGAAGCTGAGCAGGCATTGAAACACCTGAGTACCAAAATAGCTATGGCATACACTCACCGTTGGGACCCAGATTACAGTATTGGAGTATTGGTTATCAATCACGATCGCCACCCCCTGGCATTAATTATGCAGTGGGTGACTGACAAGGATCCTCTGCATGTGCTGGAATGGATCTTTTTGCCTATGCAACCAAAACGTACCATCACTACAAAAGTAGAGGCCATAGCACAACTTGTAATGAAAGGAAGGCAGAGGGTTGTAGAGATAGCAGGCGTCGAACCTGCTTTTTTGGTTATTCCACTGGTTGCAGAGTATCTACAATGGGCATTACAAAATTCCATACCATTACAAGTTGCGTTATTGGATTATAGGGGCGAGTTGAAGGTACATCTACCGCCTCACAAATACTTCTCCGTGCTGCAATTGGGTCAATGGGAAGAATTACCAAAAAGGTCAGAACGTCCGGTCAGTGGTGTCACCGTTTTTACAGATGCTGGAGGCAAAGCTCAAAAAGCAGCACTAACATGGCTAGACAATGGGAAGTGGCATGATGTAATTTTATCTGACATTCAAGGGTCTACACAACAATTAGAATTGCGAGCTGTGGTGGAGGTCTTCCGGCGATGGAACACAGCACCTGTTAATGTGGTATGTGACTCTTTATATGTCGTAGGGATTGTCCAGAGGATGGAGCGTGCTCTGCTCAAAGAGATAGCTAATGAACAACTATACCAACTTTTTCATGAATTATGGCTTTTGCTGACAGAGCGACTGCATCCATATTTCATCACACATATCCGTAGTCACACAGGACTCCTGGAAGGCTTAGCTGAAGGCAATGCTCGGGCAGACAAACTTGTCGCACCTGCCTGGGCTGCGCCTTCAATTGATCGCTTCGCTCAAGCACAACGATCCCATGCCTTTTTCCATCAATCTGCTAAGGTACTGCGGCGTCAGTTTGGGCTACGCAGTGCAGATGCACGTGGGATAGTCCAGTCCTGCCCAGACTGTCAACATCTTGGGGGTGGTTTAGCACCTGGTGTCAACCCCCGCGGTACTGGACCGTTGGAGATATGGCAAATGGATGTAACACACATCCCCGAATTTGGACGGCTGAAATATGTCCACGTGAGTGTTGACTGTTTCTCCCTTGCTACCTGGGCTACAGCACGAACAGGCGAATCCAGCAAACACGTTCAACGACACATGCGTTCTGCTATTGCAGCCCTGGGCATTCCACAGACGATTAAAACGGACAATGGCCCAGGTTATGTGGCACGTGCCACACAGGACTTTTTCCAACTGTGGGGTATAACACATGTAACAGGTGTCCCACATTCACCAACGGGACAAGCTATTGTGGAGCGCATGAATCAAACTCTGAAACACCTTTTACAAAAACAAAAAGGGGGAGAGCCAGGGCTATCTCCTCCTGACAGGTTGTGTAAAGCGCTTGATGTACTAAACTTTTTACGCTTGCCACAGGACTACTCTGTACCTCCAGCAGTAAAACATGGTGCAGGGTTAAAGGGAGGTATGGAGGCTTTTCAGAAAGAACAGGAACAAGCCAAAGTGATGGTAAAAAATGGGGTGACTGGTGTGTGGGAAGGTCCAATGAAATTAATAACGTTGGGTCGAGGGTATGCATGTGTCGTTACAGATACAGGAGCCAAATGCGTACCAGCTAAGTGGGTGAAGCCGTGGCTACAAAAACAACCTGAACTACAGGAGCCAACTCAGGATCTGCCTCGGAACACTGACCTCTCGAGAGATCCAGTGCCCTGACTGCGGGAAGTGTGAAAAAAGGTTTGCGTGGGAGGTATAGAAAAGGGAGCAAAAGGCGCAGTCATAATGAAGCACGGGGTTGTTTTTTCTGTGTTAAGCCTGCTTTGGATCCTGGACCTGACAAAAGGTCATCAACCGATAGTCCTTCCACCTACACCATGGAAGGGGAGTCACAACGTTTGGGTGACTCTGATGCGGAGCTTGAACCAGACGCAGTTTTGTGCCTCCTTAGCTCAGCCTGAACAACCCTTTCATACATTTCTAGTGGGGGTCCCCTTAAACAGATCTGAAAGTAAGGAGATAGTGGCAGGGTTGAATGTGCTGAAACAGAGCCTCTGTGAGAATGCAATGAAATGTGGCGAACATTGGGATTTATGGGACGATAGCTTGCCTGTCAGTCCCTTAGAGCCCCAAGAACTTGACATCCTAGGAACTTTACAGGCAGAATCCTGTGTGTTTTTCAATTACACAGAAGGATCAAACATTTATCAGAACGACATAAAGAGATTACAAAATGTCACACCCAGTAATCCATTGTGGCAAAATGAATCTATCTGGTGTGCAAACGTAGGGCGTAGTCGAACAGAGCCAGCACCGGATTTGGCCATGCCTAGAAAATTACCAGAAGGTTTATTCCTAATTTGTGGAGATAGGGCTTGGCCAGGGCTGCCCAGTAAAAAACTGGGAGGTCCGTGTACCATAGGTAAATTAAGCTTACTAATGCCTACACGAAAGGTCATATTAAATCACACTAACCTACACAAGATTAAAAGAAGTGTCACTACCTTAGGGAAAGAATGTAAAGATGAGGTAGAACTATGGTCTAGGACCAAAGTAGTTCTTTCTTCTATTTTTGCACCGGGTGTGGCTGCTGCACAAGGACTAACACAATTGCGAAATTTAGCTTGCTGGGTTGCAAAAAGAGCTGATCAAACTTCTAGAATTTTAGGAACATTAGCCAATGATGTAGATAGTATCCGACATGCTACCTTACAAAATAGAGCTGCTATAGATTTTTTATTATTAGTGCACGGTCACGGATGTCAGGAGTTTGATGGGATGTGTTGCATGGATCTGAACGATCATTCCAGGTCAATTCATAAGCAGATCAAAGAGCTCATGGATGCCACACAGAAAATACGGGAACAGCATGGGTTCCTGGATGACTGGTTGGGTAATTTGGGAATTGGAGGGTGGCTGGTCGGATTGATTAAAATGCTATTGATGGGATTGTTTGTGATTTGTATTATCATCCTTGTATTACCGTGTTTATTCTCCTGCTTGCAAAGGGCCCTGCAGCGGACAATAAACACGGCCTTTCTGGCTCAAGAAAAGAAAGGGGGAATTGTAGAGGGGTTTTTGGAGCAGAATGGTCATGTAATGAGCCAGAAGTATGAGAGTATGGAGTGAAGGCCTAGCTGCGTGAGAAGATTCATGTAGCTAGTGTCAACAAGCCGACCTTCGAGAGATGAGGAAAAACAGCAGCTGAGCAAACAAGAATTGAGGGAGTAGCCGGTGGGAGCCGAACACGGAGGAGAAGAAACAAGAACTGATGGAGCCAATTAAGGAAGGACCAGTGGCAGAGCAGTGACCAATCAACACATCAAAGAAGAGTATGTTTAGTAATATTAACGAATAGCAATGCACATGCTTACAGCCAGGGAAAGTAAAAATGTATAAAAGGGACAGCTTATGCTTAATAAATGTCTTCACTTTGATTCACATTGGATTTTGTGGAGGCGTGTTCCTTCTCCTCACCAGTGCTATTCAATATATTCATTAATGACTTGGATGAGGGAATAGAGTGCACTGTCAGCAAGTTCGCTGGTGACACCAAACGGGGAGGAGTGGCTGACACAACGGAAGGCTGCACAGCCATTCAGAGAGACCTGGACAGGCTGGAGAGTTGGGCAGGGAGAAATTTAATGAAATATAACAAGGGCAAGTGTAGAGTCCTGCATCTGGGCAAGAACAACCCCATGTATGAGTACAAGCTGGGGACAGACCTGTTGGAGACCAGCGTAGGGGAAAGGTACCTGGGGGTCCTAGTGGACAGCAGGATGACCATGAGCCAGCAGTGTGCCCTTGTGGCCAAGAAGGCCAATGGCATCCTGAGGTGTATTAGAAGGGGTGTGGTCAGCAGGTCGAGAGAGGTTCTCCTCCCCCTCTACTCTGCCCTGGTGAGGCCGCATCTGGAATATTGTGTCCAGTTCTGGGCCCCTCAGTTCAAGAAGGACAGGGAACTGCTAGAGAGAGTCCAGCGCAGAGCCACAAAGATGATTAAGGGAGTGGAACATCTCCCTTATGAGGAGAGGCTGAGGGAGCTGGGTCTCTTTAGCTTGGAGAAGAGGTGACTGAGGAGCGACCTCATTAATGTTTATAAATATGTAAAGGGCAAGTGTCATGAGGATGGAGCCAGGCTCTTCTCAGTGACATCCCTTGACAGGACAAGGGGCAATGGGTACAAGCTGGAACACAGGAGGTTCCACATAAATATGAGGAAAAACTTCTTTACGGTGAGGGTGACCGAACACTGGAACAGGCTGCCCAGAGAGGTTGTGGAGTCTCCTTCTCTGGAGACATTCAAAAGCCGCCTGGACGCGTTCCTGTGTGATATGGTCTAGGTAATCCTGCTCCGGCAGGGGGATTGGACTAGATGATCTTTCGAGGTCCCTTCCAATCCCTAACATTCTGTGATTCTGTGATTCTGTGATTCTGTGAGTCATCCATCCCACCATCTTTCTGTGATTGACAGCAACTGTATCATAGTTTTCCTCTGCACAATGGCTTCCAGCTCCTCCTATTTGTTGCCCATACTGCATGCACTGGTGCAGATGCACTTCGGTTGGGCTATTGATCCTGTCACCTTTTCTGGGGGAAAAGTCCTAATTCTTATGTGACTGTTCTCAGGCACTTCTGTGGTTTCTAATGTATAAATAACACTTGCATCTTTGCTGCTACAGGGATCTCCATCCCCTACCTCCACTGAGATGCCAGACAGAAAGATGTCTCTAGCACAACGTCCCACAAGCATTGGTGTGCCGCCCCAGGCTTATATCTCTAGTGAGCCTGGTTTTATCCCTTTCCCCTGCACTTACGATGAGCCCTGCTAACTCCTGTGTAAATATCCTTTTCCTCCTTTGAGACAAGTGTACCTCATCTGTCACTAGCAGGCCTGGAGTTGCTCAAGTTAACTTCCCTGGGATTGAGAGCCTTCATTTTATGGTTGAGTGATTGCCTATTTTGCATCTTCATTCTAAAGGATTGTTTGTGAAAATTTAGGATTCTTATGTTGGCTGTGTAGTATTATTCTCGCCTGGCATCTGAACTTGTGGTTTACTATTCTTTGTTGGAGTGCTAATTAATTTTTATTAGAATAAATCTTATTTTGAATACCTGCCCTGTCTATTTTGTGGGTGCCTCCATGACAGCTTGTTAAGTGGAATGTCATCAAGGAACAAGGTGCTATCTATCTTCTCTCTTGTTCTGTGATTAAAACAGGAAATATAACTCTACAAGCCTGCTATTGCTATTATAATGTCAAGCAGTGTTTTCTTTCTCTACTTGATAAAGTTTAATAGATAAGGTATAGCACCCTCCATTTTACACAAATCATTTGACCAGTCACACGGTTTCATGGTAGGCAGCATTATATTGTAGCAAATCTGAATTTTGCATGCTTAGAATTGGGTATGCCTTTTATGTAGCATTTCCACATATTTTTGTATTAAAGTTTTTGAAAAATAAAAAAATCTATAAGAATAATTAATTTTCTGTCTTATGTTTCACCTTGATTGTCTGAATGTGGCTCTTCAGGTTAACTGGTGTTCTTTTTTTACTCTATGAGAACATTTCTATTCACAAGTGGACTTTTGGCTTATCTCTAAATCAGAGACCTCATGTTATAATATATTGATTTTAAGGACATGCATATTATGTATATTTGTAATACAAAATTAAACTATATGCTTACTGTGTATGTAGGAAATAATCTAATATTTTTAAATTTTTTGGTTTTAAATTTATGAAATACTGGTCTTTCATAAGGGTTGCAGGAAATTTTATCATACATCATTAAAAGAGGTGACTATTTTGTACACGGTCCCTGGTCAAAAGGACAGTTTTCTGTTTTTTTGTTATTATTGTTTGCAATACTTGTTTTTAATCCAAAATTCTATACCATCTTATGCCGGGCTTTCTCTCCTTCACAATGTTTGCTAGGGATTCAGTTGTAGTTTTGTGACAGATAAGCTGGTTTCATTTTTCAGCCTTAAACATTCACTTCTGGGCTACAGTTGCCCTCCTCAAGGATTTGCCAGGCTGCACTATTGCTCCAACCCCAATCCCTTCCCTTGCTGCCCCGCTCCAGCACGTCCTCCACACGCAAAGCTGCAGGCAGAATAACACTTGAAAACAGCATTAATACTACTAATCATACTACTAAATCCTACAAAAGACAAACATTTTGAAGTCCAGTGGATCTTTGGCCCTAAGTAATCTTCTGACACCTAGTGGGGAGCATGAGAGAATAAAAGTATGTGAGAGGCACAGCTCATTTACTGCACAGGTCATAAAAATACATAGATTTAATGATTAGTGGAGTAATGATTTATTCGGACTACTGAGGTACATTCAGACAATCAGGAAGGAAAGTCAATTATAACTCTAATTACAATAGAACAAGGTTGTAATAGATTCAATTATAATAGGACAGGATTTAGCTTTAAAACTGTGAGGTGATAAGTGTTCAAATCCTGGGAAAGAAGCTGGGCCTTTTACTATGCTGGATTGACTTTATACATTCACATAAAAAAGTTGCCTCTCATTTTGACTGATATGTTACAAGACAGTAAGAAAATCCCATTTCTTGTTGAGACGACATATTTGATCTCAGGTATGATTCAGCTGCCTAAAAAATACCTATTGTCATTTGCTCTGTCCCTCAGTCTCTGACTTATCTTGATAGTTATGACACGGGGTTGAAGAGAGATGTGTGTCTTTCTGGACTAATAACTCAGAGCCAGAAGGGATACCCCAGGGCATCTCAACTATCCCTACCTGCCTATCAAATCAGACTGAACTGTGCTGATAGAGCTCTCCTTTGCCTGTGAACATTTCAATGTGGATGCTTAACTTATTTTAATGTCTGTTAGTTTCAAACATCCAGGTAAACTCCTGAAGCTGTTAAATTAATGAGAATTTTGCAATTTTATTGCCCGATATAAAAAACACTGTTCTGAATAGTTTATTCAGAAATGCTAGCTATTTGTGATAGACTGCACAAAGTTACTATGGTACAGCAATACAAATAAAAAAAGAAACAACTCTAACTTCATGCGTAAAATGAGGAACTCTGTGCTAATCTTTATCAATCAGAAAAGAGAACTTGAAGAATGGTAGATAATTCATGAAGATGTCAACTCAGTGCTTAGCAGCAATCAAAAAAGCAAAGCAAGTATTAAAGTAGTAATAAAAACAAGTAAATCAGTAAGAGATCAAAACAAAAACATTGTTGTTCCACTGTAAAAATCCATAGTTTTCCCATCTCTAAATATGTTGTACAGTAGGGTTTTCTCCAGCTCTGGAAGGATACAGTTGAAATGCAAAGTTTCAGAAAAGCTGACAAGTATGATCAAAGGCATATAATGGATTTAGGTTAAGGAATGGTTAAGTAACATAAGAATATTTGGTCTAGAAAAGGGATGAGTGATATGAAACAACAACAAAAAAAATCAGGATTGTTGTGGGGAGATGATAGAGATAATTGTTTTCTCTCTTTTCCAGTATAAACACTAGGAGACAACAAAAAAATGGGTGAGAGAATTTAAAAAAGTTCTTCGTATCACTTGAAATTAAACTGTGACATTACTTACCTCTGAATAATGGGTTTTAATTGCTTAGATAGGCTAAAAGGAGATTACCAGAGTCTATGCAAATCCACTTGTGGTTATGAAATATATATCTATAACCTATGGTGCAGGATGTCCTTGAGGTCTTGAGATTTAATTGGCTGAATGCTGGCAGAGGATGCTGGGCAGTACCATATACGCATCTTTAGTTCTTAAACTCTCTCTTAAATGTCTTTTTGTGACGACTGTTTTTGAAGGGTTTTTTTCCCCATCAACGGTTTTGGACCAAATGAGCGCTATTCTATTAATGACAAAACCACTGCTCTCTTTTGCCCCAAAAGGAAGGGGGTTAGACTGAGGAGAAAATACAGACAAGACCTAGTAATTGCAGGGACTGTGGAGGGGTGGAGTGGGGGGTGGTGAGGAAGAAAAGAATAAATGTCCTAAGGACTAGAAACAGGTGTCAGGGCCCACAACACACTACTAGACCTTACTGTCCCTGATTAGTCTTATCCAGGGTGTCCCCAGGCTGCATTTGGCCCTGGTTCCCCCCCTCAGGGCTGATCCTGACCCCACATGAGGGCTGACCTCCTGGCCTGGCCTTGACCTGTCCTGCCCCTAAGGAGGTGCCTAGTGCCTAGGGCTGGTGTCCCCCAGCTGCCCTGCCCCTGTCTGGGGCAGTGGGATAGGCATGGCTACCAGGCCCTTCTCTGATGGACCCCTGGGGACCTCCCTCTGCTCCCAGGCCCTGACCCCAGGGAGCCGCCAGGGAGGATACAAGGCTGAAGGGAGAAGTGCAGCCAGAACCTCAGCAGGAGTGCTAGAGGGCTGAGGACAGGTATTGAGGCCTGGCCCACCGACTGCAAAAGTGCTCTAGGGTCTTCCTTTCTTTGGAGAAATCCCTCTCTGAACTGGGGGTGCCTGTGAAACATGCTGTGAACAGCACTGCACTCATCCCTCCTGTATTATCTGGCAGGATCAGAAACTGTGTGGGAGCACAAACTGGCCCAGTAAGTTTCTCATCCTCCTCTTGTGATGACACACAAGGGCAAGAAAGCACAATGGACAGAAGTGAGTGTGTAGTGACATTTCTGAGGGAGGTGTTTCTGGGCCAGAGGAAGGACATGCTGCCTACAGGAGTGGCGTGCCAGGAGGTCGCAAACAGCAACCTGAGTGCTGCAGAGCCTGGGCTGAGGGAGAAGCAGAGGGTGCCCACCCACATGCTCAAGATAGAACGTGACTGTGGGATGCAAGGCAGCCCTCCTAGCCAGGAAAGATGGGTAACATCTTGGGAGTGCCATGCTGTACCATAAGCAAGGTAAGTGAATAAAGTCTCCAGTTTCTGTGGTGCCCTCGAGGATCATCCTCCTGCACATGGGTGAGGTCTCCACAGAGGAAGGTGGGGCCTATGCAGCAGAGATTCTGCCAGCAGGTCTTCCTCCATGGCCACTGCAGATAGCTTGAAGGTTTTGAGGAAGAACTTCTGTCTTCATTTAGCCCACACCCAGGGCTAACCAATAAGCAGTTCTGTCACTCAGTGTCCCTTCCCTGACTGAGAATGGGAACTGGGAAAAGGAGGGAGACTTGGGGGTCAAAATTTAAACAGATTTAATAAAATAAGGAAACCAATATCAGTGCTAATGCCAAAGACACAAAATTATACTCAGCCCACAGAGTGGTGGCTAGTTGCTCCATGGATAGCAAGTGCTGAGAAGAGAGAAGTAAGAGAAAAAGAGGGAAGGAGAGAAGAGAGCAGAGAAAGAAAGAAAGGAGAGGAAAAAAAATAAACAAAACAAAACAAAACAAAAAAAAACAAAACAAAACCCAAACCCCACCCATCCTCAGCAAGCTTTCCCATTTATAGTGAACCTGACATTAATGTCACAGAATACACCTGTGGGTCAGCCTGGGTCAGCTGCCCTGGATTTAACTGCTAATGGCCTTGATCACCATACCACAGCTGGCCACAAACTGAACCAAAATGTAACAGAAAAGTGATTCTATAAATTTTATCCCCGCAAAACCAGGATACCTTGTAAAAGTTGGCCAGATTAGAGTCATTGTGAGAAGAACTCTCAAGTTAATGATAAAGAGCTGCCAGTTGTCCTGAAGCCTTAGCCTGCTCCAGGCTGGACTTCATCCACAGAACAGGAGTCTCCAAGAGCCCCGCAGCACAAAGTGTGGGCATGGTGGCATGTTTCATCTTCAAGGAAAAGCTCTTGTGTGAGATGGTGAAAGGTTACAGTCTAGGGGGTTTTGCCTGGTAGCATAGGTGTAGGTATCAGTGGTGCCAGGGCATTGTAAAATGTGGCTGTGTAGGTGGTAGAGCAGTAAGGATTGCAGCAGCGATGTAGTGCAATGATGAACCTCTTCTCCCTTGCCCTGTCCCAGGGGAAAGGGATGAAGGAGAGGAAAGGTTATGCAAGAAGAGAAGTGTGGGAAGTGGACATCCTAGGCAGCCAGGGTGGGAGGCCACTGGGAGGAGGCAGAAAGCAGGGAAGGCCAGCCTTCTTCCTCCTCTCTTCCTTCTTGTTACTACTGCTGCAGGGCAGTGCTAGAGTGGATAGACCTTAGCACGATCCAGCAGAGATCCTGTTTTTTTTAATATCTCAGTGTCTTGCTTTGCCTTTGTGTTCTTTCTTACAGGCATCAATGAAAATGGAATTAATTTCAAATTAATAAGGAAAAATCAAAGATCACATGCTTGCCAAAAGCTTCTCACAGATTTATATTCTAGATATTTCAGGACAAAGCAAAATGTAATTACTTCTTCCCAACATCCAGCTGTTTTATTCCTGATTTCTGCTCCTTTCCTTTTTTCCCCTCTCTTATGAAAGGCAAAAGATAAATACTCAGTTCTGCTTTTTAGGGTTTTGACAGGTTTTCACTGATAGAAATATTAAATGACAAAACAAACAGAGATGTACTTCCAATTAGATTTTAGTATTGTTTCTTTCAAGAAATGATTTGCTTTGGAGCCCTTTTTAGGTAGCTGCTAGTGGAATTTGGAGTTGTTTTCAATTTATTTTCCTGGAAACATTACTTTAGGGGTAAAAAAGTAAAATAGTATTTTAGAATTGTTAACTACTTGTCCCCAAGAAAGTTAGATTTCATTGTATATCAGTTTATTTGCTTATGAGAACAGCTACTTTACTGTTTGCATTTGAGAAGTCTTGCAATGTAGACATAGAACACGCTCTAAAGAAAGTCTTGTCATTTTTCTCAGCTGGTACAAAAATGAATGGAAATTTTCAATTTGAAAACTTTTAGTAAACAACACTTTCAGTATTAATGTGTTATGTGTCTAAAAATGAACCCTCTTGTCTTCTGGGTTTTCGGTGGTTTTGAAAATGGTTAACATAAAAGGAAGTATTTTAACCTTAAGAAGAAGTTGAAATGTCATAGCAGTAACCATTTTTAAAAACTCTCAACAGCTACATTGCTTCTAGTTTTCGTGCTGCAGATGGGGAAAATAAATATGCTGCGAGTACAAATTGAGTCATCATGGCATATCATGTTAATGACTTTGGAGGAGCTATTAAGATCTTGGTAAGAATAGTGTAATGATTGTGTTGAAGCTGTTATTATCTTTATCATTATTACTGTTGTAAAGCTTTTTTATACACTGTACAGTCTTTTTATTTGAATTATTTCTGTTAAAATCATCAAGTAAGCAGTGAAAACATAAACACCTCCTCCAAAAAAACCCTCCTTTCATTAAGTGTTTTTGAAGTTGCAAATCAAACTGAGTGATATTTTTTTTGTAACAAATTAATTCCTTAGAGATCAAATGACATTTGCACTTTTAATACTAGAAAAAATACTTTTTACACTGTTTATGGCTATGTCTTACTGGCTATGTAAATCATAATTTCTGCCAAGAAGAGCTATCAATCCAAATAAATATGACAGACAAAACATGGAAGAAAAAATACAATTAGCAAGGATACTTTGCAGATATGCATGTGCACAGATAATATTAATGCCATATAGAAAAATAGTGCTCAAAGAATATTAAAAGATAAAAGCAAGCATACAAATTTTGTAGCATGACATTCAGAATCCTTTTAAAAACAAAAGGAAAGACACCATATATTTAGAGTCAAGAATTTATTGTTAGACCAATTAGTGTTCTAACAGTTGAATAGTCCAAACTGACTAATTAAAAAGAGAAGCCTTTAAAACTGTTAAACAGAAAATCCTTCAAATGCTCTACCATCTACTGCTTTTCTTTTGTTTCACAGAATCACACAGAATCACAGAATGTTAGGGATTGGAAGGGACCTCAAAAGATCATCTAGTCCAATCCCCCTGCCGGAGCAGGATTGCCTAGACCATATCACACAGGAACGCGTCCAGGCGGCTTTTGAATGTCTCCAGAGAAGGAGACTCCAC
This sequence comes from Nyctibius grandis, assembly GCF_013368605.1. Lineage (NCBI taxonomy): Eukaryota > Metazoa > Chordata > Aves > Nyctibiiformes > Nyctibiidae > Nyctibius > Nyctibius grandis. The sequence goes on along the minus strand of NC_090658.1, from coordinate 100,744,765 downwards.
AACCTCTCTAGGCAGCCTGTTCCAGTGTTCGGTCACCCTCACCGTAAAGAAGTTTTTCCTCATATTTATGTGGAACCTCCTGTGTTACAGCTTGCACCCATTCCCCCTTGTCCTGTCAAGGGATGTCACTGAGAAGAGCCTGGCTCCATCCTCATGACACTTGCCCTTTCCATATTTATAAACATTAATGAGGTCACCCCTCAGTCTCCTCTAAGCTAAAGAGACCCAGCTCCCTCAGCCTCTCCTCATAAGGGAGATGTTCCACTCCGTTAATCATCTTCGTGGCTCTGCGCTGGACTCTCTCTAGCAGTTCCCTGTCCTTCTTGAACTGAGGGGCCCAGAACTGGACACAATATTCCAGATGCGGCCTCACCAGGGCAGAGTAGAGGGGGAGGAGAACCTCTCTCGACCTGCTAACCACACCCCTTCTAATACAGCCCAGGATGCCATTGGCCTTCTTGGCCACAAGGGCACACTGCTGGCTCATGGTCATCCTGTTGTCCACTAGGACCCCCAGGTCCCTTTCCCCTACGCTGCTCTCTAACAGGTCTGTCCCCAGCTTGTACTCATACATGGGGTTGTTCTTCCCCAGATGCAGGACTCTACACTTGCTCTTGTTATATTTCATTAAATTTCTCCCCGCCCAACTCTCCAGCCTGTCTAGGTCCCTCTGAATGGCTGCGCAGCCTTCCGTTGTGTCAGCCACTCCTCCCAGTTTTGTGTCATCAGCGAACTTGCTGACAGTGCACTCTATTCCCTCATCCAAGTCATTAATGAATATATTGAATAGAACTGGTCCCAGTACCGACCCTTGAGGGACTCCGCTAGACACAGACGTCCAACTGGACTCTGTCCCATTGACCACCACTCTCTGGCTTCTTTCCTTCAGCCACTTCACAATCCACCTCACTACCCGATCATCCAGACCACACTTCCTCAGTTTAGCTGCGAGGATGCTGTGGGAGACCGTGTCAAATGCTTTACTGAAATCAAGATAGACCACATCCACAGCTTTACCATCATCTATCCACCGGGTTACGTCCTCATAAAAGGCTGTCAAGTTGGTTAAGCATGACTTCCCCTTGGTGAAGCCATGCTGAGTGCCCCTAATGATCCCCCTATCCTTGATGTGCCTAGAGACAACATCAAGAACAAGTTGTCCCATCACCTTTCCGGGGATGGAGGTGAGGCTGACCGGTCTATAGTTACCCGGGTCCTCCTTCTTGCCCTTTTTGAAGACTGGAGTGACATTTGCTTTCCTCCAGTCTTCAGGCACCTCTCCCGTTGCCCACGACTTAGCAAAGATGATGGAGAGTGGCCTAGCAATGACTTCCGCCAGCTCCCTCAGCACCCGCGGGTGCATCCCGTCAGGGCCCATGGATTTATGGACGTCCAGATTGCTTAATTGGTCCCTGACCCAGCCCTCATCTACCAAGACAGATTCCTCCTCTATCCTGACTTCTTCTGGGGCCGCAGGGGTCCAGGGCTCCTCAGGACAGCCTCCAGCAGTATGGACAGAGGCAAAGAAGGCATTCAGTAACTCTGCCTTCTTTTTATCCTCTGTCTCCAGGGCCCCCACCTCATTCATCAGTGGGCCTACATTGCCTCTAGTGTTGGCTTTACCTGCAATGTATTTGAAGAAGCCCTTTCTGTTGTCCTTGACCTCTCTTGCAAGGTTTAATTCCAAGGAGGCCTTAGCTTTCCTAGTTGCCTCCCTACATCCTCTGACAACAGACTTATATTCCTCCCAAGTGGCCAGCCCCTCCTTCCATGATCTCTACACCCTCTTCTTCCACTTGAGGTTGCCCAGCAGTTCCCTGTTTAACCATGCAGGTCTCCTGGTACCCTTCCTTGACTTCCTACCTGCTGGGATGCTCTGATCTTGAGCTCGGAAGAAGCAGTCCTTGAACGCTAACCAACTATCTTGGGCCCCCTTACCTTCTAGTGCCCTGTCCCATGGGATTTCCCCTAGCAATTGCTTGAAAAGGCCAAAGTTAGCCCTCCTGAAGTCCAGGGTTGTGATTCTGCTAGCTATTCTGGTCCTGCTACATGAGATCCTGAACTCTACCATCTCATGGTCGCTACAACCAAGGCTGCCCTCAACCTTCACCTCTTCAACCAGACCCTCTTTGTCAGTAAGGATAAGATCCAGCAGCGCTCCTCTCCTAGTTGGCTCATCCACCATTTGCATCAGAAAGTTATCATCAATGCACTGGAGGAACCTCCTGGACTGAGGATGGCTGGCTGAGTAGGCCTCCCAGCAAATATCAGGGTAGTTGGAATCCCCCATGACAACCAGGCCCTGTAATTGCGAGACTGCTCTCAGCTGCCTGTAGAAAGCCTCATCACCCTCCTCATCCTGATCCAGTGGCCTGTAATAGACACCCACAACAGTATCACCCCTGCCAGCCTGCCCCTTAATTCGCACCCACAAACTCTCAACTCGCTCCTGATCCGCCCCTGGATACAACTCAATACATTCTAGCTGCTCACTCACATAAAGAGCAACTCCACCACCTCTCCTTAGTGGCCTGTCTTTCCTGAACAGGACATAGCCATCCATGACCACATTCCAGTCATGCGAGGCGTCCCACCAAGTCTCTGTGATTGCCACTAAATCATAGCCCCCCGACCAAACACGGATTTCCAACTCCTCCTGTTTATTCCCCGTGCTGTGTGCATTGGTGTACAGGCATTTCAGGGAGCGAGCCGAGCACACCGATTTCACCCCAGGGGGATGGGAGGCCTCCTGGTCTACCTCAACACTAGAGCGTTGCCCCAGTGGTGCAAGCCCAGCTACTACCCCATCCCCCTTCGAATCTAGTTGAAAGCTCTCTGAATGAGCCCTGCTAATTCCTGTCCCAGAACCCTTTTGCCCCTACGACATAAACCTTTCCCATGTATTACAGTCACGCCTGGTGTCTTATAAAACCAGCCATTATCAAAGAACCCAAAGCCCTACCTGTAGCACCAGTCTCATAGCCAGGCATTAATAGAGAGAATCCTAACATTCCATCCCACGTCATCACCTGAAAATGGAAGGAGGGAGGAGAAAACAACTTGTGCCCCCAAACTTGTTTGATGCTTATACTGCCAGTATGCTTCTGAGTCCCAAAGTCAACACTTCCTCAGGAAGAAAGGAGGGGGTAATTATGATGACCTATATCCTAAGGCCTTCATTTTGGGAGTGTGATATTCCTGGGAGGTGATTTCTTCTTCCTTGGCTTTGGGTCCGTTTTTCTTATCACAGCCTGTTTCCTTCTTCTGGGCTGCCAGCTGCAGCTTAGCAGTGGCCTCCAGAAGGACGTCACCCTCAGTCACCCCCCAGAGATGAAGGAAAATCAGGGGAGGCAGCAGTCACTGGGCCCCAGTGCAGGAGTTAAACCAGCCAAACCCAGCTGACGCCAAGGTGAGACTGAGCTGCTGCACTGCTGGGTCTGCACAGAGTCTTTACTGTTTTTATAATAATAGTGAAACATAGATTTAGCAGGCTACAGTAAGTGCATTACTGTAGTGCAACACCATGTGCATTACTATGGAAAGACTGGACCATGCAAAGTGTTTTTAATCATGACAGGTATTAAAAACTTGCAAACACTAATGAAATGTAAATTTGTAGATTTGCTAGGAATAACAGCTAAAAATTTTGAAAGGAAGAGGTGGCCAAGAAGGCCAATGGCATCCTGGCCTCTATTAAGAATAGTGTAGCCAGCCGATCTAGGGAAGTGACCGTCCCTCTGTACTCGGCACTGGTGAGGCCGCACCTTGAATACCGTGTCCAGTTCTGGGTCCCGCACTTCAAGAAAGATGTTGAGGTGTTGGAGCGAGTCCAGAGGAGGGCGACCAAGCTGGTGAAGGGTCTGGAGGATAAGACCTATGAGGAACGGCTGAGGGAGCTGGGGTTGTTTAGCCTGGAGAAGAGGAAGCTCAGAGGTGACCTTATTGCAGTCTACAACTACCTGAAGGGAGGTTGTAGTGAAGTGGGAGTCAGCCTCTTCTCCCAGGCAGCTAGCGATAAGACAAGAGGACACAGTCTCAAGCTTCGCCAGGGGAGGTTCAGGTTGGACATTAGGAAGCATTTCTTTTCAGAAAGGGTCATTAGACATTGGAATGGGCTGCCCAGGGAGGTGGTGGAGTCACCATCTCTGCATGTGTTTAAGAAAAGCCTGGACATGGCACTTAGTGCCATGGTCTAGTTGCCATGGTGGTGTCAGGGCAATGGTTGGACTCGATGATCCCAGAGGTCTCTTCCAACCTGATTGATTCTGTGATTCTGTGATTCTGTAAATAAGTCTTTCAGAAAAACTATTTTCTGAGACAAAGAAGGAAAAGCTCTTGAAAATCCACTACTTTGGACATTCAAAACAAAATTTGAGTAAGTACTACCGTAATATTAAATACAAAATACTCAAGTGCCTGTGATTATACATGAATATGTGTACTTGTAAGTGTATGTGTGAATATTTGCAAAAAATAAGAAACAATTCTTCATTAGCAAAGAGAGAGATTAGACATCCTAAAAGGATCTTTTAATCTCTTTCTTTTGTGATTTTCTTCTTGTCTGCATTTTAATGAACTCTTATTTATCACCCCTGCATTAATTTAGAAGTTGTTAAATAATTACAGTGCAATTGATGAAGTAAACAGAAGATACAGTTAGAAAAAGGATTATTGCATGGTCATGAAAGGTCATTTCCAAATGTATAACAAGAAGCATAATCTCATTTCTATCTTTAAAAGTTTCCATCTTCTATATCTATCTTTCTTGCTGTCATCTTATTTATGTTATCATCATAAGCTTGGCTCAAATCACTCAACTGAACACGTGTAGTGCCATTTAAGATGCTCTAAGATATCTTACTTGATTCCAAGCCGCCACCAGAAGACCACAATCTCATTCATGTAAAACTCACTCATCTGCCAGTCATATGCAAATGTCTTGCATACCTCAAGGTATCTCAAATGACAATAAACATTTACATTCAGAGGACTGAACAAAATACTTTATGCCATGTTGGAAACTGCATATGCAAAATAATGTAACTTTCATACTAATAAAGCATTTTTGTATTATATGGGGGCTTTTCTCATACACAGTTAAGTAATATGAATCTCCTTCTCCAATGGAACTTCTGTTTCTCCACTAACTAGACAGAAACAAATAGTTTGGATGAGATACATAGCTTTTAGATAGTTAAACTGAATCTCCTAGAATTCCCTATTAGACTTTGTTAACTAGTTGAAACAGCAGGTGGATGGAAAGATGCAACACTGTGCTACAAATAAGATGTATGTTGTCCTTTTCTGTCTGATGGTTGCACAAAATTTGCATGAGGAGAAATATATTCACGTGCTAGATTTATTCTCTTATTCCATGTCTCAGGAGTGGTGGGGGTATAAACCTACGAAGTCACAGTAATAGTAAAATTAAGTGTTTTGAAATTTCTTGTGACTGGATAGGGCTGACTTGGAAGAACATAGGCTCATATTCACAGAATAAATTCTGAAATTTTATAGACTTTGCTAGTTGGACAGATGAGACTCTGCAAAGAAGAAAGAAAGGAAAAAAATGGCAATATTACTTTCCAAGATTAGAATTAGGAAGGAAAAGGAAAAAAAATCCATGCAGAATTAAGGGTAAAGTAGTGCAGACGTCTAGTACACACCTGCAGACTCTTCCAAAGGCTCAGGTTATTTAGAGTGAGAGAAATTTTAAATACATTGGAAGTTTATACCTTATTTACAAGACTTTCTAAAAATATCTTTTGAGGGGAAAACATTATTAAACTGAGAACTATTAAAGAATCAACAAAATAAGGGAGCTTGAAATCTTCCTTCTTCTGTAAATTGCAAATATTGAGTTCCCAAAGCAGACATAATGAAAGAGAATTGTAAATCAGGTCAATCCTATTAATCCATGAAAATCATCCACTCTTTGATTTTAGTATTCAAAGAAGCAATTGAAAAAAAGGTTTGGTTAAAAGTGGATTCCACAGAATCCAAATGTAATTTAGAGGCTTGCAGATAAAATAGATATATTACTTTGGTTCCTTCAGTAACTTTTAATTTCTTATGAAATGTCTGTGGTATTTCATAAAATTTCACTCTTTTTTTGCTGCATATAACAAGCCTACATACTCACTGCTCATTCACCAACAGCCATTTTAGGTATCAGCGTCCAGCTAAAATGATTAATTTTTTCAACTAGAGGCTATATATAAATATTTTCCCCAGTGTCAGTTTTCAGCTACTGAAAGTTTAGAACAGTATACTATTAGTTTTATTACAAAGGTTCTAATTTCCTTTTTCTTTTGGCATATTGAAATATTAGATTAAAACTTAATAAATAATTGTATCTATTCTATTGCAACCTGAATGTAAAGCTAAATAATTTATTTTGTAGTATTTTGCTTAAAAAATATACCATATCACCCCAAATATCTATTTATATTAAGTGTTAATGGGGAAATAATTTCTTAATTTTTTATACTTCATATAAAGGCCATATTCCTTAACAGACATGAGATAATACCATCGCAAAACGTAACCTGTTGGTTGTCATTGAAGAAACTTGGGCTGATCCTCTTTACAGTCCTTTAAAAGTTGGTAAAATAGGACACATAATGAGAATAGCAGAAGACCACTTGCTTATGGTATTTTCTTGCTGCAGATTCAGTTTTTCTGGATACTGAGCCAGACTCATATGATCTAGAACCAGCCTAAAAGCAGTATAGCCAAGTTATAGAAACATGTAGCCTAGGCTAGCAAGTTGCAGAGGTAAGATTAGGTATGTCACTACATTGGGTGTAGGTGACCAGGTTTTGGTAGCTGTGGAGGGTGAGCTGCAGGGCTGGCCTCTGTGAGGAGAGGCCAGGGCCTACCCCATGCCAGACAGCTGGATCCAATCAGCTCTGCAACAGGCCCATTGCAGGGCACAGCTCAGCCTGTCTGCCAAGCTGGAGATGCCTCTGTGAAGACATATTATAAAATGGCAAAAAAATGCCAGAAAGAGAGAGGTAGAAGGAATGAAAAGAATGAGAAAGAACAAAGATAACACCAAGGTCAGAGGAGGAGGAGAAGGAGGTGGTCCAAGGCACAGCAGCCTGTGGAGGCCCCTGCACCAGAGCGGATGGATATTCCTGAAGGAACTGTGGCCTGTGGAGAGCTGTGCTGGAGCACAGGAAAAATATAAGGAAGGAGAGGCAGAGGAAAATTGCTATGTACTGACCATAACCCACCATCCACCCAGAGGAGTCTGGAGTGAAGGAGTGAAGTTGAGCCTGGGAAAGGGGGAGACAAAAGGTGTTGTTTTAATGTGTGCCTTTCTATTTTCCCCTACCCAAATCAGTAATTAAATATTTATATTAATTGCCATTCAATGAAGTTAGTTCTCCCCAAGTCAAGTCTGATTTATGCAAAACAGTAACTACTAAGCGATCTCCCTGTCTTTATCTCAACCCACGAACATTCTTGTTCTGGTTATTCTTATTTTCTCCCATCATCCCACTGAAGGGGAGAGTGAGTGGGCGGCTGGGTGGGAGTTTAGCCCTTTACCCGAGGCTAAGCCACCACAGCTCTTTAGAGGGGCTGGCCCTGCAGTAGAAAACGGGTAGGGCAGGGTTGGGTTTATATGCAAAACATGGAGTAGTCAGACCCTGAGAAGCATATTTTTCTACAGAAGCTAGAGAAAATTATGAGCTTATTTGTAAGATACAACTTCTTTGAGTAAGAGTTTAGCAATACTGGTATGGTACTTGAAGTAAAGGATTTAAATATATATAATACAATGTTGTGTAATTATGTTTCAAATGGTCATATTCTTTTTTTGTACTCTCACTGTAAAATAGCTCATAATATATGATCAAAAAAATCTGAAATCATCTTTTAGTAAAAGTTAGTAGAAAAAAGAGAGGCAGAAAGAGTTACTTGTGGGACACACTTTTATCTAGTGTATTGGGTGCTGACCTGGGAAGAAGTATTGGGTTCATCTCCTTGTCTTCTTTCTTATAAAATAAATGCGTATATTTTCAGAGCACAGGGTGTAAAAGAAAGTTTTGTCTTTTCCTTCCTGCCTCATTTTGTTGTAGGTAGAGTCAAGTTCTCGTTTGCTTTCTGATTTTACGGCCACATGGCTTGCATTTCTCACTACACAAAAGCTCTGTTTTGACAAGAAAGGTCTTCTAAAATTTCTTCTAGTCACCTATCTAGATGATCATCCTTCACCTGAGACATAGTTTCATGTTTTTGCATGTTTAAGAAATACTATTAATCTTCCCTTTCCTAAGTAACTCACTAATTCTTAGCATATTAAAATGAAAGTAGTCATGCCTACCAGCTGAATATTTAATCAACTCCGTGGTTTTGGTTTGGATCAGGGTCCTTGAGTAGAATTTGGCAATGATGCATAAAAACTGTACTATAACAGGACTGAGGTCAAACTATGGTTTCTAAATGGTACTTTTTTATAGACAAAATGGCTAACTTCAGGAACTAGAGAGACTATTAGGCAAATCAGATCTGAAAATTTTAAGGTTTCTAGGTCCCTCCAAGGAAAGCTTTCTAGATTGATAACCTGGACACAAGCACTTAAATTCTGTTAATATTTCAATTTAGAAAGTTTAGATCTTGGTTTATGACACTCTTTTGCAAGTCTCTGATTGGAATCTTGTCTTCCTTAAGCTGCTGAATAGCATACTAAGGCGGCAGGATTTATAAGCATTTTCCTTTAGTTTGTGGGAACCAATATATAATATTGCAATCCGCTTTTCTCCCAGTCACCAAACCCATCATCTGTTCAAGAGAATCCCAAAACCTTCAAAACAAGGTTACCTTTTTTTATCTGAAATAATGGGAAAAAAAATAGGGGCCTAAAAAAGTCTTGGTTTTTTTTTTTCATGGCATGACTAGTGGACTTCAACATATCAGTGAGAAAGTAACAATTTCTGTAGATTAAACAAAGTAATTAACCTCTGGATCTACAAATCAGTATAACTTTCTTTAGACTTTTTATTAGGTATGTAAGATGTGACTTGATGCATGACCTTGTCCCAGAGTGAAACCTCTAGATGCTGTGATAGTATCAACTGTAATCAACAACAAATATAAACAATGATGACATTGTTATTACCAATCACATAGTTATTGTTTTGACATGGAAAAGGTTTGCACAATTAATACAGAATCACACTCTTAAATCACATTCCATTAGATGCATCTAAGGTTTACAACATACACATATGCTAGATTTTGACTTTTAATAGCTATTTGTAGGAATGTTTTTCAAAATGAGTTAGAAAAATTAATTCAGCCTCATTAATTTTAAAAAAGGTAGAAGAATTATTTTATATTACTTGTTCAGATGATTTTCAGTCTGTAAAGGAACATTAGCTGAAACTAGAATTGCATCGGAATATCTGATTTCTTTTGATTTGTATTCTTACTTTCACATGAAAATCACTTTCAAGTATTCTCAACACTCCTCTTGCTAATCCTTAGTAAATTAATATGGGGTTGGTTACTGCCCTTTATCTCCAAGCTGAATTAGCAAAATTAACATTCACAGCAACCATTAAATTTGAGTATAAATAAGCATACTTTACAGATAGCAATTTCAAATCAAACTGTCTTTGTCTTATTTAGTCTTTACTAATTGTCAATTTATAAAACCAATATTTGTAAAATAAATAGTTCTGCTCAATTTAACTTCATTAATTATGCACTGCATAATTGTGTCTTTCTCCCTTGAAAGAAACAACAGAGGTAGAAAACAGGAGTCACAAGTCTTCCATGTCCAAAAAATGAACCAATAATGAAGCTGTCTAATATCAATGACAACTTAACCATTCACAGATATTTTTATGACTTCTATTAAAAAAATAAATGCATTACTTCAATTCTATTTTGTTTGACCTACAGAAATTTCCTTCATGAAGACATTAACATTTTAAATCTATATTTAAAAATATCTTCCAGCAACCAATCTCATTTGAAGTTGTTGGCTTTCAGCTTTCTGCTCACTATTCATATACATTTAAATAATTTCTAAGGGTGATCCAGGGAACTATAGGCCTGTCAGCCTGACCTCGGTGCCAGGTAAGGTGATGGAACAGATCATCCTGAGTGCCATTACACAGCACATGCAGGACAATCGGGGCATCGGGGCCAGCCAACATGGATTCATGAAAGGCAGGTCCTGCTTGACCAACCTGATCTCCTTTTATGACCAAGTGACCCGCTTAGTAGATGAGGGTAGGGCTGTGGATGTAGTCTATCTAGACTTCAGTAAGGCATTCGACACTGTCTCCCACAGCATCCTCCTAGACAAACTAGCTGCCTGGGGCTTGGATGGATGGACTCTTCAATGGGTTAAAAACTGGCTGGATGGCCAAGCCCAGAGAGTGGTGGTGAATGGGGCAAAGTCCAACTGGCAGCCGGTCACTAGCAGTGTTCCCCAGGGCTCAGTTCTGGGGCGGGTGCTGTTCAATATCTTTATAGATGATCTAGACATAGGGATTGAGTGCACCCTCAGCAAATTTGCAGATGACACCAAGCTGGGTGGGAGTGTCGATCTGCTGGAGGGTAGAAAGGCCCTACAGAGGGATCTGGACAGGTTAGATAGATGGGCCAAGACCAATGGCATGAGGTTCAACAAGAACAAGTGCCGGGTCTTACACTTGGGCCACAACAACCCCATGCAGCGCTACAGGCTGGGGGAAGAGTGGTTAGAAAGCGGCCCGGCGAAAAGAAACTTGGGGGTGCTGATCGACAGCTGGCTAGACATGAGCCAGCAGTGTGCCCAGGTGGCCAAGAAGGCCAATGGCATCCTGGCCTCTATTAAGAATAGTGTAGCCAGCCGGTCTAGGGAAGTGATTGTCCCTCTGTACTTGGCACTGTTGAGGCCGCACCTTGAATACTGTGTTCAGTTCTGGGCCCCGCACTTCAAGAAAGATGTTGAGGTGTTGGAGTGAGTCCAGAGGAGGGCGACCAAGCTGGTGAAGGGTCTGGAGGGTCTGACCTATGAGGAACGGCTGAGGGAGTTGGGGTTGTTTAGCCTGGAGAAGAGGAAGCTCAGAGGTGACCTCATTGCAGTCTACAACTACCTGAAGGGAGGTTGTAGTGAAGTGGGAGTTGGCCTCTTCTCCCAGGCAACTAGCGATAAGACAAGATGACATAGCCTCAAGCTTTGCCAGGGGAGGTTCAGGTTGGACATTAGGAAGAATTTCTTTTCAGAAAGAGTTATTAGACATTGGAATGGGCTGCCCAGGGAGGTGGTGGAGTCACCATCTCTGGATGTGTTTAAGAAAAGCCTGGACATGGCACCTAGTGCCATGGTCTAGTTGCCATGGTGGTGTCAGGGCAATGGTTGGACTCGATGATCCCAGAGGTCTCTTCCAACCTGATTGATTCTGTGACCACATTCTATAGTTTTATGTATCGATATATGAACATGTTTACTCTTCCCTAGATTCAAGGGGGGACACGATGAATTTCTAACATCTCAGAAATGCACACCATCATCCCAAGCAGGAAGTTCTAAATTCTTTAGGTCATCTGCATGCGAGACAGGAGAGGGTGGTAATAACGCTCTTGTCCCTCGCCTCTGTTCACTTCTCATGCTAATTGGGACGCCTGCGCATTTGTAGTCTTAGATTGTTTTCAAAATGAGTCTGTGGTCCCCTGGGGGTCTCTGGTGATCGTGATCCCCCCTAGTTGTGGTGTCCGCTTTATGACACTGCTTTTGCGCAAGTGTGGTTGATGCCTTTATGTGGCAAAGATGTTGTACGTGTAGGTTGGCCCCAAGGAAAAAATAATTCTGCCTCCATAGGACTTATCTCTTCCTCCAGCCAGAGTTGTAAAACAAGTTGTTTAAGGCATACAAACTCTGTCTGTCACACTTATCAATTTCTCCAACAAAAGGACATTCATGCTCATAGAGTTATATTTGTACAGAATTAGGAGGTAAAATACAGATCTAGAATACAAAGAGAAAATTCTCATGAGTTATGTTTTACCCCAAAGTTTTGAGAGCTGTGTTCTAGGTTTCTGCAAGAGAAAGCAATCTCTGAATGAAAAATACAAAGGAAATTTCAGGAAGTTTTTTTTCTCTGTTACCAATAACCTGATGATCAAGAGAGTCAGCAAAGGGATAACTCAGAAAATAAAATATTAGGAAGAGGCTGAATGCCGCTGCCTGACAGAGCTGAGGCTGACACAGCTCCATGACCTAGGTCCAGCTAGTAATGAGGCTGAACATGTATTCCTGGTGAGCATGTGCACAGACAGAACATATGCAACACACAAATAAATATATAATTTTTTATATATATAGACACGGCTGGAGACACAGATTAACACAGGCAGACACACTCAGCATTCACACAGACACAAACTGCACAAAGGCCTCATCCTTCTACTTTCTCTGGCTGATCAGGATGAAGGTCTGTCAGTGGGAAATATATATATACCTATGTACAATGTGGATCTCTCCAGCGCTTTCACTCAGATGCTCAGTGCGCCCAGTAGCTGCCTCTGAATGCTAGTCTCCCCAGTTGCACCTAGTCATACAAGCCTCAGGGCCATAACATCTCTCCTGTTGCTGGTATAGACGGTCACACAGATGCACACAGAACTGGCTGGTACTGCCCTGGTACCCCAAAGCCAGCCCCTCTCATGGTCTCGCCCGTGGAGATGCTTCCTTTCCTGCCTCCCCATCTCCCAGGCCTCATCACCTACTTGCCAGCTTGGCCAGCTAGATCTTTGCTAATGCTCCCACACTCACATGCACACGCATACTCTCTTCAGGTGCTGCTCCATGGGCAATCGGGCACCTCTGACCAGGGGTCTCACTCCAGTTGCTGGCACTCAGACCTCTGTAAACACACAAGCACACACAAGAGGGAGACCCTCACACAAGGAAAATATTAGAAATGGATCTTAATAAGAAGACAGGACAGACTGTGCTGATCAGCATGGGACATAGCCAAACGAATCATGGAATCACAGAATCATAGGTTGGTTTGGGCTGGAAGTGACCTTCGAGATCATCTAGTTCCAACTCCCCTGCCAAATGTACCAAGCAGTCCCTATTGACATATGACAGACGCCTTTCATCCCCTTATCCTTCTATTTTCCCATTCTTGTTCTTCCTCAAACCCAGATCCCTTCCTTTCTCTGCTCTTAGTTCCTCCCCTACACATCCTATAATACATCTTGTGCAATCCCAAAATATTCTTCCTCTGCATCCCATAATGTGTCGCATACCCAATTGCAGTTACACCCACTCTGTTTGAAAGGTGTTCCAGTATTGACTCATGGTGGTGGGTGTTGCAACTGGACACTGGGGCTGAGGCTCTCCTGAGACATCCCTGGAGGGGCCTGGACAGACTGTCTCTCTGAGTCTTTAATTTGGGTTCTCACCTGACTTTGGGCACTTTGCTCCTCTGGGCTTGCGGAGATGGGCCTTTGACGGGATGATGTTTCCTGGGATGAGTCTGGAAGGAGCTGAGGCAGAGTATTATTTGGGCTTCCCTCAGCTGCCATTTTCTGTAGGTAGTTAGGGTCTGGCGGACGGAAGATATCGGGCTGTACGGAAAGATATGACCCCTCCCCAAATACCCTGATAGCCAATAGAGTGTGGGTTAGGGCACAACTAGACGTAAGTGACGTTGTGAACTCAGGATATATAATACCGTTTTACACACTAATAAACGCCATTTACTGTCCACCACATTGGTGTCTGTGAGTTAATGGCCCGAGCGGCCTGGGGTTGGTCGCCGTGCCGTTCCCGAACCGGGTCGCCACGCCAGTAAAGGCAACAAGTGGTGCCGAAACCCGGGAACTCGCCTGGAATCGGGTGAACGGCGGCCGGAGCGGCAGGACCAGCCCGGCGGGGAGGACGCTCCCGGACCAACAAGGAGGATGGAAGCCCTTGTGAAGGTCGTATCAGAATTACATAAGCAGTGGGGTATCGATTGTAAACCCAAAGATTTTACTCTCGCTGTTGCGAGGCTCTTGCAAACTGGTGTTATCGACCAGCCGGTGGATATTCTCCACCCTGAGGTGTGGGATAAATGCACTAAAGCGTTGGCTGAGGAGACGATGTCTTCGGGTTGTGGGAAAAATCTTAAAGCGTGGGGAAAAGTCGTACAGGCCCTGCAGAAAGCAATACAAGAACAGGAGACCTGGAGGGCGGCAAAGGACTGTTTGCAAACCATCCCTAAACTGGGAGTCGGGGCAGCCACACAGACTTTGCACCCCCCAGAGGATAGCGATTATGCAGTGCCTAACGAGCTGTGCGAGGGCGGCACATCCCCTCAATCCCCGGACCCCGACCCACTTACGGAGGGGCAGAAACGAGCTAAAACCTTCTGGAGTGGGTTAGCCGAGGAGGCCAGGGGCTCCTCAGAGAAAGCGGAGTCTGAGGAAGTCTGGACCAGACCGCCGCCTTATGCGCCCCAAAATGGCGCCGAGCAGGAAGGGAGGGGGCGGGGCGAAGATGCCCGTGGCGGGAACAGGGCGGAAGCGCCATTGTTAACGAACGCGCGCGAGCAGGAGGGGGAGGAGAATGAAAAGGAAACAAGTGGGAGGAACAATCAGCATAGAGGGGGGAGCGCGAGCGCGGGGCAAAACGCCAATCGGAGCTGCTGCCCGGGAAAATACCTTTTTAGGGCAAACCCCCCCCTAACCAGAGGGTGGGGCGAGCCAAGGGGGAGGGAACGGCCTGCCCGTGAGGGGAGCGGGCGGGGCCGGAACCCGCGTAAGGGGAGCGGGCGGGACCAGAACCCAACAGAAGGGTACCGGAACCCGGAAATAACTGACTGGCCAAGTTCCGATTCCGGGTCGGATACGAGCTGGGACGAGTGGCTCGTAACTGACTCAAGCTCAGAAGAGGAGAAAGAGGAAACATATACGGTTAAAAACAAAAATAGAAAGGGACCGCAAAGGGAAAAAATCCCTCTCACAGACTGGAGAAAAATAAAGACTGCATGTGCCGATTGGGCCCCATCGGCCGTGCTAGCATTCCCGGTCCGGGTAACGGACGGAGGACAGAGGGTCCACTCACCAGTAAACCCTAAGGACATACAAGCGGTCGTTAAGGCAATTGCGGATAAAGGGCTTAATTCTGCCATGGTTTCTACCCTTATAGATGGTGTTTTCGGGGGAGATGATATGCTCCCATTTGATATAAAACAAACTTGCAGATTGATTTTTGATGGGGCAGGGATGATTGTTTTTAAACAAGAATGGGAGGATAACTGTGCAAGACAACTAGCTCAAGTAACTGGAGCGGACCACCCGCTACATGGCTCCAGCCTGCAGCGGCTGATGGGTACAGATCCAACAATGATTACTCCCCATGCACAGGCCCAAGGCCTGCGGGCCCATGAGGTTATGACAACTACTCGTGCGGCCAGAGAGGCCATTCGCACAACCTCTAGGGTCATTGTCAAACCATCGCCATGGTCCACGATTAAACAAACTGAAAGTGAGAGCTTTACGCAGTTTGTGGACCGCCTCCAGGCAGCGGTCGACTCCTCGACCTTACCCGCGGAGGCGAAAGGCCCGGTTGTGGCAGATTGCTTACGCCAACAGTGTAATTCGGCCACTAAAGAAATCCTGCGATCGCTGCCAGTGGGGTCAAGTATTGCGGACATGATTAAGCATGTCGCAAAGGAAGAACATTTAGCTCCGATTCAAGTGGCTGTTCGTACTGCAATAGCCAATGTGATGGTATGCTTTAAATGTGGTCAGGTAGGCCACGTGGTGGCAAACTGCCCCCAGCTGGGGGACCAATCAACAGCACCCCCTCCGCGCCAAAATCGACCCAGAGGACCGTGTTGGGCATGTGGGAAAAAGGGACACCTCGCCAAGGAATATAGATCAAAAAAACAGGGAAACGGGAGGGGGAGGGGGCAACCTGGCCGCGCGCAGCCCTCTCCTATTTGGAGCACGAAGCGGCCCAGCTATACCAACCCTGGATGGGGCGAGGTGCCATCGAACATATTACCCCCTCGAGATACAACCAACTTTATGGCTCAACCGGCGACCCAGCCGAACCTATCCCTACCTCAGGGGCAACAAGGACTATTTCCTGGGGGCGAGATCCCAGGGTGGCCCTGGCAGTAAAATGTGATAACCCGCCAGTGGTGTGGGGAACCTGCTCTCTCTATGATACCACAAACGGCACCACCATTAGTATCCCCTTTTTGATTGATACCGGAGCAGATGTTACGGTTATCCCTAAGGCAAAATGGCCCTCACATTGGAAATTGGAGGACGCCCCCACGGTGGGTGGAGTTGGGGGAGTGGCCCGAGCTGAGAAGAGTACCTACCGGATAGCAATCACACTCTACACTGAAAAGGGACCAGAGAAAACCATTACCCTCTTCCCATATGTCATACCAGGGGTCCCACCCCTGTTGGGGAGGGATGCCCTAGCTCTTTTGAAAGCCAGGGTGACAAATTTACAGTAAGGGCCACTGCCGTACACCCACTTCCACCTATTAGACTGACTTGGACATCATCTGACCCAGTATGGGTCGAGCAGTGGCCCCTGTCACAGCCTCGAATGGACGCTCTCCTTAAGCTAGTCGACCGCGAACTACAACGAGGTCATATAGAGCCTTCCACCAGCCCATGGAACACCCCCGTTTTTGTAACACCCAAACGAACCGGCGAGGGATTCCGTCTTCTCCATGACTTGCGTGAAGTAAACAAAAGGATCCAACCAATGGGTCCCGTTCAAACACTACTGCCCATGAGCTCCATGCTACCAAAAGGACAACCGTGTGCCGTCCTTGATATTAAGGACTGTTTCTTTTCGATACCACTGCATGAGGAGGACAGGGAGCGGTTTGCTTTTTCTGTCATATTCCCAAACAACCAACACCCCAACTTGCGCTTCCAGTGGAAAGTGTTACCTCAAGGAACGATCAACTCACCCACTATCTGCCAGATTACAGTGGATCGGGCGCTGGCACCGGTTCGGTGTGACAATCCAACCGCGACTATCATTCAATACATGGATGACATCTTAATCACCGCACCATCAGGAAACCAGGTGGACCAGCTGATATCAACAGTTTCAGAAACTCTAAAGTCAAACGGATTCGAAATCGCGAGTGCGAAGGTTAAAAAGGGACCGTGTATAACCTTCCTGGGAGTAGGGGTCACGAGCTCCTACATAACACCCCCGCAAATAAAAATCCGCCGAGACATCAGAACACTCCACGATATGCAACAGTTGGTGGGATCCTTGCAATGGCTTCGCCACATTGTCCTGATCCCTCCCGAAATCATGGCCCCACTGTACGATCTTCTGAAAGGAAAGAACCCATGGGACAGAAAACTCTGATGGCGGAAGCAATGATCTCCCTTGACTTTATTGAGCGGCAAGTATCGTCAAGCACACTCGCCAGGTGGAACCCGGATGCACCACTCGATCTGTATGTGCATTTCACAGAGGGGGGAGGAGTAGGGGCACTAGCCCAGAGGCCCCCTGAAAAAGCTCAACCAATACTGTGGATAGTTTTGGGAAAACCGTCACGTGCATTCTCTCCAGGAGTCGAATGCCTTGGTAATCTTATCATGAAAGGCAGAAAACTCGCCCTAAGACACCTAGGCACTGAACCTGCCAGGATATACCTACCTTTTCGCAAACAACTCCCGACGCAATCAGTGGCGATGTCAGAGTATCTAGCCATAGCTCTTACCGGATTCGGCGGCGAAGTCCAGTATGCTGCAAAACCCCCCTGGACTCAAATGCTGGCCATTGTCGACATCGACCTCCCACAGTAGATCATGGACCGACCCCAACAGGGACCAACGGTCGCGGCGGTGGTGTGGCAGTCAGGAGATGAATGGCAGTGTATTAAAATGACCGATCGTGCGCTCTCAGTCCAACAGCTAGAAGTGAAGGCCGTGGTACTGGCGTGTGGACTGTTCCCAATGGAACATCTCAACATAGTGACTGATTCGATGTTTGTAGCCAAGCTCTGCTGAGCCATGTCGGGGCCCGGCATGTCAACATCCACAGCAGCCCTAATGCTGGAAGAAGCACTTTTCTCTCGAAAGGGCACCGTATCGGTCATCCACGTAAACAGCCACAACCCAATTAAAGGGTTTTTCCAACATGGCAATGACAAAGCAGACGCCGCAGCAAAAGGATTATGGACATTACAAGATGCCCGCCATCTACATGAGTCTCTCCACATCGGAGCAAAAGCACTATCGAAAAAATGCGGAATCTCAGTCGCGGACGCGAAACATGTAGTAGCAACATGTCCTCACTGTCAGAAAGCACCACTGTGGTCCAGTGGAGTCAACCCCAGAGGTCTCAAGGCCTCCAAGGTGTGGCAGACAAATTTCACGCTCTGTCAGTTGTTGAAACCTCGAGCGTGGTTAGCGGTAACAGTAGATACATATAGTGGAATGATTGTGGCCACACAACACCGCAAAACCGACTCCAAAGCAACCATCCAACATTGGTTAACAGTCATGGCATGGCTTGGCATCCCTAATCAGATCAAAACAGACAATGGTCCGAACTTTGTCTCTAAATCAGTCCAGGCATTTGTTTTGAAATGGGGTATCACCCTAACACATGGCATCCCATATAACAGTACTGGACAAGCCATAGTTGAACGAGCAAATCAGACTCTGAAATCAAAATTAGAGGTGTTGGCGAGAACAGAAGGATTCACCAACACCATTCCCTCGGGGGACCAAGCACGCCTGTTAGCAACCGCTCTTCTAGCACTAAATCAATTTCCTAGGGGGGAAGAGAAGAATAGCCCCACCCAAAAACATTGGGCCACCAGAGCGTTAGAGGAAGGTCCGTTGATCATAATCAAAAATGAGCTGGGAGAATGGGAACAGGGGTGGAGGCTAGTTCTTACAGGGCGAGGGTATGCCGCGGTCAAAAAGGACGGGAAAGTTAAGTGGTGTCCACTTAAGTCCATTAAACCAGACCTCCAGAGTGAAACTAATGAGAACTGTGAGTTTTTGTTCGCAGGAACAGTTCATCGGACGCCCTCGTGACCCGTATGACCTGGTGGCGAGACAGGACGACGAGTCGACAAGCTTCCTACACACGCCTGAGAGCCCGGCATCCGCGGAATCCAAACACCAGCGATATGACCCCCACAGAAGAGAGCTAAGACACCTTTACATCATCCTAATCCTAGGACTCGTCACGACAGGACAGGCAGAATCAGTGCATCATCCCTATCAACCATTCAAGTGGGTCATCACAAGCGATGGCAGGGTGATAAAGGAAAGTATAACAGTAGGTGCTCCAACCTTTACGATAACAGTTGGTGACTTATTCCCCGTGGTGGGAGGGCCCAAATCCAAATCATTATGGGGAACATATTGGTGTCCCAGCTCAAACCCAGGAATGAGTTATTGCAATTATCCAGGTTATTTGTACTGTGGACATTGGGGATGCGAAACCATTGTAACAGCTGATGCATGGAAACCAAAGAGAGAAGACAAATTTCTGCGGGTAAAATGGGGACCAAATGGATGCACCCACCCAAAATTTGCGATTGACGGAATGATATCCCTCAGAGGTACCTGTACCCACATGAGTTTAGAAATCCTGCAGCCAACTAATACAGGCTGGATGGTGGGAAAAATGTGGTCGGTATTCATTTACAAAGCTGGTACAGATCTGGGAGTAGTGGTACACATTATTAAGCTTCTACCTCAGGCACCCCAAGCCATCGGGCCTAACCCCGCTCTTAACCCACAAGCACCCACGCTTAGCCCCACCATTAAGCCACAAACGCCAGCACTTCTACCTACACCATCACGGCATGCTACCTTAGGTGATGCAATACACACCACCAAAGATCCTGATGGGAACTCTCTCTGGAAAATGATGCAGGCTAGTTATCGGGTACTGAACAAAACTAACCCGAATCTTACAGAACATTGTTGGCTGTGCTATGGAATAAAACCACCCTTTTATGAGGCGGTGGGAGTGAGTGATGCACCCACATGGGCAAACCATCCAAACCCACCCCAATGTATATGGGACCCAAAAAGATTAGGGATCACACTAACACAAGTGGTAGGAAGGGGTATTTGTGTGGGTAAAATCCCAAAAAACGTAGAATCACTGTGTATTAGAACACTGAGTAAAATCCAAGAGCAAAATGGCTAATACCGGCTAGCTATACCAAATGGATTTGTTCTGCTACGGGAGTTACACCTTGCTTGTCATTAAGCATGTTTAACGAATCTGCCGACTATTGTATTCAGGTAGCTATAGTCCCTAAAATCTCTTACCACCCTGAGGACTTTGCCTATGACTTACATACTATGCCAGAACATCACTTGTCAAAACGAGAACCCATTTCAGCACTGACAATAGCTGCTTTACTGATCATGGGAGGTGCAGGAGTAGGTACAGGAGTAGCATCTTTGGTGCAACAGAATAAAGAATTTAACACCTTGAGGATGGCAGTGGATGAGGACTTAGCTAGAATTGAACAATCAATAAGTGCATTAGAACAATCAGTTAGATCATTATCTGAAGTAGTATTGCAAAATCGAAGAGGATTAGATCTGGTGTTCTTACAAGCAGGGGGAGTGTGCGCCGCTCTAAAGGAAGAATGTTGTGTATATGCGGACCACACCGGAGTGGTGAGAGACACCATGACCAAATTGCGAGAGGGACTGGAAAAAAGGAAAAAGGAACGAGAAGCACAGCAGAGCTGGTTTGCATCATGGTTTAATCATTCACCATGGCTAACCACCCTGATATCAACCTTGACGGGACCGATCATAATGATCGTAGTGGCATTGATCCTTGGACCCTGTATATTGAATAGGATCGTGTTGTTTGTCAGAAGTCGGATAGAAAAAGTTAACGTTATGCTGATGGAACGCCGACAAATGCTTTAAGAATGCTCTAATTGCCTTAAGAATGTTCTGTCTCAAAATTTCCGTTAGCTATCCCCAGCTATCCCCCATTTACTTTTATATAACGTGCCTTATTTCAAGTTTGTAATGTATGTTTTAAGATATAGAGTAAGAGCGCTTTGTATTTAGCATATTTTATACACGTCTATGACACACGTATTCTTTATTCTCATTATTCACATGTGTTCTTTGGGATTGTTATACTTTAGTAGATTTACTCGTGCATGGAGAGGGGGGAAATGTAGGTAGTTAGGGTCTGGCGGCCGGAAGATATCGGGCTGTAAGGAAAGATATGACCCCTCCCCAAATACCCTGATAGCCAATAGAGTGTGGGTTAGGGCACAACTAGACGTAAGTGACGTTGTGAACTCAGGATATATAATACCGTTTTACACACTAATAAACGCCATTTACCGTCCACCACATTGGTGTCTGTGAGTTAATGGCCCGAGCGGCCTGGGGTTGGTCGCCGTGCCGTTCCCGAACCGGGTCGCCACGCCAGTAAAGGCAACAATTTTCTCTGTGTGCTCCTTTGTGAGTGTTCAGATGAGCTTTTTGTTACATAACCTAATAGAAAATATGAAAGTCATATATGAAATATGATGTAGATCTGATCTTACTTTCATTAAAGTCAATAGAAGTTTTACCACTAGCTTTAGTGAAAGATGATTTGTTCTTCTATGCTGTATGTCTGGGATGAAAGCATATGTAATATGCATTTTAAAATGGAAAGAAAAATTGTTGGCTTATGCAATTATCCTTTATACCTATAATTATTTTGGCACTCTGAAGAAAAAAAAAATCAAACAAAAGTATAATAGTAAAATTGATTAGTAAAATTGATTTGGGGGGGACAATTTATTGCAAAAACTGAATGGCTATTAAGGCACAGTTCATTTAATCTCATAGTAGTGTTCTATTAAGACATTTAATTGTTGCTTATATGAAAATTTGTAGAGGATATTATGAGATATTTATGAGAAAAATCCCAGGTTTTTCTGGTCACCCTCACATCATACAGAGAAAATTATTTTCTTCCAAGTAAGAAAAGGCACTAAATGATACACAGAGAAAAGAAATTGTGGTGGTGTAACCAAAACTAATTTGCAGAATATTAGGGACTTCCTTTCTGACTGGCTGGCGGTTGGTTGTGTTCCATGCCACAGAGTATTTTTCTGCAGGTTAAAGCATAATCCCAGAAGTTAGGAAATTGAGAAGTATGAAAAAATGTAATAGGTAGCCTTGTAGGACAAGAGTGAGAAATAGACAGTCTACTTAATCATTTTGCTTGCTTATTCCTTGTATGACGATATGCACTAGGTTGTCAGGAATTTTCTAGCCCTTAGTAACAGGACACAAGTAATTAGAATTGAATTGCTATAGTACTCTGCAATGTGAATAAGAATTTTACAGTATAAGGAGACTGGAGTCTTTCTCCTGAGTTCACATAACTGACACTATCAACAACAGACATGGCCAGCTTTAATTCTTTAATGTGTGTATCCTCAAAACAGCACCACAGAGCAGGTTGATGTTTTTTTCTTTGTTTATGTTTGGGTAATGAAACTCAAAAAGGATAAGCAATTTCTAGCTTTCCAGAGTACATAAGCACTGACCTACCCTACTGTCTGGAGCACCCGTATTATTAGACAATTCAATACAATCCCTTCTCAGTGGATCCTCTTTGAGGATTAAGGATTAAGGTTTGCCATCTGACCCAGTGGGCGAGTGACATGGCACCAGCCACAATCATATGGCATTTTTCTTCCTCAAAGCAAGCTAAGTTTTGTTTATAGGACATTCTCCCCGACCTTTAATAATTTCAAACTCTGCTCAGGCATTATTTGGGAGAATAATTCCTGCCTGAGTCAAAATCATCCCTGGTGCTGGCCTAGAAATTTAAAGGTGTAGACAATCCTGTGCCAGTGTGTGGGCCCATTTTCTGGTCTTGGTGTATTCTGGTAATATTAACTTTGTGAATGAAACAAAGAAAGATTTGGTGGTCATTTTTGTGTCAGAATGAATCAATGTTACCGAGAGAGATGCTTCTATGACACGTTCTTCTATTGGGTGTGTCATATCTACTTTGGTGTTGGCACCATCTTCTGGGATGCTGTTTCTAAACAGAACATTACACACGTGTAAATTATTGTAATTTAAACTGTTTAAGTTTAAAATGTACTCATTAAGGCAAAAAGACTGTCTTTAATGTGTTTACACGGTATTAGATTCACACAAATCTTCATGAGCTTTCCAGATTTAGAATTTGAAAGAACACACTATTTTAATGCTCTTCTGAACTAAAATGCTCTTCTGAACTGTCTTTCTAACTTCTAACCATCAGAACACAAACAGACCTGTGCTTCTGTCATTTTTCTCACTTTTTAAGGTATTTGAAGTCATTAAGATAGGACTACCACCAGATTTTGAGTTTGATAGTTCTTTTGTCAGTATTATAAAGGACTTAACCATATTTTGGCAACAGCAAATAGTGAGTGATATTTATGTTTTTCACCTTTGCAATTAGTTTTCAATGTACTCATTCTTCTATCCACTTCTCTTATGCTTTCTAGCCATGTTCAGATATAAAAGCTGAAGGAAAAGTTATATTTCAATTTCCTGTTCTTGCAGCTGGTTTTAAGCGTTTGAACTCCTGTAGTCTATATATGGTGCTACTGATTTCAACAGAAGTTTTATCAAAGAAAAAAAATGCAGGATAATGGTTAAGCCCTTTGATTTCCCAAGTTTACCCATTCGTGGGTTTCATTTTAATTCTGTATCAGGAAATTATAGCCTAGTTATTTTGATAGTTAATAGAAATGTATTTCTCAGACACATACTAGGTTCATATTTTGGTCAACATTTTTCTTGAATCATCAGCTATTACACTTGACTTCTTTGCCTATGCCTCAGATCTTAACCCTTCAAGTATTGCAAATGCACACAAGACAAAAATTTTGTTTGATTTGCAGTCAGACATTGGCATACTAGAAGGATTAAATGTTTACTTCCACCCCTTAATTACAAAATATTTATTTTTATTATTATTTTTCAAAAATGAAGAAAAATAGGTCTTGCTGTGAACTCATTTTATAACTGTAATTATGTCAAATTACATAATTCTGAATATAAATACCTTCGATCATTTTCTGACAGCTTGTAATTATGTAATTGCAGTCTGAACTTAAGTGACTGCAATACACAAAGCTGTGTAATATTGAACAATTATTGCCTCTTTATGGAATTCACTTATACTCCTGGTCATTGTTTTCAAAGGAAGTATTTTATAACCACAAGATAGTTTAACATTTATGTTGTTATATATTTGTACCAATACATATGGAACAGTACAAACTTTTATGAAATTAAAGTTCTAACCTTTCCCAAAATACACTTGTGTGCATACCTAAAGTACGTACCTTAAGCTTGAAGCAAGTTATTTAAAACACATCTAGCATATGCCTAACACTATGTTTCATGGGGAGTACCACGTGAATCAATGAAGTCATTCTTGTGTTTAAATTCAGACATGTATTTAAATATTCTACAGAATTAAGGTGTCAGAACTTGTTACTGCAGTTTCCTAAAGAACCTTGCAAAGATTATGATGAGAGTATTTATAATAAAAAAGAGTGTGTAATCATTCTTAGTCCTCTCTCTTCATGGCTTTTATTTTATTTCAGAGTTTATAATTTTAAAACAGTGTTTTTGCAGATTGTAAGAGTAAAATGAGGTTTTAATGTTTCTTATGTATACCTCAAGAAGTAGTTCCTATGACTGGTTACCTTTTTTATTTAAGTAGCATTCACTGTGCAAACATATAATAAAGTACCATCCTTGCCCTTAAAATCTTACAACTTTGTCCTGAGTATACTACCTTAAAATGTCTGTTGAGTGTCCTTCTGAATCCTAGTTGTAATTTGGCTAAGAGACACATCACTGAAAAAAATCAGACTTTGAGAAAAGGTTTTCAAAAGGATTTGAGATCCTAATAAATACTTATATATTGTATCTTTACTGTCTCTTGGAGTCAGGTTTGTAAGAAAGAATATGTTCCTGCTATGCATCTCATATCCTGCCTTCTTGGGTGATCTGCCCTGTCTCTCCAGGAACAGCTCTTCACAAAAAAAAGAGGAGGAGAAAATGAAAGCAGCAAAAGAAGGAAGAAAAGAAGGTAGCAAAAGAAACAAATTAGAGCCTTGTACCTAAACTGTAAATGAAGTGATACTGAAACAAAGCTAATTCTCATAGTTCAAGTGAACTATACATGACAGTCAGCCTTTTGAACAACAGAGGATTTTGAGGAACTAAGGGAAGCAGAGCATGCTTTTTCTTTTTGCTCAACATAGATAAGATAAACAATGTTTTCAACAAATGTGCTAAAAATTTGCTGATATTTTTCACATATTTAATATTAAGGCATAAGCATGTAGGAGGCAAGCTTTGTTTATTCATGTGTACAGTTATTCAGAACTGCTAGAGACCAAATAAAAGCTAATATAATGTATAGATAATATGAAATGTTATGAAGAGATGCAGAACAATTTTACAGGAAACCAGGGAATCTAGAGTTTGAGATAAATAGGATAAACCTCCAATTTTATATTACTGAAGATCTGCTCATGCAAAATCGCAGTCATGAAAGCGATTTACTGAGCTTGAATCTGAAAAGTTCTTTTATTAGTATAAATCAGACTTACTATGGTCTTATGAATAGTTACATTTTAACTGTATCTAAATAATTTCAGTCATAAATGAAGTTAACCCATTGTTTCATTCATATGAATCTATACTAAAAGAATTATGTGGCTTCTTGGCCACACATAATTATATGTATATATTTACAAGTATAGCCCCACCGTTTAATTTCTAGGTAATATGACATAATGCATACTAGCTACTGATAATACTGTAAGTCCTAGATCAGCTGATGTAATGACATACGTAGATAGTGTCTCTAGGATCAGTGATCAGCATATCCTCTAGACTTGGCTTGACTACCCTCCTGGATAAAATAAGCCATGTACAAAACTGTTTGCTGGAATGGAGCACAGCAAAAAGACCACTTTCTTCCACATGTTTTCTTGTTTAGCATTCCTCATTCAAGTAACCATGTCCATGAGATACAAAGTGCCAAATATAACTTTTTGAATGCATGTATGTATTTTGAATGTATTATTCCTGTTTATTATTCTCTATGAACTTCAAATACTCTGTGTTACACAAATGAAAAATGAAAGACCTTGCTGACTTAAGTTGTTTGCAAGTTCAAAGACAAGCACAGTGAAGAAAACATATGTTGAGCAACTCAGAGGACACAATGTTCCTAGTCTATACTTTCCTCTGCAAATGAGAGATGACCTTAAACAGCAACTGTGCTCTGTAATTGTGGAGGCGAAAGCTCACATTAATAGTATAAGTGCTTTGAAAATTAGCCTTTAATGTCTGTCTTCTTACAAGTGTTTTCAAAATTCTTTTCTGTCCCTGGCTATTCAAGGTATCTACTAAGCTATGTAGTTCATCATCTAACATATTTTTCTCATTTTATTTTCTACATTCTTCTTACAAATGTCGTGTTTTAAATGCATGAGCCATGACAGAAAGTACTTTATTGTACCAGATGGCTTTAATCTTAATATTGTAGCAAGACTGAATGGAGTTTTCATCTACATTAGGCTCACTAAACTGAATAGGAAACAGAAGACTTGCTCCATTCCATTTTCTTATTTGTTCTCAGGTGTTATTTCCAGATGTCATGCCCTGAGCTTGTACATAGGATAAATTTTTTCATAAATTAGCAGTCTTAGCATCTTTAATCCTGAACTGAATGCTGTTTATGTTACTATTAATAGCCAGCTAAAGAATTACACTTGAACTGGGCTTCAGATTCAACACATTTAATCTATTGAAATGTTTCCATAAAAATTAGCTATTAAAATTAATCACTTCAGAGTTTACAAGTCGTCTGGTCCTGTAAGTTCCTGCAGAATCCATATACTGTAATTCCAGTCAAGACTGCAGAGAATAAGGTTGTTCAGAGTTTTGCAGGAGGCTCAGAAATCTTTAGAATATAGATGGAATTTCCTTTATTAGTCTGTATTAACAAATAAGATTTGATCTTGCTCTAACAACAAGTAGAACTTCATATTTTCTTGCTGCATTAGGATATAAAGTAATCTTAGGTAAAGTACCTATAATCTTTCCTTACTTGAAAAACCTACGCCCACAAAAGCAACATGATATCTATCACGAAGAGGAGATACTAACAGAATGTCTGGCAATTCTACAGGACAGAAAAAACTCTGGCATAGGATTCATGGTTGTACTCTAGGACTGTAAACCACTGAGTTGGGGTGCATAACTAATTTCAAATTCAGGAAAATGCAGTGTCACAATAAATAAGACTTAATGAGATCTTTCAATTACTAAGGTAGGCCTATTATTAAAAGCTGTTTCAAATGATTGGAAAATACACATTTTAGAAGAAGGTGTCCAAGATCTCCAAAGTTATAGATTTAAACGTCTTCAGCAAGTTCACCAATCACCCAAATTTACATTTGCCTTCTGCAGTAGAGGTCCTAGAAGCATTGCAGCCTCTCTAACTAAAGGCTCATTTGCCAGCTAATCAGCTGTCTGCTGGACTATGTCTCCAAAATAGATCACATAACACATAATACAAGACAAAACATTCTGATCATTTATTAACATACTTGTTGGTTGTAGTTTTGGGTCACTATGTCTCTAAAAGTTTTTAACATTCCAGTAGTTTATAACAAAATTCATTACACTGCACTATTTGAACAATGCATTAGAGACTCCATCTTGACTACAGGTTGGTGATAGTAACAAGGTTTTGTCTACAGTCCAGAAATTATCAGATAATCAGATAATGCAAGGTAAAGAGTTGGGTCTGGAATCCAGCAGAGAAGTCCAGTCAGAGAGTTTAGAAAGCAGAAGACAGTGCTGGAGATGGAACTAGAGACAGGGCCAGAGGCAGGGCTGGAGACAGGTAGCTCATAGCATAGGCAGTGATTTCATGACTGAGCTGAAATGGGCAGGAAGTATGAGGGAAGGCCAGTCAGGGCCATTAAGGCTTAATAGCATCCTTAGGGTCCTGACATTGTCCGTCCTGCACTTGGACATGTCTTCCGGGAAGATTGCTCATTGGTCTATTATTCCTTGGAACCTCCTTTTTGGTTGAAGATGAATGCAATATTTGCCTTTTTCCAGTCCTCAGAAATTTTTTCAGATCACCATGTTCTATCCAGGGCAATAAGAAAGTTGTAATATAAAGCCACCATTTGGAACCCTCAGCACCTTGGGTGCATCTCATCTAACTCCATGGATTTATTTAAGACCAATTTCTTAAATGTCTCCTAACTCAGTCTTTCTTAACAATGGATAATGCTTTGCTTCTCCTGGTTCTGTCACTAAGGCAGGGACCTGTGAGGCCTGAGACCAGTAAAGACTGAAATAAAGAACACATTGAATAACCCAACCTTTTTTGTGTCCTTTGTTACTTGGTCTCTTGACATATTGAGCTGTGGACCCATTTTCCTTAACATCCCTTTTGCTGTCCATGTACCTGTAGAAGACCTTCTTATTGCCCTTCATGTCTGTTGCCAATTTCAACTCCAATTGAGCTTTGACTTTCCTAGTACCGTCACTGGACTAGGCACTGCATTAGACATTGCCTGTGAAGTGTTTATGCATTCTTCCCAGGCAGCTTGTCCCTCCTACATTCTTTACAATTCCCACTTTGAGTCTGAGATCTGTAAGATCTCAAATCTCTGAAAGAATCTCAGCATCTCTGTAAGGATTATCTTGTTCAGTCAAGCCAACATTCTGCCATGCCTGCTCAACTTCTTCCACAGCTGAGTGTACATTTTTTGTGCTTTGAAAATGCTGTCATTGAAATTCAGGCAATTTGGTTTTCTGAAGGGCCCCTTTTCACTTCAGAGGAGTCTACTATGAGATCCTCCTTTTCAGTTTCTTGAAGAAGGAGAAATCTGCTCTCCTGAAACTCTAAGTTCTAATTCTGCTATCTTTTGTTCCGTTCTCTTAGGAACTTAAACTCCACCATCTCAATCTCACTATAGCTAACACTACTATCAGTCTCTTCACATCCTCAAGCAATTCTTTATTATTTGTGAGCAGCAGGTTCAGCAGAGCACTTCCAGTATGCTTCTTTTCTTGACATCCTGTTACGAAATTTTTCTCAGTTTTCTCCAAAAAAATCCTGCACTGCCTGTGTCCTACTGTGTTGCACATCCAGCAGATGTCAGAGTGGTTAAAATCTCCTATGACTACCAAGGTCTGTGGTCACGAGGATTCCCTGATTTTTTAAAAAAGGGTTCATTCAATTCTTGACTGGGAAATCTGTAGTAGACAACTACCACAATATCACTCTTCTTTGTCTCCCCTCTGATCCCAACCAATAAGCTCCTAAGTGGTGCATTACTGTACTGGGTTGACCTTGGCTGGACACTAGGTGCCTACCAAGCTGCTCTATCACTCCCCCTCCTTACCAGGACAGGGGAGAGAAAATATAATGAAAGGCTCGTGGGTTGAGATAAGCACAGGGAGATCAGTCAGCAATTACCATCAAGGGCAAAACAGACTCGACTTGGGGAAATTTATTACTAATCAAATCAGAGTAGGGTAATGAGAAATAAAACTCAAATCTTAAAGTCTTAAAACACCTTACCCCCACCCCTCCCTTCTTCCCAGGCTCAACTTCACTCCTGATTTCTCTGCCTCCTCCCCCGAAGCAGCGTAGAGTGACAGGGAATGGGGGTTGCGGTCAGTTCATCACATGTTTTCTCTGCTGCTCCTTCCTCCTCACACTCTTCCCCTGCTCCAGCATGGGGTTCCTCCTATGGGCAAGAGTCCTCCATGAACTTCTCCAATGTGGGTCCTTCCCATGGGCTGCAGTTCTTCAAGAACTGCTCCAGCATGGGTCCTTTCCATAGGGTGCAGTCCTTCAGGAACAGACAGCTACAGCATCAGTCCCCCGTGGGGTCACAGGTCCTGCCAGGAGCATGGTGCAGCACAGGCTCTCCATGAGGTCACAGCCTCCTTCAGGTGCATCCACCTGCTCTGGCGTAGGGTCTTCCATGGGCAGCAGGTGGATATCTGCTCCACCATGGACCTCCATGGGCTGCAGGGGTACAGCCTTCCTCACCGTGGTCTTCACCACAGGCTTTAGTGGAATCTCTGTTCCGGTGCCTGGGGCACCTCCTGCTCCTCCTTCTTCACTGACCTTGCTGTCTGCAGAGTTGTTTCTTTCACATATTCTCGCACCTCTCTTCTGGCCGCTCCTGTGCAGCTTTTTTTTTTCCCCTTCTTAAATACATTATTGCAGAGGTGCTACCACTGTCGCTGATTGGCTCAGCTTTGGCCAGCATTGAGTCTGTCTTGGAGCTGGCTGGCATTTGCTTTATCAGATGTAGGGGAAGCTTCTAGCAGCTTCTAGAGAAGCCACCCTTGTAGTACCCCCGATACTAAAACCTTGCTACGCAAACCCAATACAATTACCATGCTCGTCTGAGCTCCATACATCTGAGATGTTCCTCTGCATAAAGTACAACCTCTCCTCCTTGCTTCCCCTGCCTGTTCTTCATAAAGAGCCTGAATCCATCCATCACAGCACTCCAGTCATGTGAGCTATCCCATCACATGTCTGTGGCCTGAATGAAGTTGTAGCTCTGCAACTGTTTTCCAAGCTGTGTGTGTTCATGTACAGGCATGTTCATGAGCCTCTATTTGTACTGCTTTCTCACTGAGAAAGAGTGTTGTCCTCTGTGGTGGGTTAAACTTCACTAGCCAACAGGTGCCCACCAAGATTTTCTATCACTCCCCTTCCTCACCAGGACAGGGGGGAGAAAATATGATTAAAAACTCATGGGTTGAGATAAGGACTGTAATTCTTCCCTTCTACTCCACCATGGACCTCCATGGGCTGCAGGGGGACAATCTGCATAACCATGGTCTTCACCACACGCTGCAGAAGAATCTCTGTTCTGGCACCTGAAACACCTCCTTCCCTCCTTCCCTGGTGTCTTCATAGTTTTTTCCTCTCACATATTCTTACCCCTCTCTCCCAGCTGCTGTTATGCAGCATTTTTACCCTTTCTTAAATATGTTATCACGAAGGCACTACCAACATCACTGATTGGCTCAGATTTGGGCAGCAGTGGATCCAACTTGGAGTCAACTGGAACTGAATCTGTCTGACATCCAGGCATCTCCTGGTGCCTTCTCACAAAAGCCAGCCCTTCAATCCCCCCAGCTACCAAAGCCTTGCTACATAAACCAAATATATCCTCCCAGCACATCCTTGCTTCCCACGCTTTTCTCCACTTGTCATTGGGCTGTGGTCATGCTTCCCTGATAAATCTATCTTAAAGCTCTCCTTAAGATGTTAGCAAATCTGATGGGAAAGATGATCTTGCCCTGCTTTGTCATATGATCCCTGTCTCTTCTTCCTCAAAAGTGGTCCCATGGTCAAAGTTCTATGTGTGACATCCACTGGACAGCCAGGTGCTCACCATCTTTATGTGTCCATTCCTACATGAGCTTCTTCTCCCACTAGCAGGATTGAGGATGACATCACCTGGACCCCCATGCTCTCCATCCTTGTTCCCTTAGCCTTGTAGTCAATCTTGGTATGTTCAAGGTCTCCCTTGGCAATATCATTGATGTACATGTGGACGAGCAGGAAGAGATGACAGTCCAAGGACTGTATGTGTTTCATCCCTCCTTTTTGCAACATTTTGGATTTAACCAACCAACCAATGAACCTCACAAAACAACACATCTGGTCAGCAGATGGGTGTCTTAATCTCCTACAGTCTCCAATCACAGTCATCCATGGCTTTCTCTTGTTTTTGACATATGGATCAGGCTCAGCTGACCTAGATGCTTTCTCAGAGAGAACTTGTTCGTGTCTGCTGCCAAAGCTTTCTGCCTATTCTATAAGGGCACAGCTGTAGCTAACGAAAAACACTTTTTCCTGCTGCCAGAAGTCACTGTCTTGGGAATGTTCATTGTCTGCCCATTTTAGTGTAACCTCTGTCCATCTTTTCCTGCTCTGTGCTCTGTAGTATGTCTGAGAACAAACTGTCAGTCTTTTATTCTTCCTCCCTGATGTCATGCAGATAATCAACAAAATGGCAGGACATAATTGTTTGGAAATGTTTTTGTTGATCAATTTCTTCTTTCCCTGAAAGCACTTCACTGTGCAAAATATCTGGGGAAACAGCCAGAATGACAATAGCTCTGCCATCTTCATAGGATGGTCTATCCCATTTCAACTTGCCCCAAAAATATCATCAGCCCAAAGATCTGTACACTCTAAAGAACAGACTAATTCCACAATTATAGTTTTAGGGAATTTAGTCACAAGTCATATATTATTTTTGCATGGCAACATCTCTTTGCCAAAATAATGGGGCTCATTAGCACAGAGGTAGCCATAAACTGTTGAGTCATTCCTTATTCACTATTCTTTGTTATAACTCAGAATCAAATGTGTTATTTTTGTTATTTTTGTTTTTATGATATTGCTACTATTTGCAGCAATCTATTACCTAATGCTCTAGTAAGGACCAGTTCTTCATTGTTTTACATGTTGTAAAAACAAGGAAAAAGATTTCTTCTTGCTCCAAACGTGCATGCAAATATGTAAAAAAGGAAAACAGAAAGAGTACACAGAGAGGAGTAAATGTAATCACTGAGAGGATGGTTAGCTTGAAAATTCTGGGAGCTTATTTTAAAACTTCAATTAAGTAACTTATTGAATGGTTAATGTATGTATTTTACATTGTATGTTTTCAGAAATCAATATGTATATATATTATTCAAGTTTTTTTAAGGAGAAATTTTAAACTATATTATTGGAAAGTTCACAGAATCACAGAATCACAGAAAGTTAGGGATTGGAAGGGACCTCGAAAGGTCATCTAGTCCAATCCCCCTGCCAGAGCAGGATTGCCTAGACCATACCACACAGGAACTCGTCCACGCGGCTTTTGAATGTCTCCAGAGAAGGAGACTCCACAACCTCTCTGGGCAGACTGTTCTAGTGTTCGGTCTCCCTCACCGTAAAGAAGTTTTTCCTCATATTTATGTGGAACCTCCTGTGTTCCAGCTTGCACCCATTGCCCCTTGTCCTGTCAAGGGATGTCACTGAGAAGAACTTGGCTCCATCCTCATGACACTTGCCCTTTACATATTTATAAACATTAATGAGGTCACCCCTCAGTCTCCTCTTCTCCAAGCTAAAGAGACCCAGCTCCCTCAGCCTCTCCTCATAAGGGAGATGTTCCACCCCCTTAATCATCTTTGTGTCTCTGCGCTGGACTCTCTCTAGCAGTTCCCTGTCCTTCTTGAACTGAGGGGCCCAGAACTGGACACAATACTCCAGATGCGGCCTCACCAGGGCAGAGTAGAGGGGGAGGAGAACCTCTCTCGACCTGCTAACCACACCCTTTCTAATACAGCCCAGGATGCCATTGGCCTTCTTGGTCACAAGGGCACACTGCTGGCTCATGGTCATCCTGCTGTCCACTAGGACCCCAGGTCCCTTTCCCGTACGCTGCTCTCCAACAGGTCTGTCCCCAACTTGTACTGGTACATGGGGTTGTTCTTCCCCAGATGCAGGACTCTACACTTGCCCTTGTTATATTTCATTAAATTTCTCCCCACCCAACTCTCCAGCCTGTCCAGGTCTCTCTGAATGGCTGCGCAGCCTTCCGGCGCGTCAGCCACTCCTCCCAGTTTTGTGTCATCAGCGAACTTGCTGACAGTGCACTCTAATCCCTCATCCAAGTCATTAATGAATATATTGAATAGCACTGGTCCCAGAACCGACCCTTGTGGGACTCCACTAGACACAGACCTCCAACTGGACTCTGTCCCATTGACCACCACTCTCTGGCTTCTTTCCTTCAGCCACTTCACAATCCACCTCACTACCCGATCATCCAGACCACACTTCCTCAGTTTAGCTGCGAGGATGCTGTGGGAGACCGTGTCAAAGGCTTTACTGAAATCAAGATAGACCACATCCACAGCTTTACCATCATTTATCCACTGGGTTACATCCTCATAAAAGGCTATCAAGTTGGTTGAGCAAGACTTCCCGTTGGTGAAGCCATGCTGAGTGCCCCTAATGATCCCCCCATCCTTGATGTGCCTAGAGACAACATCAAGAACAAGTTGTTCCATCACCTTTCCGGGGATGGAAGTAAGGCTGACAGGTCTATAGTTACCCAGGTCCTCCTTCTTGCCCTTTTTGAAGACTGGAGTGACATTCGCTTTCCTCCAGTCCTCAGGCACCTCTCCCGTTGCCCACGACTTAGCAAAGATGATGGAGAGTGGCCTAGCAATGACTTCCGCCAGCTCCCTCAGCACCCGCGGGTGCATCCCATCAGGGCCCATGGATTTATGGATGTCCAGATTGTTTAATTGGTCCCTGACCCAGCCCTCATCTACCAAGACAGATTCCTCCTCTATCCTGACTTCTTCTGGGGCCTCAGGGGTCCGGGGCTACTCAGGACAGCCTCCAGCAGTATAGACAGAGGCAAAGAAGGCATTCAGTAACTCTGCCTTCTTTTTATCCTCTGTCTCCAGGGCCCCCACCTCATTCATCAGTGGGCCTACATTGCCTCTAGTGTTGGCTTTACCTGCAATGTATTTGAAGAAGCCCTTTCTGTTGTCCTTGACCTCTCTTGCAAGGTTTAATTCCAAGGAGGCCTTAGCTTTCCTAGTTGCCTCCCTACATCCTCTGACAACAGACTTATATTCCTCCCAAGTGGCCAGCCCCTCCTTCCATGATCTCTACACCCTCTTCTTCCACTTGAGGTTGCCCAGCAGTTCCCTGTTTAACCATGCAGGTCTCCTGGTACCCTTCCTTGACTTCCTACTTGTTGGGATGCTCTGATCTTGAGCTCGGAAGAAGCAGTCCTTGAATGCTAACCAACTATCTTGGGCCCCCTTACCTTCTAGTACCCTGTCCCATGGGATTTCCCCTAGCAATTGCTTGAAAAGGCCAAAGTTAGCCCTCCTGAAGTCCAGGGCTGAGATTCTGCTAGCTATTCTGGTCCTGCTACATGAGATCCTGAACTCTACCATCTCATGGTCACTACAACCAAGGCTACCCTCAACCTTCACCTCTTCAACCAGACCCTCCTTGTTAGTGAGGATAAGATCCAGCAGCGCTCCTCTCCTAGTTGGCTCATCCACCATTTGCATCAGAAAGTTATCATCAATGCACTGGAGGAACCTCCTGGACTGAGGATGGCTGGCTGAGTAGGCCTCCCAGCAAATATCAGGGTAGTTGAAATCCCCCATGACAACCAGGCCCTGTAATTGCAAGACTGCTCTCAGCTGCCTGTAGAAAGCCTCATCACCCTCCTCATCCTGATCCGGAGGCCTGTAATAGACACCCACAACAGTATCACCCCTGCCAGCCTGCCCCTTAATTCGCACCCACAAACTCTCAACTCGCTCCTGATCCGCCCCTGGATACAACTCAATACATTCTAGCTGCTCACTCACATAAAGAGCAACTCCACCACCTCTCCTTAGTGGCCTGTCTTTCCTGAACAAGACATAGCCATCCATGACCACATTCCAGTCATGCGAGGCATCCCACCAAGTCTCTGTGATTGCCACTAAATCATAGCCCCCTGACTGAACACGGATTTCCAGCTCCTCCTGTTTATTCCCCATGCTGCGCGCATTGGTGTACAGGCATTTCAGAGAGCGAGCTGAGCACACCGATTTCACCCCAGGGGGATGGGAGGCCTCCTGGTCTACCTCAACACTAGAGCGTTGCCCCAGTGGTGCAAGCCCAGCTACTACCCCATCCCCCTTCGAATCTAGTTGAAAGCTCTCCGAATGAGCCCTGCTAATTCCTGTCCCAGAACCCTTTTGCCCCTACGACATAAACCTTTCCCATGTATTACCGTCACGCCTGGTGTCTTATAAAACCAGCCATTATCAAAGAACCCAAAGCCCTGCCTGTAGCACCAGTCTCGTAAAAGTTCCTACATTTAAATCTGTATCTCCAGTCTTCTAACACTTTCTCAGTAACATTTTCAGTAGCACTCAAGAATGATTGCACAGATACTGAAAGAAGAATAAATTAAAAGTATTTTGTCAGTCTGTTTAATTTCAGACCCCAGAGAAGAACAATTTGCTTTGCCTAGAAAACTTACTGTACAGTTGCAGCTGGATTTTATTCTATTGGAAGGATTCTTACTGGTCTGTTTGGATTTTCCAAAGTGATAAATATGTCTACTTGTCCTAGCATCTTTTGTGAGATCAAGAAATTCCTGTACTCATCAAGGAATGAAAATGAGTGTCAATATACGTTTGTGCTCTTACAGCACATAATATTATGAATATGAAAGCATTATTGATATGATACTGAAGAACTTACAAGTGTAGAGATATGATTTTTCTCCAAAAGGAGTATAATAAAGAGGAAATGAGTGGATGCATAACTGAGACAGAGGTTTTTTCACCAGTGTATTAGGTATGTTGGTAAATAACTTAAAAACCTATGTGATTTGGAAAAAAATGTTATCTCTGTTTAGTCTTTATTTTTGGCTTATTTTTTCTGTATGTTGGGTACACAGGAGAAACACTTTTCAAAGGGTTGTATGCTGTGTTTTGTTTTTTGACACTTTTCAGCAAAGACCATGGTCTAATGCATTCAATTTTCAATAAATTATATGAGCACCCACCTCACCTAAACATTCTCATTGTAGACTTAAATGACTTCTGTGGAAGACGGCCAAAAATAATTTAACTGAAAATGAAGACATCTTCACTCACTCTTCCACTGGGAGCTGGTATTAATTGCTTGAGAGGGAACCAGGCTTCATCTCTCTCCCCTTACCTCTTTGGATTGTTCTATGTCTTCAGTACTTAAATCTAGAAAAATGGCCCATATCTATAGAGACTATAGTCCAGAGGAAACAACAGAGGATAAAGAATATCACTAACCTTACTTTTCTTACACTTTTCTGACCATTCAAATGAACATAAGAAGTGCTGCTAATTTCAGAAGTAGGGACAAAATCCTCTATTAGTTACATCATAAAATGACTTTATTCCTTTTTCTTGCAGAGGAAAAGTTCACAGAAGGAAATCATACTCTGTGCAACATGTACCTCTTTTGTGAGACAATATTGCAGAGTCTGGGGAGCCCTTAAAGCCATACATTTTGTAATGTCTGTCAATTAAATAATGCATATACTATGCATCACCTTATATCTGTCAGCTATGTGCATGTGATACATACCTACTCAAAATATTCATCTCCCTCACTTGTGACAGCTATGCTTCATCAAGTTTTTATGCTTTCTTCAGTTCTCCTTTTAACACATCCTATTTTATGACTGTTTAGACAGAGGTACTCAGAAGCCTAAATATGTCTAGAGCTACTAGTAGAAAAAAATCACAACAACATAATATATTACTGTACTTCAAGATTAATGTGTTATAGACACAGAACTGTTATCTCACCTCTTAACAATTCCATTCTCACCTGCTCACAGAATACAGGCAAACCTGTGGCAGTAAAGACTGCCGTATATCAACCCCTGGATATTTGCAGCACCCTGGAGCTTAAAGATCCCATTTGCTTTTGGGAAGTAAGATTATCTTTTTGATCTGAAGCTTTCTTGCACTTTTTTCTTTCTCTATTCCATACTAGAAGTTTCCCTGCAATGGAGTTCTCCAAAGTAAATCCTGTCTTTCTGGACACATTCAGCTAAATCTTTCCTCATGCAGTCATCCTAGCTTTAGGAGTACCCGGGGTATAAATCTGATACATTACAATAGATATTTCAATGTTAACTAATTAGTAGCATTCCAGTAGTTTCCAAAATTGCATATAAAAAGCTTGGGTGAAATAAGAAATAAAATTTAAACAAACTGAATATTCTTTGCTAAGGAACATTTGTCTGATGCTTATGTGCATGGTCATTTTATGTTTATGCTACATATAGATACATGGGGTAGAAAAAGGATTTTCTTAAGCAAGCTTCCTTTCTACATAGCTGTAGAAATAATGGTGAACACTTAAGCAATCTCTGAGGATTCTGTTTCATTTTCTGCCTCCTTCTCCCCAGCCCATCTCTTCCCCCCAGCTATTAACAACAGAGTGATTAGGAAAAAAAAAAAGGAAAAACACACCAAAATTTTAAATTTTAATATTATTTAATAAGACTTTCTTAGTTAAAAAAATATACTTACTTCTGAATTTTCAGTTTTGCAATTACTATTTTTTGAATTTGTTTAATGAAATCAAATATTCAGGCCCAAAAGGTAGCAATACATAGCTTTGTTATATTTTTTACAGATTTTCTTTCTTTCAGGTATAGGAACTTTGTGGTCACTTGAACACTGGAGTACTTCATTTACTCTAGGATACCAAATAAATAAACCTGGACACACGTTATTGATTCAATATCTACTCTATTTCATGTACAATTTCTTCAGATAGACCTTGAAAAAATTGAACATAGGAGCAAAAGTAGCACTACTATCAAGTTTCCTTAAATAGCTTTGGAGATCCTATTTCCAAAGGATCCAAGCACTTCAATTTCTTTTTGAGTATGGCTTAAAATTTAGCTCTATACTAACCTCATTGATTACATGTGTGTGTTATCTACCTCAGTCTTTTGTTAAGTGGTTCCACTAAATGTACCAGGTAAGATGTAATATCACCCCTCCTCCTAGGGGAAACAGTAAGTAATTTTCTTAAAATCTATAGTAACATAGTTCATAAAGTCCATGGAACTCTGTGCTGAATAGCATCAATATTCTTTTTACATGATGATGTATTAAATGCCCCACAGTTTGAGCCACAGAGTGATACCCTTTGTCTCATAAAAGACATCACTAAACTAACTGCTGTTACTCTATGAAACCAAGAGGCCCATATATATTGCTTTTCTCAGATTTGTTTAATTTGAAAAAATATGCGAATGAATAAACATGATTTGTACTGATTACTCTATACAAGGCTGATAAATTGATTTTCCACTTGTAACTTCATAAAGGCTTTAAAATTATTCTAAGTCTTGTTTCTTATTAATTTGCCACTCTCTCAGAAATATTCTCAACCAAAGGATACTGGGTCACACTGTGAAGAACTTCACTTCAGCAGCAAGTGTGTATCTCTGCTATCATCCAGTTGTTTTACTGAACTTCTCTGTAAGGGCAAGCAGATTGGAGAGTAGGAGGTCTTTTTAATACTATACAGAGTGCCACAGGGCATCTTTCAAAAACAGAGTGTCTGCCTACTACCACCAGGACAAGTCAAAATGAAGATCGTATGGGGACTTGCAGAAGAAAATAGCTTGATTTTTTTGTGTTTTCAAGTGAGAAATTCAAGAACAGGAGAACAACACAACTGACGTCAATAAGTCATAGCTCTGCATGGCTTTTTTTCCCCCACATGACTACAGCCTCTTTAAATACATGTAAATGACTTGATATGTATAAGAAAGCTTGTTCAATAGAATGTGTGTCTGGCAGAGGACTTTGGAGGTACCTCAGTTTAATGTTTCAGTTTCTTGAATTTATATTCAATTGTTTTGAAAAAGTGGCAGGTCTTAAAATACCCTGAATGTCATTAAATGGAGCTTTACTTAAAGGTTTTATGGTATCTCTCAGTCAAACTGCTCCATACCTTTCTACAAAATGCTACAACTATAGCAGCACTGTAAGTTACTAATTAGCATTCAGTCAAACCAGAAGTAGGTTGTATCTTTCTTCCCATGACCCCTTCCTGAATATAAAGGGCCCCCTCTTGAGGAAAAAGATATAATTCTGTTTATGAAATCTCAGCTCTGAGCCTTTCCTGATCAAAAGAGACAAACCAAGCCAAACTGTTAGATGTGTGGCATCTGTGATATAAATTATGTGCTAAGAACTAAGTGGATATCATCAAATTTTATTAGGGCCTTACTCAGTAGATAGGCTCTCAAATTCAAAAGGTGGAAGTATACTGTTTGAGCAAGTAAGCTACCCTGCTTCTGAAAAGTCAAAATGAAATTATCTTTCTGTAGCCCATTACTAGTAACACTAGAAGGTGAAGGGGGACTAAGAAGATGTAGCAAAACTCCTGATTAGAGTATGTTAATCCTCACCTTCTTTCAAACAGAGAGTAACATGTAATTTCGTTTAACAGTAAAATCCAGATTTTTCATAGTGCAACAGATTATATTTATCTCTATGGTCTAATTAAAAAGTTAAACGTTAGCATCTTGTTGCTACCTCAACCACAAAACTATGCAGCTTGAAAAACAATCATTAAGGGGAATCCTAGTGGTTGGTATTTCCACGTGTGACAAGAAGCATATGCTCCTAGGGTTTCAGTTTTCTTGTACCATCATTGTCTGCAGTATGAACAAATACAGAATGATATCTGTATGTTCTGCAATGCTTGAAGACCCTTGTGTGCAGTAAACAGTTGGCAAAATACAGATTTGTCAAGAACTATCTTGACACCTTAGAAAGTTCGGTTCAGGGTGGAGCAGCTTTTACTGCTGCCAACTCCTGCATGTGGAATAGCAGGCACAGTAGCTTCAAGTTTATTCTCTGTTACTGTTCTTGTCTAACAAAGACAACGTTTTCATTTTTTTCTGTTTGTTTTTTTTCCCAGATTTCTTAGCTGATTTTAAAAAAAAGTGGTAGAAATGTAATTAGGAACACATATACGAACATGAACATGGTGCTGAGAATAAACTTACTTTTGAAAAGTATATTTCTATGAATAATTTTCAATATGTTGTTATGATGAGCTTTCCTGGAAACATAGATCATGTAAATACTGTAAAATCTTAATTCATTTTACATTTCAAGAACAACATAGTAGAGGAGAACTAAAGTAAACTCTTTGAAAGTGAAGGGTGCCCAACACCTCAGAACTGACATAGTGCATCACCCAGCTAACCCAAGATACTGCCTCTGATGATGGCCAAACCAGGTTAATCAGAGACGGATGCAGCAAATTCTGAAACGCACAAGGAATAACCTGTCCAAGGGAAAAAATTATTTCTAGATGCTGTCAGTTTGTGGTTAATATATGTCTTAGAGCTTATGGGTGTATATTAATTTTAAATTATTTTATCCTCTACTGCATAACTATGAACTTCCTTACATTTCATATAGGATTCCTATATGTATCAGTACTCCTCTTGGTGTCAATATTGTCTTGTGGCAATGAATTACACTAGTCAATTACCATATTATCTTTTATCAAAAATCATATTATCTTTTATCAGTATTAAATGTATTGCCCTTGACTTTCATTGATTGTTCCAGTTCCCAATTTACCTTGTCTGTAATATTTTTATAC
Organism: Nyctibius grandis; assembly: GCF_013368605.1. Classification (NCBI taxonomy): domain Eukaryota; kingdom Metazoa; phylum Chordata; class Aves; order Nyctibiiformes; family Nyctibiidae; genus Nyctibius; species Nyctibius grandis. Next base: position 100,703,454 of record NC_090658.1, on the reverse strand, counting down.
TATATGACATAAACAGAACAGCATTTCACTGGTGTATCATCTTGAAATATAGACGCCCACACAAAATTTGTACCTTTAATTATTTTATATTCATACATCGAGTGTTCTTATGTATTTATATGAATTACAAATACTTATTATATGATATATATAGAGATTTATACGTTATATATATTTGTCTTTACTTATATGGATTCTCTGAGATATAAAAACACATTTAGTTGTATTCCCTCAAGGTGCCATTAATAAAGTGTCTTTCCTCTAGCTGGCTCCTGGAAGCTTTTGGTAGGATTTGTCACACCAGATGTAGACATCTACACCTTAAAAATGTAAATTTCCTTTACAGTCAGTTGCCACTTCTAGAGTGTAATTCAACATTAAGATGTCTAAGAAATCAGTGTAAGGGAACATGGTTGAGCACATTTAATTTAGTAGCATAGACATACACTGTGCATCTGTGTAATGATGGAGTTAAAGTCATTCTGTTCTCCTTGACCCTTCTCCCTGAGTCCGTACTACTGGATGCATATTTTTTATCAGCTATTCTAGAAAGCAGCCTGAACTCAGACTGCTTATAAATTGTGGAAAGATATTCTGTCACACCTAGAAAAGACTTTTCAGAACAGGGCACTTATCTGCTTAACAATGTTCAGGCAACTGGTTTTGAACCAATATGTGGTTGAAGAAAGATAAGTATTATAAATGTTATTGTATTTAATTTCTGTTAATGGTTAGGTAACTCAAAATTTACAGTACTCAGGTAGTCATCTAGGTCTTTCATCCAAGAGTGGAATTCAAAATACATTGGTATGTGAGTAAGCTCCCCACAAAATGCTTGAAGAATTCAATCTTATAATGACAACTCCAGAGCCACTATGCTGATGAAGAACTGCCTTGGCTAATCAAATAAAATTTAATGAAATGAAATGTAGGTTGGTTTAAAATACCATCTCTCTTCAGGACCTTCACGCCTAACTCTAGGTTTCTTTCCTTGACTCAGATTTCAGTCCTGATCTTCCGATCTTGAGTTCTCTGGTAGCTCTTGCCTCACCACACATAGCTGCTGAAAAGGTAGGCGGTGCTGGTCCTCTTTTTTCCACATGTATTTTTATCCAATAGGTCAGTAATTTTCATACGTTCTCTGGATATGGATATTTTGATGTTATTTTTTTGTCATAGCACACAGTGTGCTTGAAGCAAGAGTGAACCTCCTTTTCTGTGAAACCCAACTGTTCTTGTATGTTCTCTTCATATTATTTATTATTCGCATGTAGAAATAAATTTCTATTGAATCAGAAAGTTTTCTCTAAGGGCTATTTATTATATTTCCTTCAGTTCTCAACTGTGCTTTCAAATTTTTACCAAATAAACTTCTATTGAACCTTCCTATCATAACATGTTTTCAGTGCTCAAAAATTACCATCTATATACATGCTTATTTTACGCAAAATGTAGTTTCACCTAGAAAGACCTAAATTTTTTGTCATCCCAGCCAAAGCTACGAGAACAAAACATAATGAGATCTCTCCTCACTTTTTGTGGAAAAATATATTTTTCCTACTAGAAATCCCTTTTTCTTGTAATATCCAAGGTTTTAACCTTCATAACAAAACTAGTGTAAATTTTTAATTTGCTAGACTGGAAGAAAAAACTAAATCTTTAAAGGCAACAGATTGTGGGGTTTTTGTTTGTTTTTTAATGTACATAATACATTTTCTGACAGTGGTTTATCTGAAGCCATGTTTAACTTCTTTTTTCTTCCTTATAGTTTCTCATTCAAGTAAATAAACGTAATAACACCAATAATAAAGCTTTTACACAATAAGGGATCAGTAAAGCTCCATTTAAGTCACACACAGAATTAAGGAAAATGAGGTGTAACATATATAATCCCCTAAAGAAAGAATTTGATGGGATGTGAAGAAGAGGTGTATGAATGTTGTTAATGTTGATCTATTCTTTTCAAGTAGTTTACTAAGAAAATATACACATTAATTCTTTTTTATTATTGACGCAGAAACTGAATTCACAGTCAGACTACAACAAGATGAAATGTTAGCATGAATTTGTGGCCAGCAAAGGGTGATTGCAGCTAGTAGCTACTCATATCCTGAAGGTGACATAATTGGCCCTAACTGTGCCAAATTACTGTGAATAAGCACCTAGGCAAAGCTGCTAGCTGGGTACAAAAAGCAGTCTTGTGGAAACACTTGTGTAGAAGTGAAATCTGTGTAAAATATGTCAGGTTGTTTTTATCTTTAAAGTGGATTGTTTAATAGAGATCAGGACACAGGAGTAAGTGCTGAGAATATATAGATTTTTAGTTCTAACTTTTCATGTGGCTTTGCCATGGTGAATATTCTTTATGTCCTTTCCTAGTGTTATGGAAGAACAGTCTTTTTCTTTTCAATATGGTACAAAATTACTTTGATGTTGTTCTTTGTGTTGTTAACTCAAAGGACTTTATATTTCTTCATAGATCTTTGTCAGTTGAATTTTGCCATCTGAAGTTGAAATTCACAGGCATAGTTGGAAAAAACTGAAATAAAGTTTTTGATTACTGTGGAATTTGTAGTGGTGCCTGGTACCAAAGGAAGTTTACATTTTTTATGCATTAAAATGTTGAGAATATTAACCCATAAAGTACATAACAGTAATAGAACCAATACATTGGGATTTATTGGAACAATTTGTTAGTTATATTCCAGCAGAAACATCGCTGAAGTTGGTCTGATATTCTGGGTGAGGAAAGTCAGTGACTGTCATGTATATCCAAAGTACTGCATATAAAAGAGTAATAATTTTGTGTTTTATCATGTTATGTAATTTCATATATATTTTGTCAACTAATTTGATGTTGACTTTCATGGGTTTCAATGAGAATAGAATCAGCAACCAGTGGTGAAAACCAGAAAAACATCTTAAAGAGCTTGCAGTTTCACAGTTTTGATCCAGTCATCCAGATTTATTCTTATACATGATGAACTAAAGATTTCTTTTTTATGTCACCCATTTTCCTCTCCATTCTGGACACTGAAAAAAACCCCAACAGATAATGAAGAGTATATGTATGACTAAATCACAGGTTGATCTGCATTTATGTAGAGATAGTACTTAAAACATTTCACTATCTCAGCAGTAATGACATGATAATTCATCAGGAGCATGAAATGGCAGAATTATTTGGTATGTTTTGTGAGACAATGTATGTGGTGGAAGTTGAAACAACACAGTTTTTTAGTGATACACACTTTCAGACAAGTTTTCATGAATAAAAATGTGAACATGTGGATTCCCTTGAAGATATAGGAAAAGTTTCTTTTTCTGCCTCAGAAAATTAAACTTCATATTTCCCGTGAGAATGTTCTAGCTAGCAAATGATACTCTTGCTAGTCCTTCTTTTGAAGTAGAGAAATTTAATTTGAGATTCACTGACAAAGTAGCTTTGTAGTCTCCTGGCTAAGAGAGTACTCTAGTTCAATCTCTTCACCTCAGGCCACTGTTCCCAGGGTTATTTTTAATTAAGAAAAACATATACTGGATGAAATGTCTGTTATAAGGTTATTGATTAGTGCAGGTGACTTATACTTTTAGTTACACCTCACTAAACTTTTCACTTGAGAACAATATAAAATTAAGTTGATCTCCCTTCCATTGCACCCCAAATAATTTATTAAGATTTGTTTTTCTTGTGTTTTTCTAAGCTTTAATTTTCCAAGTATACTCTAGCTGATATGAAATGTAACCTGTGCCCTTCTTCCTCCACCATTCCCATCAAATAATCACCAAGTATTATGGTCATTCTATGACAATATAGAAAGGACTGTTATCAGAATATCTTGCCATCCTGAAGTTTCACTTCAGCCTTCATGTTTAAAAGATAATACATGTTTTTTACTCGGAAACCAGTGACTAACAACAAACTCACTATGTTGTGTCTGCATCCATATTATGCTGTGTTTTATTTAACCCTACCTGCAATAGTCTCTTCTTTCACAGTAATTTTCAAATGAAAACATTATAGTTTTTTCTCCAGTAGATGTTGCTACACTTTCACAGGATTCATTGTAGGAGAAAATTTCTGGCATACATGTGGCCCTGCATATTCTCCAGATAAGAACAGAGTCAGATCTACATATTCAGATATCCAAGAATTTATATTGCAGTGCTTCTGTTTACCCTGTCAGGCAAAAGAAAGAAAGTGAAGATTTGAAAATTAGTTTATGGTTATCACACAGGGATGAGTGACTTAACCAGAACTCTTCCATTCTTATCAGGTATGACTACCAACATGTGGTGTTTCATTTATGCCTATCTGCTTGCATTTTTAAAAGATAATGATTTCTAGCTTTTAACTGGATTATTTAACTTTTTGTCACTTAGCATCATTATTTATCTTTCTCCACTAAAAAAAATTTGTGAATTACTTTTATTTTCTTTCAGTTTGTTTTTTCTCAGTTTTCTTGATGACATTTTGGATATCACAATTTTAGAATGTAATTCTAGAATTTAGAATTACATCCAGCTCTATCAAACCATAGTTCATATATCTATACCAGAGAAAAACCCAATCAAAAAAAAAATCATGAAAATTGCAAGGTATTAACATATGCTAGTACAAAAATGTGGTCACAATGAATAGAAAAGCATGTCAGCTTGTATGTAATGTCCTGTGTCATGTCCCAATAGGATCACTATTAAGAATGCAAAACTTTTTTGCTAAATAAACAACCACAAACATGAATCTCTCTTCCACTGATGCTATCCATAAGAAATAATGACAATTAAGATATCAGTTTGCTCTCCTTTTTAATGTGGGTTGTTTCAAAATACTTATGGAACACATTAATTTTGCATTTGTCCTTAAATATTAAGAATGCAGGAATGATTGTATTTGGTATCCTGCCTGATCAAGGATGATCTTAAAGATTGCGTAGGGGCTGTAACAACAAGGTAAGCATATATATTACTTTCCCTATCCTCAGGCTATTGGACATTACTATCCTATCCTCAAACTACTGCAGCACATTTTTCTGAGCTACAGGTGATTTCTACTTATTTAATAACACAAACCAATTTTTTTTCCAATTTTTCCCAGTCTCCCATTTAATGCTTATAAATATTATCCATCCACAATGTCATTCAACATTATGTTTCACAGATCTATTAGCTATTGCATGAAGAAATATTTCTTTACTTTTAATGGTTTTAATTTTAATTTTTTTTTTTTTTTTTTTTTTTTTTTAAGCAGGGAAAGTGTTTGGTTTTTGGAACCTGGCTTTAGCTATTTCCATTTGGCATCCCTCACCTTTTATTTGGGAAAAAATTAGGGAACACTAATCCCTGTTCAGTTTCTCTGTGCTCTTCTACATTTTGTATATCTCTGTCACATTTCCCCCTCAGTAGTCACCATGCTGAAGAGACTTAAGCTATTCATCTGTTCCCTGTGCAAAAGCTGTTGTACAGCTTTGAACACTGATATTGTTTTTCTCTGAGACTCTTCCTTTTCTACTCTATCTTTTTTGAGATGGGGAAGCAGGATTGTCAACTGTGTTCAAGACAAATTAAGGATTTCTGCACTGAATTAATGATTATTTCTATTTTGTTCTCTGTTTGTTTCCTGATAATTCCCAATATTTTATTGGATTTTTCACTATTACTGAGAACTGAGATGAGCTGTCTAGTCTTGACTCTAAAATTTTGTTCCTGAGCAGTAAGTGAGCTCTGATGCCATAATTTTAGATGTGAAATTACAGAATCACAGAATCAATCAGGTTGGAAGAGACCTCTGGGATCATCAAGTCCAACCGTTGCCCTTACACCACCCTGTCAACTAGACCATGGCACTAAGTGCCATGTCCAGGCTTTTCTTAAACACATCCAGAGATGGTGACTCCACCACCTCCCTGGGCAGCCCATTCCAATGTCTAATAACTCTTTCTGAAAAGAAATTCTTCCTGATGTCCAACCTGAACCTCCCCTGGCAAAGCTTGAGGCTGCGTCCTCTTGTCCTATCGCTAGTTGCCCGGGAGAAGAGGCCAACTCCCACTTCACTACAACCTCCTTTCAGGTAGTTGTAGACTGCAATGAGGTCACCTCTGAGCCTTCTCTTCTCCAGGCTAAACAACCCCAGCTCCCTCAGCCGTTCCTCGTAGGTCAGACCCTCCAGACCCTTCACCAGCTTGGTCGCCCTCCTCTGGACTCGCTCCAACACCTCAACATCTTTCTTGAAGTGCGGGGCCCAGAACTGAACACAGTACTCAAGATGCGGCCTCACCAGTGCCGAGTAGAGAGGGACGATCACTTCCTTAGACCGGCTGGCTACACTGTTCTTAATAGAGGCCAGGATACCATTGGCCTTCTTGGCCACCTGGGCACACTGCTGGCTCATGTTTAGCCGGCTGTCAATCAGCACCCCCAGGTCTCTTTCCACCGGGCCGCTTTCTAACCACTCTTCCCCCAGCCTGTAGAGCTGCATGGGGTTGTTGTGGCCGAAGTGTAAGACCTGGCACTTGTTCTTGTTGAACCTCATGCCGTTGGTCTCGGTCCATCTATCTAACCTGTCCAGGTCCCTCTGTAGGGCCTTTCTACCCTCCAGCAGATCGACACTCCCACCCAGCTTGGTGTCATCTGCAAATTTGCTGAGGGTGCACTCAATCCCTACGTCTAGGTCATCTATAAAGATATTGAACAGCACCCGCCCCAGAACTGAGCCCTGGGGAACACTGCTAGTGACCGGCCGCCAGTTGGACTTTTCCCCATTCACCACCACTCTCTGGGCTTGGCCATCCAGCCACTTTTTAACCCATCGAAGAGTCCATCCATCCAAGCCCCAGGCAGCTAGTTTGTCCAGGAGGATGCTGTGGGAGACAGTGTCGAATGCCTTACTGAAGTCTAGATAGACTACATCCACAGCCCTACCCTCATCTACTAAGCGGGTCACTTGGTCATAGAAGGAGACCAGGTTGGTCGAGCAGAACCTGTCTTTCATGAATCCATGTTGGCTGGCCCCGATGCCCCGATTGTCTTGTCCTTAATAAAATTAAGATTATTCTTTCTTCTAAGAAATATTTTTTTAATCTTTATTGAATTTCAACTACACTTTGATTGCCCAGTCCCTCAAATTTACATAGTATTTCAGGACTTCTTCACAATCTGTCCTTATTCTTGCCATTATTATTCATTTTAGATCATCAGTTAATTTTCTGCTCACTTCCGTTTCCAGGTCTTTTGTGAATATGTTAAACAATACAGGTCCCACCACACATCTCCAATGTATTCCACTGGTGATCTTCCTTTGGTAGAAGACATGACCATTTACTCCTACTTTTGTACTCCAAGTTTTCATCAACCAGTCATTCCTCCATATATTATTTTACTTTTCTATGATATGTCTAGGTTGAACTGAGAAAAGATAGAGAACAAAAAAGTATAGCTATATGGTACATATCTACAAAAACCCTCTAACACCCTCCCTTCCCCAACAAGAAAACAAGCTTAACTATTAAGAGAAACCAAAAACTCTTCAAGAATGTGTGTGGGGATACATAACTTGTATGATGTCCATGGAGCTCCATGCACAAACGGCAGAACATACGATCACTTAGTATGAAGAAGAAATAGGTTGCAGAAGGTAGTAATATCTTTTTTTTTTTTTTTTTTTTTTTCCACTTAGGATAGTTTTCAAATATGGAATCTTCTTTAGATCAATTTTAGGACAACAGTTAAAGAAATTCTCCCTCCTAGAGTTCACTGTGGAGAAATGGAGGATAAAAAATTGAGACAGAAAAAGCAGTAAAAATATTTGTATATACAATATTTAGCTAAAGAAAAAGCACTGAAAAATCTTCATTCTGGTCTTTCAGAAAGAACAAATTATGATTAAAAGTAACTCGTAAGTGAGAAGGCATTAACTTACCAGGACAAGAATGCAGAAGTCAAAATGATAGCTTACAATTGTCCCTCCAGTGGAAATCACACAGATGTTCCTATTAAAAAAGTAAGACTGTTCCTACTTTTTCATCTGTAGCAGCTATTACAAGACCTTTTTTGCTAGAATTTTTAGGAAAAGATATTTAGAACCTTCCTAAATTCCAGGGCATTTTTAACTTGCTTGGACCTTCAAAAATACCTAATCAAACTGGTTGCAATAAGAATTTTTCTAACTGATTATTTCTTACTGTTATTTTGTCCCTTACATATTTATTTCATAAGACATTTTTATTCAAACTTCTTCTGGCACCTAGGGCATGCAGGGTACATCTAAACACATTCTACTACCAATAAGGTTAGATTCTAAGTGCTGTAAGTGGTTTTAGTAGCTGTCAGTGATATGCAAAATGTCAAAGACTTGAAGGATGTAAACGTGAGGTTCTTCATAAAGTCGTCCCCAGGTGAATAACCAAATCCTTGTATTTCTCTCTTTTCCCAAGGCCCATACAGTTTTCTGATACTAACAAGCTCATATGTATGACCTGTGCATTTTTTGCTTTGTCTACAAACAGGTCGCGTTGGAGACTGCTCAGTTAGCATGAAGGGAACAGGTGGCGTTCTGCATAAGTGTTGTAAATACTCTGCTGTTATGCAGATTCCAGAAGACCTGTGTAGGGATGTCAAACAGATATTTTATGTCTTGTGGTCTGACTAATAATTGAAAAAGAAAAGGAAACTTGTTTTCAAAGCTGATGTTCCACATGTTTCCATGGTAACCAGAGCATTCACCATTGAGGTTTCTATTTTGTTATCTTTTAAAACTAATTTTTATTGTTAGTATCTTTTTCCCATGTTTTGACTTAAAAGTGCTAGCATTTACTGAATTATACGTTGGGTGTCTCAAGGGAACACCTTGTAAAGAACATTTCTTTAATTTCATGGGAGTTATTCAGTCTCATAACAAGAAGGGGGGAGGTAGAAGAAAAAAATGTTTGATTTCCTGAAAAAAAACAGCTCTACAATAATTGTAATCTAGTTAAACCATTCATCCTGGTAGTTCTATGCCTGCAGTGTCTTGGGGTTAAAGCGTTTGATCAAGAAGCCAAACACATCATTATGCTCTTATTGGCAACTGAGTCATGGGGAAAAATATGGCTCTCAATCTTTATATGTGCAAAGGATCTGCCATTGTTACCTTCTGTTGTTAGTAGGAACACAAAACTGTCACCACCTCTGAATGTAGTGAAAATGTTCTGTTTGTTTCTTAGTATGTTTTGAGATGTCTAATATTTAATTTTGAAAGTTTGAGTTACTAGCAAAATGCCTTTTTTTATCCTCATCTTTACCAGCTGCTCTAGTTTGAGAATAATGCTGATGACATTTTTTTCTTTAATATCATCCAGGATGTTTTAGAACATACATTGACATCTATCACAGAAGGGGGAATAGGAGGACTGCAATGGATGCTATCTGCTTGTTTGTGTGAGAGAAGGCTGATGTGACTTTCAGGACTAATTCAGAGACAATGGCAGTAAATCCCAGAAGAAGCAGAGGCTTCCTTTTTTCCATATTTACTTCACTGGTTCCTATAAAGCATAAAGCGTAATTCCCATCTTTGACATTTCCTGGTTATACTAGGTCTTCCTCTCTCTACATGATAACTTTTACGAGTGCTTTACTCAGGTGTGTTCCCACTCATTCTGTAGGGATCCAAGATGTTGAAAGGCGTTTTGATATCCTATGACACATGGCGTACACTGGGCTTTCAAGTTAGATATTGCAATGTTAAATTTTAATTAATTTCTGAGTCTACCTTAAAGTTTCTTCATATAACCACTACTGGTTTACTTAGTGATAAAGTAAACACCAGGAAGGTGCAGAAACTATTTATTAGAAAAGTATAAATCCCCTTGATATACAGTGGATCCAGTGACATTCAAAACCAAGTATTCATTATATTATTTTTTGGTATTAGGTTGTTCCTTCATCACTCAAAAATCACTTCATTCCTCTTCCACAATGTCTTCAAATATAACTGAACACTCATTTCATATCTCCTTTCCAAGGAGGCCAGATATGGGTGGCTTCTACATGCAAGCTGTGCAGTCAATCTAGTTAGTCACTATTCTCTTCCTTACAGAATATATGCTATGATAGCCTCTTTTCTCATTTATGCTTAATGAGCCAGTATTCAGCTGTTTTCACACATGCTTCCTATTTAAGAAACAGTATTTTTAAAATGGCTATGTCAGTGTTTACACTAAAAAACTGAAACTAATATATGTGAGCTCACAATGACCTTGTCGGAGTGCAAATCCTTATTACTATTATAATTTTTTATTCAGGCCAGATGCTAGATCATGTCTGTGATGATATTGTGATTGCTGAGGAGACCTTCAATTTAGAAACATGCAATTTGCTTGAAAGTTAGTCTGGCAGATTTTTATATTTGTTTTATCAATTCCTAGTCCAGGAAACTTATTGGGGTCACAGAATTCTCTCTCTTTGTGTATGCCTATGTAGTCAGTGGTGTATATAGCAACATATCTATGGATATATTTACTTGGTAGATGTAAAGCTTTTTTGCTGTTGAATAATTAAAACCAATCTTGTTTCTAAAGTTCAGACATGATACCCATCTAACAGTCAATGAGAAAGGCAAATTGTTAAAAATATTGTTTGAGAATAAGGAAACTTAAAATGGTTACAAATATGATATCATGTAGAAACAGGGATTTGGCAGTTCTACTTGGGTTTGTTTACCAGTTTTTCTATCCAAACTCTTTCACCTTCATTCATTAAACTGGTTGTTTTACTGAGCAATAGATAAATAAATTAATGAAACAAATAAATATATGGTGAAATGTGGAGAATTTATCATTAAAATAACAGAAAGCCAGACAGATTAGCATCATTTTCTCTATGAGTTGCCAACTTCTTTTTGAAGTAATGATTAGTTTACTTTTCCTGTATCAGGCTATGCAGTTTTTCATAGCCTGAGAGTCATACAGTCATTATCAATTTTAACCAGTATATGGCTTCAAACCTTTCCTATGAGGCAAATTGATGACATTATTATAATTGAGTGACTTTCTTGATGCAGTGTAATCATTCATAACCTGTTAACTTCTGAAGTTTAAACGAATTAATCACGTTTAAGCATTTTTACTGGCTTTGTTCCTTCAACATCAGGTATTTCCATTAATATATTCTCTTATTTTGCTATCCAAGACTTTTAAAATCTGTTTGTAACTTCTAGCGTTAACTCTACAGAATGAAGAGGATTGCTAATGTTCCGATAGCAATACAAGTCATAGAAGGAGCTCTTTCTGAGATCTAATTATCACCTCTTAAATATATTGCTTAATAAAAAAAGTAATTTATGACTGCAAGGGAAGAGGAAAAAGAGTAGAAGGGGAAATATAGGAAGTGGACAGCATAACGACATGGTAAATAATGAAGAGAGAGAGGGATAGCCAAACTGAACACATGAATAAATATGAACCATAGGATAAGATCAGAAATAAAAAATAAAACAAAACCTCTAAGCCAACACCTTGAAGTGTTGATCAGACTTTTTCACATCAAAGTTTGCCTTCCATATGGTAGGCATATTTTGAAAGCATTATTACAATGTATATAATACACCATCATATGAAAATCTAGGGGTCTTTCATTGTACGCAACATTCCCTGTTGGATGGGAAGGATGATTAATCAGCCTTGTAGAAGTTAACGCATTAAGGAACAGTGAGTGGGGTAAACAAATGGTGAAATGCCTTTGAACGACTTTAAGTATCTTAAATGAAAAATCAGGTAATCAAGAAAGGCTTCACTCTTCATAAACTTTCATTAAGAGCTAGAGACCTTAATGGTTATTTCATTGAAATGTAAAGAAATCATAGTTATCCCGGCTGACTATGGTAAGGAATGTCAGAATGGGCTAAGTTTTGCTTTCCTAAAAAGCGAGTAATGCAACATAGGAGAACTGAAGGAAGAATTATGTTTCAAGGTCCTTTCTAAAGGCATAGAGGACAGTTCTGCATTCACAAACCACTGAATTAAATAGGACATAAACAAGTTCAAGTGATGTTCAGCCTCAAGAGGGTGAAGACAAAGAGTTAGTTTAATTTTGGCCAAATAATTGAACACATAATCTGTTAAATTTATATTAAAAAGCCCAAATAAACCAACAGAAAATTGGTCTGAAACAGATGAAAATGAATGAAAAAACAATGAAAAAAAATTCCAAAACTCCAACCCAAAACTAAGCTATTCCTTGTTTAGATACGGTAGAATTTTGGAAAAATGTAAAATGTTGTACATGACAAAGTAGAAATCTTTACAGAATACTTGTTCAGTCAAACTCTACATAGGATAGGCAGAAAGAAATATTGAGAGATAACAAAAGAATTATATATTCCATCTGAATATTCTGGTGGGTTTTTTTAATTAACCTAACAAATGTGAATAATAAATGAAACAAATTAGGCAACGTTCTTAGATTCTTAAATTGTAAAGAAGAAAAAATTATGATACAAAACCAAAGTGACTTTGGTCAGAAAAGATTTGAAGATGGATTTACTTCCTGTTGCAGAATATTCTGTTCCCCACTGTGAAACAATGGGTCGGCTAACAAGAGAATGGGTTAAGATATACTGCATGAAGGCTTCTTTTGTGACTTCACTCCAAGAGATCATACATAATCAAGTAGGTTTTTGTAGGAACTATTTATCAACTGAATAATGTTGTTGTTCGGGAGAGATGATAGGGCAGAATTAAAAGTTCAATTGCTTTTATAGTCTATTAAGAAAGCTTTCCTTCATCTAATGTTTTCACTGGACTGGCTCTTAAATTCTGGAATAAAGCGAGCTCAGAAATTTTTAATGTAGAGAAGTTATTTTCCAGTGTGCTTTTTTTTCTGATTAAAGCATCAATGACCTCATTCTTTCTTGTCTTTCTTTTTCTGTCTCTTCCATTCTTTTCTTTCTTTCTTTGAGAATTCTTACTACTATCCAGTTTGTAAAACCTGTTTCCTGTCAGAAATCTTTAGTAGGTAGCACCTAATTGTTGCATGGTGAAACTGCTCTAAATATGTCTTTGTTCTAGTTAGATTGTGCTCTTTAACAAAGAAAAGAAAGAAGTTTGTGATTTTTTTCAGGAAGCCAAAACATTGCACTGACAAGTTTGCCAACAAGCTGTTTAAGAGAAGGGGTTCTTTTGACTGCTTTTTGTGTACAGTGTTGTACAGTGTTGACATCAATCGATGTCTATGGCAGATTGTGATTTTTGCTCACTTATGTTTTGTTGCAAAGCTGGAGTGAACTGTATTTTATTGTGCACATACAATACATCAACTTTCATCATTTACCCCACTCTTTTCTTTTTGGTTAAATGAGGTCTGGAGCACCTCTCCTATGAAGAGACACTGAGAGAGTTGGGGTTTTTCAGCCTGGAGAAGGGAAGGCTCCACGAAGACTTCATAGCAGCCTTCCAGTACCTGAAAGAGGCCTACAGGTAAGCGGGAGAGGAGCTTTTTACAAGGACAAGTAGTGACAGGACGAGGGGGGAATGGTTTTAAACTGCAAGAGGGTAGATTTAGATTAGATCTTAGGAAGAAATTCTTTACTGTGAGGGTGGTGAGACACTGGAACATGTTGCCCAGAGAAGTTGTGGTTGCCCCCTCCCTGGCAGTGTTTAAGGCCAGATTGGATGGGGTTTTGAGCAACCTGGAATAGAGGAAAGGTGTCCTTGCCTGTGGCAGGGGGGTTGAAACTAGATGATCTTTAAGGTCTCTTCCAACACAAACCCTTCTATGATTCTATGATTCTATGATTCTATGAAATTTAAGTAGATACATAGAAACAGAACTCAACAGGTTTTTTTTCATCTCCCTCTGATAAGACTATCTTAAACTGTAATATGTATCTGTGCCTGTGTTTTCCTAATCCAGGCATAACTTCACCACAAAATATTTTGAAATTATGTAGATATGTATATTCATATATAATTATTACATAAAATAATTATTATGTATACTATATATTTGTTTAATCTGGTCAAAATAATCTCTAGTGTAGCTTAGTTAGTAAAGCAAAGTGATAGCTGAAGTCAAGAGAATGCGTAGTAAAAAAATTGGTTTTAATTCTTTTAAGTATTGGGCAACAGGTTAAGGTACTATTTTCAAAAGATATCTGGAAATATCTATGTTTGCTATAGTGTTCACAGTACTTTATGTACTAATCCATAAATACCAACAGAAGAACTTGAACTGATTGCATGGCACCTTGTTAAATTCAGTGAATTAAATTCTGTTAACATTATAGATTTCCCCTCTGTTTAACTATTCATTTAAATTTCAAATTTTCCATTATGAAGCGCTCATCCCATTTATTTTTTTTTCATTTCAGCTCTCTTCTAGTTTGTCAGTGTCAACTGATTTCAGTTGATTTGGCCTACATGTATCTTCTCTAATTTGGAAGTATCAAATTTCTTCTTGCTGTCAAAACTATTCAAATTATCATATACTAATTATTACATGATTCTAAAAAAAACTGAGGGAGAGGAAGGTTTGCTTGTTCGTTTCTTTGTTTGTTTTTAAGAGAAGGATGCAATTTTTTTTTATATAGACAAGTTCAGTCAGGAAGCAAATGAATTCCACTCTTCATAGTAATAATGTGATAACTGCACAGCTGGGAGAAAAGCAGATTGCTTTGTGTCTCTGATCCATTTGAATATGCGACATTCTAGTGTATCATTGTTGTCAAGCAAAGTCTCATTGAAGTCAATGATGCAAGTCCCTTTTTCAAGCCAAGGGAATTTTGCATCCTACAAATAATACAAATGTAATGGAACAATTGCCCAAGCTGCTCACTGAACAACGTCCTGATCCTGCAATGCGCAAGAGTAAAAATTGTATTATTTTTGCATAGTAAGTACTGTACCTATTGACACAGAATATTACAGGAATGTTATCAGAACCTTGTTGGAACTTGCTCACGGGCCTTGTTTCTCAACAATGCTTGAAAATAGTTGATCTGAGGCAGATATCAAATGGGAAAATTTCGATGTCTGAGTGATTAAAGTTTGGAAAGTATATAAACAACTAAAATGAGTCTTATGATGGAAAATATCAAGTAATCTTTTTAATAGAAAAGCCCATTGCCCTGCCTATAAGACTGTGATGTTATTGGATGTAACTGATCTTGCCATGCAGAGTACAGTTATCCAAATAATTCATATTTATCCTTTACTTTCCCAACCTGATACAATTCTATTTATAATTGTATTCAGTGATAATATTTTTATCTTAAAAACATTAACTTCTCTTATCTTTCACTCGGTCTATCCAGACTACCAACTGTGCAAAGCATATTATTCATGCCACCTGCAAATAATATTACTAAAACTCACAGCATCATCAGTTGATTTTATGACCCTTCACTGCAGTTTAATTGCTTTATTTGACTACATAAAGCCTTAGCTGAAATTAACAGCTTCAAGTGTCTTCCATTTTTCCAAGGATGCTCATTTGCTAGGTACAAGATAGATACATTATAATGTTTTATCATCAGAGAGATGAATCTAACTGCCTGGATCACATGAATTGCATCATCAAATGAGATATATTTGGCTCCACAGTGCAAGGTATGTTACTACGGCAAGCAGTGAAAAATTGGTGAGTAAAAAATCCACCACTGGCGCCTGAACACCATCCAGAAGGAAAATCTGTAGGAAAAAGATGAGTATTACTTAAAATGAATTTGTCATCTCTTCTTTTCATTACCTTTGTTAAACCATTGGGTACATGTTTTTTATTGATTGATTTTGGGGGAGGAAGGGACACTGAGAGAAGGTGTCCCTTCAGTCTCTGTGCCGTTTTGTGAATTTAGACTTGACTAACTAGTGAGACAACGCTGCTCAAAATCAATGTGTTTAGATCAAGTAACTTATAACTTTTTTTGTTATTATTTTGTTACAAAACAATGATTGTTCTTTTCATTTAAACCTTCAAATACCAATGTGATGACACAACGTGAGTGGCTGTGCCCTTCACATAGATTTTGAATCTAGAAATGTATATGGTCTCCTTTTCCTCTTTTAACTCTCGGTATTATTCAGGCACATGCCCTCCTTCTCCTGTCCCTGCTTTTTTCTTGTAAGAAGAGGCAAGAGCTTTACACTTTCTTGAATCTTTCTTGGTCCCTCTAATCTTTCATAATTGGTTCTGAGCCCATGGGCACGTTGCCAAGGAAGCCCCATCTTCCCCCTCTCTTGAGCTTCACCTTTGAGGCTGGCAATGTCATGACTCCTGGGAAACACAGATGAAGGAGCAAGTTGTCATCCTGCAGAAGCTAGAACAGGCAGTGTGTTGTGGGGTCACGTAAGCCAGGTCCATAATGGCCTAGAAAATTAAGGTCAACACCGTCCTTGAGTCAATACACCGAATAAACAGCTGATTTCTGAAATCACAGAAATGTCTTAACGATTTTCTAGCCACACTGAATTAAATAATCTAAACTTGATGTCAACTACATATTAGATTTGCAGTTGCCCATTTTTTGCAATCTCCTAGACTGTTAGATAAGGAAGTACTTGTACAGAAAATGTGAGCTGAGGAAGACCCATGTTCCCTAGTTTAGCTAACATGAGATAGTCTGCTTTAATTGCAACACCAAAGATAGTAATTTCTGTTTTTAAAACATTTCTTTCATATAGAAACACATATTAACAGGCTAATTTTAAGCAAAAACCAGAAACAGCTTCCTCACTAGTCCTCCCCCTCCAAAAGAAATCTCAGGCTATGACAGATTCTCATAAATGTGGAAGATACAGCAATGTTAAGAGCAGATACTACTTGTCTTATATTATCTGTTCTGTACTAAGTTGACAGTTTTTATAAAGAAAGTTTTAAAGCTCCCTAGAGACCAGGTATTCCATCTTGAGATAATTTCACAAAACTAGGTTTTAAAATATTTATTTTTACTTTTGAACAACAAGAAATATTTTAAATGCAACTGAGAATCAGTTTTGTCAGAATATCCATTTTCAGGCTGAAAATATTGCCTATTTAATTCAATTTCTTTTCATCTGTCTCTGTTGCCTTTGGATTCTTGTTTTGTATTCTCTTGAGAAATACTAGGGTATTGACACTTTTCCCTAGAAATCATCTGTTCACAATTCTTGTTGAAACTGTTATGTCTCTGTAAAATACAGTAGCTTCAATAAAATTTCAATTTCCATCCCATCCTAAGTAGCTTAACAGCTTTAGTGACTGTGTGGCAGGAGCAAAACCTGTTTCCTCAAAACTCTTTGCCTTGCCTCAAAGAACCTTTGTGCTATTCTTTAATATAAAGACAACCTGGCAACAAAAACGAGCTTTGCCAAGGTTTGACATAAAAATATTTTAGCCTTTAAAATATTTTTAGTGAGAGAAATTTTGGGACAGCTGGGTTTTTTGTTTGCTTGCTTGTTTGTTTGCTTTTTTTTTCAATCATAGAAGAGCCCAGGCTGGAAGGGACCTCAAAAGATAATCTGGTTCAACTTTTTGTGGGAAAAGGAGCCTAGATGAGATTATCTAGTGCTGTGTCCAATCACATCTTGAAAACCTTCAGTGATGGGTACTCCACCATGTCCCTGGAGAGGTTGTTCCAGTGAATGATTGTTTTCACTGTAAAAAAATTCTTTCTTCTGTTGAGATGAAACCTCTCCCACTGCAACTTGTAACTGTTGCCCCTTCTCCGTGTGGCTCGTTTTGAAGACAGAGCCTCTGTCCTCTTTGTAGCTGCCCTTTAAGTACTAGCATACTATGATTAGGTTCCCCCTGAGGCTTCTCTTCTCCAGGGAGAAAACACCTAACTCTTTCTGTCTTTCCTCACAAGGCAGGTTCTCCAGCCCTTTGACCATCTTTGTGGCCTTCCTTTGGACTCTTTCCAGTTTGTTTGTGTCTTTCTTGAATTGTGGGAATCAGAACTGGGCACAATACCCCAGGTGCAGCCTGACTAGCACTGAGTAGTGTGGGATGATCACATCTCTATCTCTGCTAGTAATGCCCCTGTGGATGCAGCCCAGGATCTAATTTGCTTTTGTTGCAGCAGCACTGCACTGGCTGACCCATGTCCCTTCCAGCAAGGCTGCTCCCCAGCCACACAGATCATAGCCTGTACTGGGAACTTGGTTACATCGTCTCAGGTGCAGGACTTTGCACTTGTCTTTGTTAAACTTCATACTGTTTTTCCAGCCTGTCCAGTTCTTTCTGTAAGATGGTTTTCCCTTTTGACATGTTCACCTCACCATCCAGTTTAGTGTGATCATCAAATGTGGTGATGGGACTTTCAATCCCATTATCATCCAGATCATTTATGAAGGTGTTGAACAGCATAAGGTCCAGTATCAATCCCTGTGGTTCCCCTCTTGTGAGAGGCTGCCAGTCTGAGTAAAAAACCTTAATCACCACCCTCTGAGTGCAGCCTGTTAGCCAATTTCCTGCCCACCCAATCTGTAACTTGCTAGTTTCTTTGGTTTTTACTTAAATTAGCCTGTAAAGTATCTAAAAAAAAATCCTTTATTTCTAGGAATATGTCAAAGAAAAAAGCTTGCCTGAGAGGTGCCTATGAACAAAGAAAAGATCTGATTATGTAATTTACTGGTGAGAATGATCCTGGAAGTTTTAAACGACCCTAGAACTTAACCTATAAGAGTTACTGTAAAGTTACTGTATAGGAAATTCTTACAAGTGAATGGAGAACAAAAGGTGTATTTTAAAACATTAACGAGAAAATATTAGCAAAGTTAAATGTAGGTTTTCATGTTCCCTTATTAGATAAAAATATTTTCACTATGTTAAAACTACACTGATTTAACTTTATGTAAATTATATTTAAGTCATCAAGCAATTTAGCATTAAATAGGTTCCAGAGTTTAAGCATATGTTTTAAGTCATGTAGTCTTTCACTAAGAATTGTTGAGAACACCTATGAATACTCTTGCTAGGTACTAAGACTAGTGTCTGTATGAGATGAAGATATTCAGAGACCTGTTGAATAAAACCTGAATGTTCAAGACTGTACAAGCTGAAGTTTTGCAATCATGTAAAAGCCCTTTCTCCTAAAGCTGTTTGAAAATCATTTATAGCGCTACCAGTAAGATTAAACTTATAAAAAAGGAACTAGACAAAAAAGTTCTATAATTTATAACTTTGCTTTCATTGAAAACAGAATTAGAGGGAAAAAAATAACCCATATATTTTCCTAAAAAAAAAAACCAAAAACTGTTAAGGAAGGAAATGTATTTTCTGGGTCATTTTGATTGTTGATTTTGTTTTAGTTTTTTTAATCGTAGAAGATTATTTAATTTTCAAAAGGCTTAACATGTCTTTGCAGTTGTATTTTGATTAAAGTGTTTAAAGTAAAGGTCTTGAAATTTTCAAGTATTTTCATATTTGTATGTTAATATATTGTACTTAAAGCTTTCAGTTTTTATCATTATTGCACTTCACTACACTAGGGTCAAAATCTTGTTCACTCTTTGTCTGTATAAAATAAAGATATTAGAGCATTGGCTTAGAATAATGAAACATTGGTTGTTCCGGATTTGCTGAGTCAAAAGACCTGAAAAATATATTACTCACCGCTGCATACATAAACATATATGGAAATTATATTCAAATATGTTTAAAAGAAAAAACACAAAAACCAAAACCAAACCACACATTATTACTTATAGCCATACATTTCAACATAACTCACTGTTAGCAAATGAAACAGCGTCAAAAATACCTGCTTTCCTTCAAGAATTTATCATCTATACACAATTCTATATTCCATAGGTTGGTGTTTTCTCTCTCTCTTTCTTGTCTCTTGAATTGGTGAGAATAATGAACTTCGTTGTTTTAGTTGCAGGCTAGCAGACTAACACCTTTCTGAACTAAACATTGAAGCCCTCTGGGAAAAGTGTGTGCAGCTGAGGCTTATTTTTGAGTAGTTATGTTCATTTTATGTGACCATAAAGAGGATCCTTTTCCTGTACAGAAGTCTAGGTAAGGGTTACAGGACAGCCACAGGGTTAGGTGCTCTCAATAGTTTCACTGCTTAAGCCATCTACATTTCTTGAGATAGCAATGATCATGGAAACATAGAAAGGTTTGGGCTGGAAAGGACCTTAAACATCATCTAGTCCCAATTCCCCTGATATTGACTGGGACACCTTTCCACTAGAACAGGTTGCTCAAGGCCCCATCCAACCTGGCCTTGAACACTAGCAGGGAGGGGGCATCCACAGCTTCTCAAGGAATCTGTTCCAGTGTCTCACCACCCTCGCAGTCAAGAATTTCTTCCTCATATCTCATCTAAGTCTACCCTCTTTCAGTTTAAAACCATTCCCCCTTGTCCTATCACTTCTTGCCCTTGTAAAAAGTCACAGAATCACAGAATCACAGAATCACAGATTCACAGAATCACAGAATCACAGAATCACAGAATGTTAGGGATTGGAAGGGACCTCGAAAGATCATCTAGTCCAATCCCCCTGCCGGAGCAAGATTGCCTAGACCATATCACACAGGAACGCGTCCAGGCGGCTTTTGAATGTCTCCAGAGAAGGAGACTCCACAACCTCTCTGGGCAGACTGTTCTAGTGTTCGGTCTCCCTCACCGTAAAGAAGTTTTTCGTCATATTTATGTGGAACCTCCTGTGTTCCAGCTTGCACCCATTGCCCCTTGTCCTGTCAAGGGATGTCACTGAGAAGAGCCTGGCTCCATCCTCATGACACTTGCCCTTTACATATTTATAAACATTAATGAGGTCACCCCTCAGTCTCCTCTTCTCTAAGCTAAAGAGACCCAGCTCCCTCAGCCTCTCCTCATAAGGGAGATGTTCCACTCCCTTAATCATCTTCGTGGCTCTGCGCTGGACTCTCTCTAGCAGTTCCCTGTCCTTCTTGAACTGGGGTGCCCAGAACTGGACACAATATTCCAGATGCGGCCTCACCAGCGCAGAGTAGAGGGGGAGGAGAACCTCTCTCGACCTGCTAACCACACCCCTTCTAATACAGCCCAGGATGCCATTGGCCTTCTTGGTCACAAGGGCACACTGCTGGCTCATGGTCATCCTGCTGTCCACTAGGACCCCCAGGTCCCTTTCCCCTACGCTGCTCTCCAACAAGTCTGTCCCCAACTTGTACTGGTACATGGGGTTGTTCTTGCCCAGATGCAGGACTCTACACTTGCCCTTGTTATATTTCATTAAATTTCTCCCCACCCAACTCTCCAGCCTGTCTAGGTCCCTCTGAATGGCTGCGCAGCCTTCCCGTGTGTCAGCCACTACTCCCAGTTTTGGGTCATCAGTGAACTTGCTGACAGTGCACTCTATTCCCTCATCCAAGTCATTAATGAATATATTGAATAGTACTGGTCCCAGTACCGACCCTTGAGGGGCTCCGCTAGACACAGGCCTCCAACTGGACTCTGTCCCATTGACCACCACTCTCTGGCTTCTTTCCTTCAGCCACTTCACAATCCACCTCACTACCCGATCATCCAGACCACACTTCCCCAGTTTAGCTGCGAGGATGCTGTGGGAGACAGTGTCAAACGCTTTACTGAAATCGAGATAGACCACATCCACAGCTTTACCATCATCTGTCCACTAGGTTACATCCTCATAAAAGGCTATCAAGTTGGTTAAGCATGACTTCCCCTTGGTGAAGCCATGCTGAGTGCCCGTAATGATCTTCTTCTCCTTAATGTGCCTAGAGACAGCACCAAGGACAAGTTGTTCCATCACCTTTCCGGGGATGGAGGTGAGGCTGATCGGTCTACAGTTACCCGGGTCCTCCTTCTTGCCCTTTTTGAAGACTGGAGTGACATTTGCTTTCCTCCAGTCCTCAGGCACCTCTCCCGTTGCCCACGACTTAGCAAAGATGATGGAGAGTGGCCTAGCAATGACTTCCGCCAGCTCCCTCAGCGCCTGCGGGTGCATCCCATCAGGGCCCATGGATTTATGGATGTCCAGATTGTTTAATTGGTCCCTGACCCAGCCCTCATCTACCAAGACAGACTCCTCCTCTATCCTGACTTCTTCTGGGGCCTCAGAGGTCCAGGGCTCCTCAGGACAGCCTCCAGCAGTATAGACAGAGGCAAAGAAGGCATTCAGTAACTCTGCCTTCTTTTTATCCTCTGTCTCCAGGGCCCCCACCTCATTCATCAGTGGGCCTACATTGCCTCTAGTGTTGGCTTTATCTGCAATGTATTTGAAGAAGCCCTTTCTGTTGTCCTTGACCTCTCTTGCAAGGTTTAATTCCAAGGAGGCCTTAGCTTTCCTAGTTGCCTCCCTACATCCTCTGACAACAGACTTATATTCCTCCCAAGTGGCCAGCCCCTCCTTCCATGATCTCTACACCCTCTTCTTCCACTTGAGGTTGCCCAGCAGTTCCCTGTTTAACCATGCAGGTCTCCTGGTACCCTTCCTTGACTTCCTACTGCTGGGATGCTCTGATTTTGAGCTCAGAAGAAGCAGTCCTTGAATGCTAACCAACTATCTTGGGCCCCCTTACCTTCTAGTACCCTGTCCCATGGGATTTCCCCTAGCAATTGCTTGAAAAGGCCAAAGTTGGCCCTCCTGAAGTCCAGGGTTGTGATTCTGCTAGCTATTCTGGTCCTGCCACATGAGATCCTGAACTCTACCATCTCATGGTCACTACAACCAAGGATGCCCTCAACCTTCACCGCTTCAACCAGACCCTCCTTGTTAGTGAGGATAAGATCCAGCAGCGCTCCTCTCCTAGTTGGCTCATCCACCATTTGCATCAGAAAGTTATCATCAATGCACTGGAGGAACCTCCTGGACTGAGGATGGCTGGCTGAGTAGGCCTCCCAGCAAATATCAGGGTAGTTGAAATCCCCCATGACAACCAGGCCCTGTAATTGCGAGACTGCTCTCAGCTGCCTGTAGAAAGCCTCATCACCCTCCTCATCCTGATCCGGTGGCCTGTAATAGACACCCACAATAGTATCACCCCTGCCAGCCTGCCCCTTAATTCGCACCCACAAACTCTCAACTCGCTCCTGATCCACCCCTGGACAGATCTCAAAGTCCCTCTCCAGCTTTCCTGTAGGCCCCCTTCAGGTACTGGAAGGCTGCTAGAAGGTCTCCCCAGAGCCTTCTCTTCTCCAGGCTGCACAAACTCAACTCTCTCAGCCTGTCTTCATAGAAGAGCTGCTCCAATACTCTGATCACCTTCATGGCCCTCCTCTGGACTCGTTCCAACAGGTTCATGTCCTTCTTATGTTGGGGGACCCAGAGCTAGATGCAGTACTCCAGGTGGGGTCTCATGAGAGTGGAGCAGAAGGGGAGAATCACTTCCCTCAACCTGCTGGTCACGCTTCTTTTGATTAAGCCCAGGATACGGTTGGCCTTTCTGGGCTACAAGCACACATTGCCAGCTCATGTTGAGCTTCTAAACAACCATCACCTTCTCCTCAGGGATGTTGTCAATCCATTCTCCGCCCAGCCTTTACTTGTAATTGCCCCAACCCACATACAGGAACTTGCACTTGGCCTTGTTGAATTTCATGTGGTTCACATGGGCCCACTTTTCAAGCCTGTACAGGTCCCTCTGGATGGCATCCCTTCCCTCCAGTGTGTAGGCTGCACCACACAGCTTGCTGTCATCGGCAAACTTGCTGAGGGCGCACTCAATCCCACTGTCCATGTCACCAACAAAGATGTTAAACTTGACCGGTCCCAATACCAACCCCTGAGGAATGCCACTCATCACTGGTGTCTACTTGGACATTGAGCCGTTGGCCATAACTCTTTGCGTGCAACCATCCAGCCAATTCCTTATCCACCGAGTGATCCATCCGTCAAGTCCATGTCTCTCCAATTTAGAGACAAGGATGTCATGCGGGACAGAGTCAAATACGTTGCACAAGTCCGGGTAGATGACATCAGTTGCTCTTCCCTTATCCACCAGTGCTGTAGCCATGTCATAGAAAGCCACCAAATTTGTCAGGCATGATTTGCCCTTGGTGAAGCCATGTTGGCTGTCACCAATCACCTCCTTAATTTCTGTGTGCCTTAGTATAGTTTCCAAGAGGATCTGCTCCATGATCTTGCCAGGCACAGAGGTGAGACTGACTGGCCTGTAGTTCCCCGAGTCTTCCTTTTTCCCCTTCTTGAAAATGGGTGTTATGTTTCCCCTTTTCCAGTCACTGGGAACTGCACCAGGCTGCCACGACTTCTCAAAAATGATGGATAGTGGCTTAGCAATTTCATCCGCCAGTTCCCTCAGGACCCGTGGACGCACCTCATCAGGCCCCATTAACTTGTGCACCTTCCGGTTCCTTAGATGGTCTCGAACCTGATCTTCTCCTACAGTGGGTGGTTCTTCATTCTCCCACTCCCTGCCTTTGCCTTCTGTGGCTCGGTCGGTGTGGTTAGAGCATTTGCCGGTGAAGAGTGAGGCAAAAAAGTCGTTGAGTACCTCAGCCTTCTCCATATCCCAGGTAACCAGGTCTCCTGTTTCCTTATGGAGAGGGCACACATTTTCCCTAATCTTCGTTTAACCACTGACATACCCATAGAAGCTTTTCTTGTTGCCCTAGAAGGAACAAGATGATGATACAGGCACACCACCATTGCATGTTTTCTGAACAAATATGAAGGTATGTACACAGCTTCTGTAAAAAATTTTCACTATAAAATATATGCTTTTTAAAAGTGTGGATTTTTTTTCTTTTTTTTTTCTTAGCATTGATGTAAATGCTAGTTACACTTGTGATAAACTCTTGTTTTATTAATTGCTATTACTTCATTTGAGTTAAACTCTTTCAGTATAATTAGCTGAGGAATGCATGACCAGATGAGCAAATCAGATAATTGAATCATAGAATGGTTTTTTTTGGAAAGGACCTTTAAGGTCATCAAGTCCAACTGTTAACCTAACGCTGCCAAGTCCACCACTAAACCATGTCCCTAAGCGTCGCACCTACACGTCTTTTAAATACCTCCAGGGATGGTGACTCCACCACTTCCCTGGCCAGCCCGCTCCAATGTTTGACAACCCTTTCTGTGAAGAAATTTTTCCTGATATCCAATCTAAACTTCCTCTGGTGCAACTTGAGGCAGTTTCTTCTCATCTTATTACTTCTTACCTGGAAGAAGAGACCAACACTGTCCTCGATACACCCTCCTTTCAGATAATTGTAGAGAGCTATAAGGTGTCCCCTCAGCCTCCTTTTCTCCAGGCTAGACAAGCCCAGGTCCCTCAGCCATTCCTCATAAGACTTGTGCTCTAGACCCTTCACCAGCTTTGTTGTTCTTCTTCGATCTTGCTCCAGCACCTCAATGTCTTTCTTCTAGTGAGGGGCCCAAAGCTGAACACAGTATTCGAGATGCAGCCTCACCAGTGTCGAGTACAGGGGGACATCCTTCCTAGAAAGTTAAAAATGCTTGCTAAGTAAGAGAAAAATATCAAGAGCCCTGCCAAACTGACTTGGACCTACACTCCTTACACCTCCCAGTCTAGACAATCTCTTTCCTGTGAACCTTTAAGAAAAACTCCCCAGCTTAACATCAAAGGAAGAAGATAGCAGAATCTTTCCCACCAAGTCTTGTCTGTCTTCAAATACAGTCAATTGCTAATGCTCTGGGAGACATAAAGCGAGTAAATCTCTCCAGTTGTTCGCCAGGGAAAACAAACTGTCCCACTCCTCATGGCTGGCTGAAGCATGAGATTTAATTATAACTATTATAATTATCTTCATGTAAAGCTGCAAGTATTACGAACACACTGAAGAAAGTGCAGTGCTTCGCTCTCTCTCCAATATGGACAGCAATGAAAGTACTAACTCAATCCAGAAGTCACCACAGCCAAACCACCTTCACAAACATGCTGCAGAATAATTCTCAGAAATAGAATAAAAATATATATAAAAAAAAAAATCTCCAAATAATGATCAATTGATCACCTGTCTTTCTACACTGTTTCAAAACTGGAAATCTCTCCTCAAGCAATTTCCAATTTTGCATCCCAGTGCATGCCACTTAATACCAGAAAGATGACACTGCTCATCACTTAAGTCAATTTCCCCTATTAATAGATTATAAACATGGAAAACTGTTTCTATGCCTGTATTTTTAACTGGTTTTGTGCCTAAACTAACAAGTTGCTTTTTTGGATTGTTATTAAAACTCTTGCTGTAGGTAGATTAGGGTACGTCGACCGGAAAATCTCGGGCTGTAACGGAAAGATAGGCGTGGCAAAGGAACAGGATATGTAAGTATCGCGTGAGTTCCTACGAGACAAGACGACTACATAAGGCTGTTGCGCAGTTGAATAAACGCCATTTGTTGCATCCTCACATTGGTGTCTGTGCTCAATGGCCCTGGGGTGCGGATAGCCTCAGGCCAGCCAGCATCCGAACGGAGTTTGCCGATGACAAACGGCAACATCTTGCTAATGCAGAGATTAACTTATTAAATTCTTCTAAACTTAGGATGCTAAATAATTTGTGGAACCTCGGATTAGAATATAAAATCCCCATTTCACAGTTGCACCTACTGAGATAGTCCTCTGAGGTCACAGTGGAGTTTCAGCTCTCTTTTGCCTGACTCAGATGTCCCTCCCGCTCAATACACTGCTACTGTGATTTCCCAATTTGGGAGCAAATATTATTATTATGTCTACAGGAACACCTGGGTATCTAAACCAACATTGTCTGTTTCGTTTTGGGAGGTGGATCTCTAGTTTTTAAGCACTACATCTCTAAGCATCATAATATTTATTCTCTTTGCATTTCAAGGAATTCAGATCTAAAGTCACTATATATATACAGAGAGAGTGAAATACATGCTCAGTAACATCTACAAAGTGCAAGACCATACAGAAAAGAAATGTTCTCACTTAGACTGCAAAATTGTCTAAAGATAAGTTTCTCTTTCTATCCTGGACAATTCATTAGGAAAAAGGAGAATTAAAAGGCTCTGGTGTTCAACTATGCCACTCTGCTATTGGAGAGATCATACTCAGTTTGAAATCTGCAACAATTCCAATTCAGTAACAATTATCAGTGTAAGGACAAAAATAACCTGAGAAAAGTCAGAACTCATTCTCTACCTCTGAGTTTTAAGAAAACTTTTTATGCCTTCATCTCTCTATGAATCTGTGAGGAACATGAGCATATGCATATATCTTTGTGAGGAAATAATATCTTTCATAAATCTCTAAAAGTTAACTGCAAACACCCAAGCCTTTTATCTATATTAATGTGTCCATCCTGAATTTAAAAAGTGTTATGGAGTTTCTATTGTTTGATTTATTAATAAACTTTAATAAAATCTTTGTAAATTCTGCACTATTGTGTGTGAAGAGGAGAGGATTAAGAAGACCAGAAAAATAGTTATTAGACAGTAAGAAGACTTAAGAAGAAACTGTTAAGCGACAAGCTGCTGAGAACCCATCCTTGTGTTCATAAATTCTGTATACTAACCAAAATAAGTTCACAGCCTGCCCCAAGCTATCTTGTTCAAAGAGAAAGACCCAAATGGACATCATGTCCTTCAGTTACAGGACTGTAACTATAATGGTTGCTAAAGGTTATCTGAAGTTTAAGAATAATCTAAAACATTTTAATTATTTAGAAAACTTGGATAATTACCTCTGATTTTGGACACTAACGATTAACAGAAACCAGGAAAGACTAGGGTGTATCTTAGTTTATTTGAAATTAATTCAATAGGATTACCTCATCAATAACAGGAACATAAAAATCGGAAGAGTACTCATTTAAAATGCATGGTACTTTTTCAGCCTGCATTGATTGCTGTAGTCAGAGAATTCTGACAAATTGCCAGCATCAGATTTGCAAACCTTTACATCTATATTTTAGAAATGAGTTGATATATACGCACTCTGTAGAAACCAGGGCCTACTGAACATCACTGTGATCTTTTTAATTGGAAAATTCTGATTGATATAAAAAAGTAGTTCCTAGGAGCAGGATAAAATTTCATATCAAACCAGACTGATTCTGGGGCTACCATGTATCTAGATTCTTATCTAGCATAGAGAAAAAACATTTGAAGAATACAGACTGGGAAAGAATTTCACAAATGACATGTAAGTTTTCAAATAATTCACCGATCCAGTTCCATTTTCAAAAGCTCTTCTATTAGATCTATTTCATTTGAACAGATAATCAAAGAAACATTCTAATACAGAATGGAGCCCTCCTTTTCCATAAATCCAAGAAGTGTCCTAGATATTGAGCTATTCTAAGAAAGATTTCTTGGGAGGGTTTTGAACAGAAGACTTCTGAAATCTTGGTTTCCTCCCAGTGGAGAATGGAAAAGTGTTTAAAATCTATTCACAGAAAGAGAAAATATGTCCTACTCAGCTCTACTAAAAACTAATACAGTTGTCGCCTATAGTTTCTTAAAGTGAACTGGAGAACTGTTTGGGTTGAGACTATTATCACAGTTCCATAACCTGCATAAACTTACAAGTGCCAAATATCTAGCTAATAATTCTGTAGCTCACAATTATATTACTATATTCTGCTCAAAAAATGACAAGAAGTCAATAACTCATTCAGAATTCCTTTGCCTCCCAACTCATTAATGATTTGCAGAGTGTACATGTTTTTAATTTAAGCAATACATTTCAATGTCAAAACAATTCCAGTGCCACTCAGACAGGTATTATCTTACTTGTGAGTATGTTAAGATAGAAACTAAAAGAGTAATAATGTTCAGAAATTTTGTGATTCATTCTTCTGTTCACTGAGTAATACTGTCTCTGCATTAACTGCTGCCTTGAAGTATAACAAGTATCATTCATGAACATGTGAACAAAATACTGAAGCATTTTCTTATTACTGCAGTTTACAATGTTATCACTCTGACACTGCAAAATGAATTTAGGATAATACATGGTGATTTAAGGTTACCATTTGTCTTCATTTACTTGGGATTGCAATGACATTTAGAGAAAACAAACATTTTATGGAACAGTTCACAAACTACTGATAAAAACTATAAATTGTAACCTTCCAGGATTTTGATACTAGAATAGAATAGAATAGAATAGAATAGAATAGAATAGAATAGAATAGAATAGAATAGTATAGTTCTGTTGGAAGGGACCTACAACAATCATCTAGTCCAACTGCCTGATCACATCAAGTCTGATCAAAAGTTGAAGCATATTATTAAGGGCATTGTCCTAATGCCTCTTAGGCACTGACAGGCTTGAGGCATTGACCACCTCTCTAGGAAGCCTGTTCCAGTGTTTGACCACTCTCTCGGTAAAGAAACGCTTCTTAATATCAAGTCTGAAACTCCCCAAATGTAGCTTTGAACCATTCCCACACGTTCTGTCACTGGATATCAGGGAGAAGAGATCTGCACCTCCCTCTCCACTTCCTCTCCTCAGGAAGCTGTAGGGAGCAATGATCCAAATTTGGTAACCAATCAGACCCGCAGGCAAAATATAGCAGATAGGATCCAAGAGATTGTAAATAACTGTAGTAGTTCTAATATAGAATATAATATGTGTCATTAGACATATGCCAGAGGAAGACAAAATGTCCCCCTCTTTTCCCTCAGACTTGGCATGAACAATGAGGATGGGGAATGTTTTTTCTCTGTTTGGTATGCTGCTTTTCCTGAAGATATATTACAATATTCCTTGGAAAAGCAAAATATGACTATGAAAGGACCTATGTATGAACAAAGTATTTCACTGTCAAAAGATAAAAGGGGAAAAGGGAAAGTGTACATCATCATTTTCTCAGTCTCGTCTTCTGTTCAGCTATCTAAGGCACACTGGAGTTAATTAGACTGTTTTCATGAGTGAGTTGTGAGAGGTGGCTCACAGAGGGTATAGGTTTAGAAATGTTATTAAGTTTGGGTTCATTCTGGCTTTCTTGGTTATGATGTGCCTTTCTAAAGCTTTAGCTTCTAACAGAATTGGAATTGCAGCCACAGCAATTGCAGAAACAGATTTCCAAGTGCAAAACAGAGTCTTGCCCTTCCTTGCTCACAGCTGTGTGTTTGCTGGCTCTAATCCTGTGTAGCTGTGAAGTGAACAGAGATGCAGACAAAATAAAAAGACGGCAGCACAGACTTTAAGCAACTGATTGGGAAACAAGATTGTCTATGGAAAGTCTGGAAATTCGTGGCTAATATTGCTTGAGAATGGCTAATATCTCTTAAAAAGGTGAGTGGTCAACACAGACCCACTGCAGAGGACAAAAATGGGTCAAAGGTACTTCACTGCAAGTAAGGATTTATTGAGGGACTGACAGACCTCTGTCTCCCTGACAGGCTACTGGCATTTCTCACACACCTAACATTACACTAGAGAATCTCTGATTCCTCAGGGAATGTGTAGGGCTGTGCTGAGCACATATGCTGACCACATACTGGCCACGGGCACTGAGTGGTGCTAGCACTGCATCCTGGGTGTGGGAAACAGCAGCTGGCCAGGAGGAATGAGGGGACAGGGCTGATCTCAAGACTATGATTGCAGACCCGGTGGCCTGTACTTGCTGGGTCTGTGTCAGGAAGGACAGGGGTCCCATAACAGTCTGAAGCACTGTAATATGGAGATCCATTTCCCGAGGTGATGCCTCCTGTCCTATGACTCCAATGGGGATTATTTCGGCCCCTGTTCATATCAGGGTTACTGCGGCTGCACAGATTGCTGTTATACTTCTGCCATCATTTCCTCCAAATGAGCCTGTCTGTGCTGACTGACTCCTGAAGGAAATAACAACCATGAGTGAAACATTCAGATGGCTGTGAAGAACACATTCACTAAAGTTTAAAACAGAAAACAGAAGGGAAAAATAGAACTGAAAAGTAAGTCATGCAACACACTAATATATAACTGAACTAGAATGAGCAAGACAGATGCATGCTGGCACTCCGCTGTGGCTCAACCTGACTATTTGCCTAGTGTTTTGACATAGCAGATAGTCACAGTCAGAACAGAGTTGTCCAGATCTGAAGCAACTATGGCCAAGAAGCCATACAACTGTATTACCTCAAGCTCATGTATCTTGCCTCTCTACAAGGCTTATTAACTTGTGCTCAGCACCTGATGCACAGCTCAGCCTAGACAGTGAGACTTCAGGGCATGCACAGTAGCAAAATTTCAAATGTTTAGATGAGTTTTCATGTATTGCTTATGCATCCCAAGTGCTGCTTACCATTTTTGGAAGGTATTTCTTGATACCTCTGTTGAACATATGCACCTAAATCTACCTAATTTGTACTTTTATTACTCAGTTCTGCTTGACTCTTATCTATAGCAATGTGTTTATAGCCTTTAACTACACTGTATGTCATCCAGAGCATAAGAATATAGTTTTGGGGTTGTACAGTATGTATATCGCACATAATGCAGCCCATGAAGTACTTCTTGACCTTGCTTTGAACAAGCTACATCTGGAACTTGAATCACTGTAACTGAGTTAGCAACAGCCATTAAAGTACTCAGCTGGGACATCAGTTTCCTCCTAAGTGTTTCCCAGATTCAAAACCTACAGTGTAAACTTCTCTCCATGATTTTGGATCCAAGTGATAAGATGGCTATTGTTCAGCTGCTGTGGCATCTGAAAACAGAGTTGATACTAGAAAATAAAATTAATTCATTTGTATTAGGTTCAAATATTTAGATTAGAATGAGCTTTTCTGAATTACTAATATCACACAAACATTAATGACTGATATTTTTAAGCAATTAAAAAGGAACAAAATCATTTCCCAAAGTGGAAACTTTAGTGTAATTGCGATATACTGTGAAAAATATTTCCTAAAGCAAATGATCAGAAAATGGCAGTTACTTAATGTATCAACTACGAAAAGGAAGTTAAGCTTCATTGTATTAAAACTGGACCGTACAACATCATGGGGTCATTTGCCAAAGATACACAAACTCTTGATTTAGTAAAAATGTAAGTGAATAATCACTGGGACATTTTTATTTTATTTATGTTTTTTTTATGTCCACAGTAGCTTTTTAGAAAATGAACCATCTTGCTTAGTTCAAAATTTGTTAGACTCTTCCTAAATTTGCAATGTGTCTTGTGACCAGTTCCTTCCACTGCAGAAAGATAGTTTTAAAATTCTATTTCTGATGTTATATTATCACGGGTAAACATCTTTATATGTTTCAGGGTCCAATTCAGATCCAAATTCCCAGATTCTTTTTTTCTGATATGGCTCAATTGCAGCTGGTAGCTCCTAAAGGCAATAATTTATAACAAGTTTCCTCATAAAAATTGCATCATTTGTAGTCTAAAATGAATTTTCCATCTATTGTCAAAAGAAAGGGGTAGGAGGTTGCAAGTTCTTCATTCTTCAGCTTCAAATCTGAACCTCAGCATTTCACAGAAGCCAAATATGGATTAAAATATCCTCTCATCTCATGTCTAGAAAATATAGAAAAGCTTTATGAACTTGCCAAGAAGTTGAAGTTGCCAAACACTATTTGAATTTGATAGAATTCATACTGCATTATAAACTGCTTTTTGGATGATTGTGCCTGTCAGCTGTGATCATGGAAAAGAAGACAGAAGACCTTGAGACACAATATAGCCCAAAATGGGTTTGGACTCACTATACACTTCTGAGTCCTCCAGCATCTGTATGCCTCATCTTTAAAAACTATAATGTCGAAAAGTATACAACCTCTTTAGTAAAGTACTTTACAGCTCAATTACCTTTCTTAGAAAAAATTCTTAATGTTGTGGTTTAACCCCAGTTGGTAGCTAAGCCCTAAATAGCTACTTGCTCACTCTCCTGCAATGGGATGGGGGAGAGAACTGGAAGGGTTAAAGTGAGAAAGATAGAGACATGTTAATAGGTAAAGCAAAAGCTGCGTCCACAAACAAAGAAAATATGGAATTCATTCACTACTTGCCATCAGCAGGCAGATGTTTATTTCCATTTCCAGGAAAACAGGGTTCCATCATGTGTAACAATGACTTGGGAAGAAAAATACCATAATTCCAAAGGTCCCCCCCCTTCCTTTTTCTTCCCTGCAGCTTTTATTGCTGGGCACGACATCACATCCTATGGAACATCCCTTTGGTCACTTGGGGTCAGCTGTCTTGACTGTGTCCTCTCCCAACTTCTTGCACACCCTCAACCTACTCATTGGTTGGACAGTGTGAGAAACA
The DNA here is from genome assembly GCF_013368605.1 of Nyctibius grandis. Taxonomy (NCBI): domain Eukaryota; kingdom Metazoa; phylum Chordata; class Aves; order Nyctibiiformes; family Nyctibiidae; genus Nyctibius; species Nyctibius grandis. The sequence goes on along the minus strand of NC_090658.1, from coordinate 100,670,336 downwards.
CAAAAGCCCTTGACACTGTGCAAGCACTGTTCAGCAATAACTAAAACATGGGTCTGTTATCAACATTGTTTTGGTCACAAATCCAAAACAAAGCACCGTAGAAACTACTATGAAGAAAATTAACTCTACCACATCGAAACCCAGTATACCTAATAACAAACGTTACCTGTATTTAACACATTATTTCTTGTCTTGTCTTATGCACAGTGGACAAATTAAGAGGAAAAAAAATTGTTTTCTTTTGCTTCCTCTTTTGCATATCTGGAAATTATTTTCCTGTTGCTCTTCTATCTTTTGCTAAATTAAATAAAGCTGATATCAACTTTTCCTTCAGAGATTAAGTTTTTCAGATATCTGGTCCTTTCACTTTCCAAAATTGAAGAAAGTACTTCTACTCTTTCTCTTCCTTTTCCTCCTCTCAAGCAAAATAAAATTTCTTCTGATCCAAAAAATTGATTTCACATCTGGAGAGACTAAATATTTAACTTCACAAAAAAGTTCAAGGGATCAACATTGACCTGAAATCTTTTTTTTCTTTTTTAAAATTGTGGCTTTATGGCTCAAATATTTATGAACTAGGATAGGATTTGAAAGATACTTTTTGTTCCAAAATTAGGAAGATTTTTGTGAGACAAACAAAAGACTCAAGCACTGTGTGTTTTTCCCTTCATACCTGACACTGGTTATTGATTCTCCTTTTCAAGTACCAAAAGACTCCACTCCTTCAGTGTCACCTAACGGCTTAAGTAATTTAGGATACAGTTAAAGTCTGAATTCAGGAATGGAAAGAACAAACTTCACCAGTCAGTTGAACCAGCTCCCAGTTATCTCTTTTCCCCATTCATGCATTGTTCCTTTAAGAAGTCTTATTATTCATTCCAAACTGGACTGTTTCCTGTGTTTTCCTTCATTTTTTATTTCTTCCAGAAAATTGATTCATGTTTATATTTTAAAACAGGTTAATATTTGTAAAGTGAACTAAGATATGTGTACACACGTATTTTACAAAAACACGTAATACACCTGTATCCATTTTCATGTATCTATGTGGTTTGGGGCTTTTTTATAATCCTTATTTTCCTGAAGTAAGGCAACATAAATGTTCCAGTATTTTAAAAAAATATTATTCTCATAGACAAATGATTTTGTAATTTAAAAAATTGATTGAATAAAACTATTTTTGAAACCATGTAATAAAAAAATCCTTATGTTCCTAAAGACAATAAAAATATCTTACGCAGTGTCCCTATTTTTTCAGATGTCATTGTAGACAAATGCAATAGACACATGCAATTACAGCCCCCTTATTGGATTTCCTCTGTCATCCTACTATCTGTCCCTACTAAGGGACAAATTATGACTTTAATTCTTAAAATGAAGCAGACACATCTCAGCCAGCTACTCTGCCATTTATGTATACATAGTTTAGATTGATTATAGACCCTTGAGTAAAAAAATAGGTCCTAACAGCTGACAAACTTCTTGGGGAATTATTTCTCCTTCAATTTCCTACGTGACCTTAGGAAAATCACTCACAGGTTTCATATCTCAGTTTCCCTAACAGCAAAAATAGGATAATTGTATATTTGTGCTTGAAGAGGACAAACATATATTTCAGGTGTTATGTTCATGGAGAGGGGAGAGAGGACAAGAATCTAGCCAGGCATAGGCAGTAAACAGATGCAGTATGTCTAAGCATTAACCTGAAGCTTGCAATAGGTGAATCTACTGTTAGTTTTGGCCTCAATAATATAACCTGACCAAAATTTAGACTGAATTATTTACATATAAATCACCATGAAATATAACATATTGATACTGAAGGAAGACCTTCCTCTGTTTGACCTTAACCATGGCTGGAGCACTAGAACTGTTGGAAGAGAACTATGCAAATTACTTAAAGAAAGAGAAAAGGAAATGGGCAGTTTGAGTGGTAGCTGTAATGAACAGCAATGGCCTCAGAGAACCTGGAAGTACTTACAGTACTGTAAAAGTAGGATTTCATTAGCCAGCAGTTTCTCAGACACAGTGTATGCAAACCTAGGGTTGTGGAGCAGATTATATTTACAACATTGAAAAGATTGATGAGACCAATAAATAAGAATATTTGATCTCCACAGTCTAGAAATGTAGCAGCAGACTTTGAAGCAGTCTTGGAGGGGTGGCATTACGTTTCTTTGTAGAAGAGTTGAGGAAGACCAGGAATGGGAAAAAAAAAAAACAACACAAAAATCCAAACCAAAACAAAATTTTAAAAATCTTTATAAACACTTTACAAGGGCAATAGTACTTCAGCTTTTTGAAAATCTGTGAAGCTCAGATGCAAAATATGATCCATTACAATGATAATGCTACAGGGCTAGTTTTTACACTGGTAATAATCAAGGGAAAATAAAATGTGTATAAGTCATGTGTAATATATGGTATGTATCATAAAATGTATCTAAGTAATTCTTTTTCTAAAAGACTTATTTTTGACATTCATCTTATTAATGTCAGGCAGCCAACTTTAGTTGATTCAACCATGGTATAATTACAGAAATTCTGTGAGAATTACATAATGTAAATGAAACTGGAGGTCAAAATGAATTTAAATATTTGATAACTGAAGCAAGCGGACATTAACATAAAATTATAAATTCATTTTTCTCCCTTTTCAACTGAGTAATCAAATCAGTATTTTAGATTTAAAGGTTATGTCAGTACCTACTAAGGAAATATGCTACAATTTACATAGTTCTTGTGACTTATAGAGATCAATTTATGAATTATTCATACACTGTTTATCAAGATGTATAAGAGAAATTTTCAAATGACTCACATAATAAAATGTAAATTTGAAACAAACTTAAATTGTATAGACAGTGGAATGCCAGATTTGTGGAAATATGTCAGTTTCCAAATTTTTGTAGAAGTTTTGACATTGAATTCACTTTTGATTTATACAAATATTTGTTCTAGTACTGTTGTTTTAATTAAAGAATGTATAACATAAAATAAACTTCAAAATGAAATGTTTTTTACATGTTACCAAGGAACATGTTTTACAACATCGGATATACCAAAAAAATTATCACCTTCCATGGAAAGATATGGTCTCATGGACTGTGTTCCATATAATTTTTTTCAACTAAATTGTATGTCCTCTATAACTGTAATGCAATAGAGCATTATATGTAATAGAGAAATTATAGATCTAAATCCGTATCTATTGGTTGGCTTTGGAAACTGAAATACCCAACTCTCAAATAAAAAGAAACAGGCAGCATTTCTGACAGCTAAAACTTTTCAAGTTTCAAGGAAGGACCAGAAAATAAGCAATTCAATGGTACATCAGAAACCTGAGCAAAATCTAGTGTTCAGTAATCTGTACTTTCTTTAATTCATGGGAATTCTGATATATATTTAGATAAACAAACAAACATGAAGTCTTGTCAAACTACACAGAAAATGAGGCAATGGAAAAGTAACTTAAGAAATATCTCCTTTCTCAAAGTCTTCCATATAACAGTTACCTCATTTTCTTGTTAGTTGTTACAAATAAAGATATCTAATTCAGTGCCTCTGCTGGAGCAGTTAACTGTTTCAACGTATAAACAGAACACCTAGCCAGCGTAGTGTAGACGTGAAGGAAGAAATGCATTTTCATATGAAAGCCAATATATATGAAATCCACACACATATAATAATTCATTGGTTGGAAAGTACTATAATTATATTTAAGGTTTTGAGAAAGGGTGTCCCAAAGATAAAGGAATTAAGAGAAGAAGGTAAAATGGGGTGCAACTTGGTTAAAAATCCTTGTTCTTAATTTCACAATTAAAGATGCCGTGATTAGCACTATATTAAATGAAGTTCCTCGAAAGAAGGTTTACATATCTGTGAGGAAGCTATGGTTTTCACAATTTCTCAAAATGTGATACATAAATATTTACCTTGTGTTTTCAGCAAGTGTTTGTTAAGGTAATTAATCAAAGAGTCTTAACAAGAAGCAGGAGAGAAAAATCTGACTTTTTACTTAGAGGTGCCATGTAAGTCAGGAGGAGAGTGCCAGAAGAGCAGTGCAAAGGAATTTCAGCCAGTAAGTCAGCTTCATCGGGGGCTCAACTGAAATGCCTCTATGCAAATGTACATAGCATGGGGAATAAACAAGAGGAGCTAGAGACGTGCGCAGATCTGCAGGGCTATGACCTTATTGGCATCACGGAGACGTGGTGGGAGAGCTCCTATGACTGGAGTGTCAGAATGGAAGGATACAAGGTTTTTAGGAAGGATAGACAGGGGAGACAAGGAGGGGCTGTTGCCCTCTATGTTAATGACCAGCTGGAGTGCATGGAGCTCTGCCTGGGGATGGAGGAGGAGCTGAGGGAGAGCTTATTTGTCAGGACTAAAGGGAAGGCAGGGACAGGTGACATTATAGTGGGCGTCTGCTACAGGCCACCTGACCAGGAAGACTGAGCGGATGAGGCCCTCTACAGACAGATAGGTGTAGCCTCACGTTCACAGGCCCTGGTCCTCATGGGGGACTTTAAGCACCCTGTTATCTGTTGGTGGGACAACACAGCTGGGCACAAACAATCCAGGAGGTTTCTTCTTTCTCCAAGTGACAGAGGAGCCAATGAGGAGAGGTGCTGTGCTGGACCTTGTTCTCACCAACAAGGAGGGGCTGGTGGGGGATGTGAAGCTCAAGGGCAGCCTTGGCTGCAGTGACCATGAAATGGTGGAGTTCAAGATCCTTAGGGCAGCAAAGAGGGCACACAGCAAGCTCACTTCCCTGGACTTCAGGAGAGCAGACTTTGGCCTCTTCAGGGACCTGCTTGGGAGAGTACCATGGGATAAAGCCCTGGAGGGAAGAGATGCCCAGGAAAGCTGGTTAGTATTCAAGGATCACGTCCTCCAGTCTCAGCAGCAATGCATCCCGGACAAAGAGGAAGGCAGGCAAAAAAGCCAGGAGGCCTGCATGGATGAACAAGGAGCTCCTGGATAAACTCAGGCACAAGAAGGAAGTCTACAGAGGGTGGAAGCAAGTCCAGGTAGCTTGGGAAGAATACAGAGAAATTGTCCGAGAAGACAGGGATCAGGTTAGGAAAGCTAATGCCCTGATAGAGTTAAGTCTGTCCAGGGATGTTAAGGGCAACAAGAAAAGCTTCTATAGGGGTATCAATGATAAAACGAAGACTAGGGAAAATGTGGGCCCTCTCCGGAAGGAAACAGGAGACCTGGTTACCCGGGAAACGGCGAAGGTTGAGGTACTCAACGACTTTTTTGCCTCACTCTTCACCAGCAAGTGCTCTAGCCACACCGACTGAGCCACAGAAGGCAAAGGCAGGGAGTGGGAAAATGAAGAACCACCCACTGTAGGAGAAGATCAGGTTCGAGACCATCTAAGGAACCGGAAGGTGTACAAGTTAATGGGGCCTGATGAGGTGCGTCCACGGGTCCTGAGGGAACTGGCGGATGAAATTGCTAAGCCACTATCCATCATTTTTGAGAAGTCGTGGCAGCCTGGTGCAGTTCCCAGTGACTGGAAAAGGGGAAACATAACACCCATTTTCAAGAAGGGGAAAAAGGAAGACTCGGGGAACTACAGGCCAGTCAGTCTCACCTCTGTGCCTGGCAAGATCATGGAGCAGATCCTCTTGAAAACTATACTAAGGCACACAGAAATTAAGGAGGTGATTGGTGACAGCCAATATGGCTTCACCAAGGGCAAATCGTGCCTGACAACTTTGGTGGCCTTCTATGACATGGTTACAGCACTGGTGGATAAGGGAAGAGCAACTGATATCATCTACCTGGACTCATGCAACGTATTTGACACTGTCTCACACGACATCCTTGTCTCTAAATTGGAGAGACATGGACTTGACGGATGGACCACTTGGTGGATAAGGAATTGGCTGGATGGTCACACTCAAAGAGTTATGGTCAACGGCTCGATGTCCAAGTAGACACCAGTGACGAGTGGCATTCCTTAGGGGTCGGTATTGGGACCAGTCCTGTTTAACATCTTTGTTGGCAACATGGACAGTGGGATTGAGTGCGTCTTCAGCAAGTTTGTCGACACCAGCACTATGTGTGGTGCGGTCAACATGCAGGAGGGAAGGGATGCCATCCAGAAGGACCTTGACAGGCTTGAGAAGTTGGCCCATGTGAACCACATGAAGTTCAACAAGGCCAAGTTCAAAGTCCTGCACGTAGGTCGGGACAATCCCAAGCACAAATACAGGCTGGGCGGAGAATGGATTGAGAACAGCCCTGAGGAGAAAGACTTGGGGGTGATAGTTGATGAGAAGCTCAACATGAGCCAGCAGTGTGAGCCTACTGTATGATGGGATGCATCAAAAGAAGCATGACCAGCAGGTTGAGGGAGGTGATTCTCCCCCTCTATTCTGCTCTCATGAGACCCCACCTGGAGTACTGCGTTCAGCTCTGGGTCCCCCAATATAGGAAGGACATGAACCTGTTAGAACGAGTCCAGAGGAGGGCCACGAAGATGATCAGAGGGCTGGAGCAGCTCTTCTATAAAGACAGGCTGAGAGAGTTGAGTTTGTGCAGCCTGGAGAAGAGAAGGCTCCAGGGATACCTTCTAGCAGCCTTCATGTACTTGAAAGGGGCCTACAGGAAAGTTGGAGAGGGACTTTTTAGAAAGGCATATAGTAATAGGTCAAGGGGGAATGGTTTTAAACTGTAAGTGGGTAGATTTAGGTTAGATATTAGGAAAAAATTCTTGACTGTGAGGGTGGTGGGACACTGGAACAGGTTACCCAGAGAAGTTGTGGCTGCCTCTTCCATGGCAGTGTTCAAGGCCAGGTTGGATGGGGCTTTGAGCAATCTGGTCTAGTGGAAAGGTGTCCCTGTCCATGGCAGGGGGGTTGGAACTAGATGATCTTTAAGGTCCCTTCCAACCCAAACCATTCTATAATTCTATGATTCTATGTAGCACTGTACTGCTCACTTGTGAGAAACAAAGAACTACAATTTATACTGGTGAGTCAGGTTACCACACTCTGGTTTTGTTTCACCTTGAAACAGAACTTAGTACATATTTCCAAATAATAAATTAACATATGAGGTGTTCCTCACTCAAACTAAACCTTAAATCTGTAGTGCTAGGGCGCTGATAATGCTCCGTTCCAAATTTATTAACCCACGGTAGTGGAAAGATTACAGTGTGCACCCTTACAGACCCTGTTCCTCCTGGCCTGACTTTTGCCATTAAGGGAATCAGGAAACGAGCATGTGTCTGGTAACACAGCTGTCTGGCACATGATAGTAAAGTAGGACATGGCCTACTTGAACAGAAGTATTCCCTGGCAATGTAGGCCTATGTATAATCTGAAATGTTATTAATGGGCAACTTTGACTACATCTGTGATACTACAGGGAGTTTTTTGTTTTGGTTTGGGTTTTAGTATGCGAAAGATGTTCTTACATCTCTTTCTAATCCTACTGGGTATAGTTCTGTGTTGTGTATGGCAAGTGATCGACGAGTTCAACTGTTCAGCTAGTGTTCAACTTAGAAACTCCACAAATAACACAGACAAAAAAAATTTCACAGGTTATAATCTATGAAAAAATTGAAGTATTACGTACAAATTTGGTATCTGGAAGGTGACTGTCATAAAACTCAAAATCTTGGCTACAGTCTCATCTTGAAAAGAGTTTCAGAACATTTTTAACAGATCTCAACTTGATGAATGGATAGATAAATGGATCCAAAGGAAAATTTCTCCCTCATAAAATGAAGCCCTAACATTTGGGTGTGACTGAAGCCAACAGAAGAATCATATGAGATAATTTGCCTCAGCTGCTTATTATCATCATGATTGATAGTCAAAATTAGAGATAACTGCAGGGTAATCACTTAATTGAAAGTAATCTTCAGGGAACTTCGAGTAAGTCTAGATTTAGGAATACAGTTCTGTGATTTAAAGCAAAATGGTTTTACTGAAACCTAAATTTTAACATTCTTCAGTGTGGGCTACAAAAAGAACAACTATAGAAAAAAACAGAATGCCTTCCAATATATCAAGCTGAAAGTTAAACTACAAAATAGAAGCTGTTACAGTGTTAGAATTTAAGAACCTTTGGGCATGATCTCAGCATAAATTTCAGGGACCACTAGCTATCCACATTTTAGGACTAATTAATATACATTCAAGTATTCAGCAGTATAGTGTTAAAACTTAGGGTAAAAGTTGGTGGGTTTGTGTGTTTTGCTGACAAACCCAAAAAGAGAAAAATAATCAACTGTACTCATGAAAACTGTTAAACCAGTAACAAACCAATTCTTCTCACAATATTAGAGATGGTTAGATATTTTTTGATGAAATCCTTCCTTGTCAGAAAAACACAGCTTTCAATGAATGAAAAAAATGAAGTGAAAGTGAAAAATGTTCATTTTAGTGGTTTCAATTTTCCATTCAACTGCTATAATATTAGAAGTGCCTTTCATAAGCTTGAAATATTTAACTTCCCTATATCTCTCAACTGGCTTTCATTCCCTTATCATATAGAGTATAAGTTATTTTTATTTACTTTCATGGTCCCTTATCTTACCCATAATCTGTCACAAAGTGACGAAAGGTCAACACCTGTGTCTGTATGTCTCATGATATCAACATTTATCACCCACTGGTTAAATTTATAAACAAACTCCTCTGCACTTTCTCCCACTCTAAGCTCCTATAACCACCCACAAAGCTACCTCATTGTTATAGAGAAAAACTGTTCAACTCACATAGTTTAAATCAAATCAGGATCACAGAGGTTTACAGGTTTATAAATGACACATAATTAACTGGCAGTCAGAGAACGATACATTCAGGATCAACATCAACAATACAATATGTAAACCACAGTCCCAGACAGTAGGAAAATGTTAATACACACCTACAAATTTCCAAATATTTCTGTAACTATATGCCCCTCTTGGGCATTGTGCACCTCTTCATGCTCCCAACAGCACGGGTTACCACCCTCTCACCCCCCAGTATATGAGTGCAAGTCCCCCATGTGCAAACCATCCTGTAGAGACGTGAGTGCTCCTGCTGTGCATGCACCCCCGCCACTACTGGCACCCTGTTAAGACACTGGCATGGACAGGTGCCCCACATGGCCGCTTGTGAACCTGGAGGAGACTTCCCCCCATGCCACCCCTGTGCTGTGGTGCCTGGCTGGGTGCAGGATGCTCCTGTGCCCCACGGGCAGCTGCAAGGCCTGGCCCAGTCAGGGCTGGGGATGCCATGGAGTGACATCTGGCAGTGCCCAACTGGGGTCACTGTTCCTCTTCTTGTTCCAAGTGTCCTTCTCCAACCCCATTACAGACTTTCATGCTTTGACACTGCTTCCCAAGCTGATGCCTTTGCTTCTAAAGCTTCTTGGTAATTCCCTGGTTACTGTTTAATTAAACTGGTTTTCATAATTATCTTATAAAGGATGAGGAAAAAGCTGAGGCGCTTAATGCCTTCTTTGCCTCAGTCTTTAATAGTAAGGTGAGTTGTTCTCTGGGTACCCAGCCTCGTGAGCTGGAAGACAGGGACAGGGAGTGAAGCCCCCATAATCCAAGGGGAAATGGTTAGAGACCTGCTATGCCACTTAGACATGCAAAAGTCTATGGGACCAGATGGGATCCACCCAAGGGTACTGAGAGAGCTGGTGGAAGTGCTCACCAAACCACTTTCCATCGTTTATCAGCAGTCCTGGCTAACTGGGAAGGTCCCAGTTGACTGGAGATTTACAAATGTGGTGTCCTCTACAAGAAGGGCAGGAAGGAGGATTCGGCGAACTACAGTACTCTCAGTCTGACCTCAGTGCTGGGGAAGGTTATGGAGCAGATCATCTTGAGTGCCATCACATGTCACATACAGGACAACCAGGCGATTAGGCCCAGTCATCATGGGTTTATGAAAGGCAGGTCCTGCTTTTCTAACCTGATCTCCTTCTATGACAAGGTGACCCACTTACTGGATGAGGGAAAGGTTGTGGATTTTGGGTACCTGCACTTTAGTAAAGCTTTTGACAAGGTCTCCCACAGCATTCTCCTGGAGAAACTGGCTGCTCATGGCTTGGATGGACATACACTTCGGTCAGTAAAAAATTGGCTAGATGGTTGGGGCCAAAGAGTTGTGGTGAATGGAGTTAAATCCAGTTAGCGGCTGGTCAAAAGTGGTGTTCCTCAGGGCTCAGTGTTGGGGCCAGTTCTCTTTAACATCTTTATCAATCGTCTGGATGAGGGGATCGAGTGCATCCTCAGTAAGTTTGCAGATGACACTAAGTTGGACGGGAGTGTTGCTCTGCTTGAGGGTAGGAAGGCTCTGCAGAGGGATCTCGACAGGCTGGATCAATGGGCTGAGGCCAACTATATGAGATTCAACAAGGCTAATTGTCGGGTCCTGCACTTGGGGCATTGTTACGACCTGATCGCAACTAGTTCATAAATCCCTTGGAGTAAATTAAGGTGAAACGACACCAAATAACTGGTATGAAATTAAGAACAATTTATTAATACAGGGAAAGTGGCATGGTCGTAAGTGTCTTGGGTTTCTAAAGGCATTGAGAAAAGAGAGAAAAGGAAAAATAAAAAGAGAAAGAGGATAGAGACTATGAGAGAGACGAAAAGAGAGATCACCACCCTTGGATCCAGCGATGTAAGTTGCCTGTAGAGTTTGTAAATTTCTTGCAGAGTTGCTCCTCCAGTAAATCGCTTGCAGGATTGGTCCTCAGGTGGCAGGTGGGAGCACATGTCAGCATCCCATGTGAGAAGGTCTAAATACTTTAGGTCATTTGCATGCGAGATAGGAGAGGGTGGTAACATCCCTCTTGTCTCCCTCCCTCTGCTCGCTTCTCATGCTAATTGGGACGCCTGCGCTTTGTAGTCTTAGATTGTTCTCAAAATGAGTCGGTGGTCCCCCAAGGGGTGTCTGGCGGTTGTGATCCCCCCTAGTTGTGGTGTCCGCTGTATGACCCCACTTCTGCACAAGGGTGGTTGATGCCTTACAAAGTTGTTGCACATGTAGGCTGGCCCCAAGGAAAAGATACCATCCCGCCTCCGCAGGACTTATCTCTCCCTCCAGCCAGAGTTGTAAATGACAACAATTAAGGCACAGCAGGGGTATTGTTCTGTTCCCAAGGCCATTATCTCTTGACAGACTTGCAGGCCTTTGTAGCACCCATCTCTTCCTCCAGCCACAGTTGTCAAACAAGTTGTTTAAGGCATACAACTGTCCCGTCACACCAGTCTCATTGTTTCCTTGTCTCCTTCCAATGTTTATTACAGTAATTTTTCTCTCTTGTGCTGTACTAGGGGGACTCTGAATAATAACGGACACCTCATCCTTCACTTGTATAATACCTACCCCAAAACTGGTTTCATTGCCTATGGAAAAGTAACTACTAGTCTGTAAAATAAATATTTACTTTTTAATTTATTTTTTATTATTATATGTTAATAGGATGGTAATGGAATTTCAATACTCTTCACTTATACAAACTATGCAGATACATAGTTTAATTAATATTGATGATATCATGTTACAATATATTAAAGTTCAGTGAAACACTTTAGCAAAACAGAGAACCTTAATATTTGAACAGAAAGTTCGGTGTTTATTTTTTTCACAGAATCACAGAATCACAGAATCACAGAATCACAGAATCACAGAATCACAGAATCACAGAATCACAGAATCACAGAATCACAGAATCACAGAATCACAGAATCACAGAATCACAGAATCACAGAATGTTAGGGATTGGAAGGGACCTCGAAAGATCATCTAGTCCAATCCCCCTGCCGGAGCAGGATTACCTAGACCATATCACACAGGAACGCGTCCAGGCGGCTTTTGAATGTCTCCAGAGAAGGAGACTCCACAACCTCTCTGGGCAGCCTGTTCCAGTGTTCAGTCTCCCTCACCGTAAAGAAGTTTTTCCTCATATTTATGTGGAACCTCCTGTGTTCCAGCTTGCACCCATTGCCCCCTTGTCCTGTCAAGGGATGTCACTGAGAAGAGCCTGGCTCCATCCTCATGACACTTGCCCTTTACATATTTATAAACATTAATGAGGTCACCCCTCAGTCTCCTCTAAGCTAAAGAGACCCAGCTCCCTCAGCCTCTCCTCATAAGGGAGATGTTCCACTCCCTTAATCATCTTCGTGGCTCTCTGCTGGACTCTCTCTAGCAGTTCCCTGTCCTTCTTGAACTGAGGGGCCCAGAACTGGACACAATATTCCAGATGCGGCCTCACCAGCGCAGAGTAGAGGGGGAGGAGAACCTCTCTTGACCTGCTAACCACACCCCTTCTAATACAGCCCAGGATGCCATTGGCCTTCTTGGCCACAAGGGCACACTGCTGCCTCATGGTCATCCTGCTGTCCACTAGGAACCCCAGGTACCTTTCCCCTACGCTGCTCTCCAACAGGTCTGTCCCCAACTTGTACTGGTACATGGGGTTGTTCTTGCCCAGATGCAGGACTCTACACTTGCCCTTCTTATATTTCATTAAATTTCTCCCCACCCAACTCTCCAGCCTGTCTAGGTCCCTCTGAATGGCTGCACAGCCTTCCCGTGTGTCAGCCACTCCTCCCAGTTTTGGGTCATCAGCGAACTTGCTGACAGTGCACTCGATTCCCTCATCCAAGTCATTAATGAATATATTGAATAGTACTGGTCCCAGTACCGACCCTTGAGGGGCTCCGCTAGACACAGGCCTCCAACTGGACTCTGTCCCATTGACCACCACTCTCTGGCTTCTTTCCTTCAGCCACTTCACAATCCACCTCACTACCCGATCATCCAGACTACACTTCCTCAGTTTAGCTGCGAGGATGCTGTGGGAGACCGTGTCAAACGCTTTACTGAAATCGAGATAGACCACATCCACAGCTTTACCATCATCTATCCACCGGGTTGCATCCTCATAAAAGGCTATCAAGTTGGTTAAGCATGACTTGCCCTTGGTGAAGCCATGCTGAGTGCCTGTAATGATCCCCCTATCCTTGACGTGCCTAGAGACAGCACCAAGGACAAGTTGTTCCATAACCTTTCCAGGGATGGAGGTGAGGCTGACCGGTCTATAGTTACCCGGGTCCTCCTTCTTGCCCTTTTTGAAGACTGGATTGACATTCGCTTTCCTCCAGTCCTCAGGCACCTCTCCCGTTGCCCACGACTTAGAAAAGATGATGGAGAGTGGCCTAGCAATGACTTCCGCCAGCTCCCTCAGCACCCGCGGGTGCATCCCGTCAGGGCCCATGGATTTATGGATGTCCAGATTGCTTAATTGGTCCCTGACCCAGCCCTCATCTACCAAGACAGACTCCTCCTCTATCCTGACTTCTTCTGGGGCCGCAGGGGTCCAAGGCTCCTCACGACAGCCTCCAACAGTATAGACAGAGGCAAAGAAGGCATTCAGTAACTCTGCCTTCTTTTTATCCTCTGTCTCCAGGGCCCCCACCTCATTCATCAGTGGGCCTACATTGCCTCTAGTGTTGGCTTTATCTGCAATGTATTTGAAGAAGCCCTTTCTGTTGTCCTTGACCTCTCTTGCAAGGTTTAATTCCAAGGAGGCCTTAGCTTTCCTAGTTGCCTTCCTACATCCTCTGACAACAGACTTATATTCCTCCCAAGTGGCCAGCCCCTCCTTCCATGATCTCTACACCCTCTTCTTCCACTTGAGGTTGCCCAGCAGTTCCCTGTTTAACCATGCAGGTCTCCTGGTACCCTTCCTTGACTTCCTACTGCTGGGATGCTCTGATTTTGAGCTCAGAAGAAGCAGTCCTTGAATGCTAACCAACTATCTTGGGCCCCCTTACATTCTAGTACCCTGTCCCATGGGATTTCCCCTAGCAATTGCTTGAAAAGGCCAAAGTTGGCCCTCCTGAAGTCCAGGGTTGTGATTCTGCTAGCTATTCTGGTCCTGCCACATGAGATCCTGAACTCTACCATCTCATGGTCACTACAACCAAGGATGCCCTCAACCTTCACCGCTTCAACCAGACCCTCCTTGTTAGTGAGGATAAGATCCAGCAGCGCTCCTCTCCTAGTTGGCTCATCCACCATTTGCATCAGAAAGTTATCATCAATGCACTGGAGGAACCTCCTGGACTGAGGATGGCTGGCTGAGTAGGCCTCCCAGCAAATATCAGGGTAGTTGAAATCCCCCATGACAACCAGGCCCTGTAATTGCGAGACTGCTCTCAGCTGCCTGTAGAAAGCCTCATCACCCTCCTCATCCTGATCCGGTGGCCTGTAATAGACACCCACAATAGTATCACCCCTGCCAGCCTGCCCCTTAATTCGCACCCACAAACTCTCAACTCGCTCCTGATCCGCCCCTGGATACAACTCAATACATTCTAGCTGCTCACTCACATAAAGAGCAACTCCACCACCTCTCCTTTGTGGCCTGTCTTTCCTGAACAAGACATAGCCATCCATGATCACATTCCAGTCATGCGAGGCGTCCCACCAAGTCTCTGTAACTGCCACTAAATCATAGCCCCCCGACCGAACACGGATTTCTAACTCCTCCTGTTTATTCCCCATGCTGCGTGCATTAGTGTACAGGCGTTTCAGGGAGCGAGCTGAGCACACCGATTTCACCCCAGGGGGATGGGAGGCCTCCTGGTCTACTTCAACACTAGAGCATTGCCCCAGTGGTGCAAGCCCCGCTACTACCCCATCCCCCTTCGAATCTAGTTGAAAGCTCTCCAAATGAGCCCTGCTAATTCCTGTCCCAGAACCCTTTTGCCCCTACGACATAAACCTTTCCCATGTATTACAGTCACGCCTGGTGTCTTATAAAACCAGCCATTATCAAAGAACCCAAAGCCCTGCCTATAGCACCAGTCTCGTAGCCAGGCATTAATAGAGAGAATCCTACTATTCCATCCCACGTCATCACCTGAAAATGGAAGGAGGGAGGAGAAAACAACTTGTGCCCCAGACTCTTTCACCAACCGTCCTAGGGCCTTGTAGTCTTTCTTCATCCCCCTCAGACTATGGGATGCAGCTTCTTCCCCACCTGTCTGGAAGATCAGCAGGGGGTAGTAGTCTGTGGCCTTCACCAGGTTGGGGAGTTGCCTGGTGATATCCCTGATTCAGGCTCCAGGCAGGCTGCAGACCTCCCTGTGATGGGGGTCAGCTCTGCATATTGGGCCCTCAGGTCCCTTTAGGAAGGAGTCTCCAACCACTAAAACTCTTCTCTTCTTCCTTGTGGAGGAGGTAGCTATACGCCTGTCAGGTTTTTCTGACTGTGGTGGGACCTCTGATATAGGTTGCCTCTCCACCCCATCCCCATTGGACCGGCTGTATTCCACTAGGGCTTCATATCTATTGCTCAGAGGCACCTGTGGAGGCAAGGTAGGCAAGGAGGGCACTCGCCTTTTGCCACAGCCATAGACTTGCCTCCACTCACTCCTCTCCTCTAGGTTATTGTTTTCCACCTGAGAGGGGCAGAGTACAGGGGTCCCTCGATCCTGGGAGCTCTCCGGCAGGTGCTCCCATTTTTGTTTCAGGGAGGGCAAAGTCTGGCTCCACCAGTCTATCTCTATTTCAGCCTCCTGAATGCTCCTAAGCCTTTCTACTTCAGCTTGAAGCCTTTCAACCTGGCTTTGCAGCTGTGCCGCTTGGCCGAGCAGATCATCTACTTGCTCACAGCGCACACAGCCCCCTGTCACCACAGAGACGCCGTAGCAATCCCTGCAGCCTGCAACCTGCACCATCACCTCCTTCTGTGGGAGCTCTGTCTGGGTTCCCACATCCATTTTGGTCTTCTTCTGCTGGGTAGATACCATTGTTCTTTCACTGAGCTGGGAAATACCTGTTGGTGATACCCCTGGTTCACAGCTCCTTGGCACCTTCCTCGCCTTGTGCACTGGGAGGGAGTCAGCACCCTCCCCAACGAGCTGCAAATGACTGCAGCCTCTCCTGCCCTGGGACACACCCAGTCACTGCTGACTCACCCAGTCACTGCTTACTCACCCTCTCCCCTCTGGCCAGGGACTAGTCCTTGCCCTCCAGGAGGCTTTTTATCACCCAATCAATCAATCACCCAATCAACAGGGGTGGTGCGTTTAAATCGCTTAAATCTCCTGCGGTGCCTCTGGCTATGCTCCCTTCTCTCCTGATTTGTTGCTGGGAACTTCTGGGTCTGGGGTGGGGGGGAAGCAGCTCGGGGCTGCTGCTCCAGGGGGGGTCACGAGTATGAAAACCACCCGGTTACAGCCCGATGCCGCCCAGGACACCCCCGCACTAACCTCAAGACGCTGTCTCTGCTGTCGCCGCTAACTAACCACTTTCCCCCGGTTAGTATTTTCTTTCAGAATATTCATGCCACAATATTCATGCCAGAGGGACCTTCAACATTTGTACTTCCTTTTCTAAACTGAAATGCAGACACATTTTGTTATGTCAAGACATCTCATCATATAGAAACTATATCTTATTAATTATTATTTTAAAACTGAACGCTGTCACAGAATAACTTAAACATTTTAATTATCTCCTGTATTTTAACCATTTGGGGGAAAATAGATAATTTTAATCTGAGATGAAATATTGAATAAATTATCAGCTATACTTGTTATTCATATGGCACCATTGTTATACACAATACTTTACACACACACATAAAAGACATTTTAAGGCAATCATCTAATTTGTTTAGATGTCGTGAGAAACAACAAACTCCAGATGAAGCAGAATTACTTAGTAAGAAAATTAAAAAGGTGAATCCATAATTAACTAGAGTTAAAAATTAATTTGAGACACAAGAACAGCTACTGAAATATATAGAATATGCTTTTGTATGACTATGTCTTCATCAGCAAGCACAACAGAAGCCAATTCATATAGCAAAACAACAGGTACTGAGGAGCTGGTATCTACATTATTCATGTTTGATACTTTAAACACTCTCTGTTTTGGTCCTATGAAATGAATGGTTGTCAGCAGCTTGTGTTCATTAGATAATCCCCTGGAATCAATCTTCCATGTTATTTTCATTCAGAAGGAACTCAGCTTTTGTACTGTGGAAGCACACTGTGTAATGCATCAGGGTTTAGGTGAGGGTGATTGAGAGACGGACTTCTTTCTGAACTACGACTCCCATGAAGAGGTAACCGTTACAAATTAGTGGCTCATAAAGAGATTCTGCCATTTCATTTTATTTTCTGAATTGAAATAACATTTTTGTTATTTGTAAAAATGAATTAATTACTCATGACAGATTTCTGCAGCTACAACTGTATTTTGTTAGCACAAATGCTAAAATTTAAATATAGGTCATCACTATGTAGATACGACATTGCTGGTAGCTGATCTTTTCTAAATTCCAGTCCACTTTCCTATCATCCATTAAAAGTTTGTCCACTGACAAGTGGAAACATTTTAGAAGGGAAAGTCAAAGGATCACAGAAAATTGATTACATGTGTTTAAATTAGAAACTTACATGTGAAGTTTTCCTGCAATGACATCGTAATTGATCTTTAATTGTTTAGGATTTGTCTCCATATTCTACAGCAGAACAGACTGTTAGAAAATCAAGTGAATGTGAAGAATAATAATTGCTTATCACTAAGTGGAAAACACATCTGTTTAAATTATATCTTTGAAGAAATATCACAAAAGAATAAAGAGAGTTAATGAAGTTTTTCTTCAGGAAGCGATATAATGTGTGTTGAAACAAAGTGCAAGAATAACAATGTTTTATTTTGGTTGTATAGGTAGCAGAAATTTTCAAAGGTCATGGTTAGAGATGACTAGAAAATTATCTGAAAGAATAAAAATATATAAAATGTGAAAAAAAAACCCAAAGTAAATATTTTTAGCTGATATTAGTAAGACATTCTTAGTGATTGCTAATCATAATGATTTATGCAGATGAGAGGTATAAGAATGTTCAGAAAACCCAGAGATTTCATGAATTGGAATACGTAGCTGGCTAACTGAGAACTGCCTTAGTGTCATGCCCACAGAAGCTAGTGCTACAGCACCTTCTAGATGTAAAAGATGCACGCAGGGTGCCCAACATAATCTGTTGCATAAACCAGCTCTGAACATTAGAAATAAAATGTATATATACAGTGAAAATAGTTACCAAAATTATACATAAAATTATACCGATTAACAATATGATAAAAAAAGAGGATAGAATTGTGAATGACCTACAAGCACAGAGAAATTATTCCGATAGCAGCAGAACTAATGAATTCTAGTTTCCTAAGGATGTATGTGCTATATAACTTGCAGCTCCATTCTGTATAACTCATCTTTGCAATATCTCCTAAGTTTAAATGTGACATAAAGTAAACTTTTCTCATTTTAAGAAAGTTTTTTCCCCAAATTTTATTTAAAAATTTATAAAACATATTTTAAAAAAGTCATAAATCCTTACCTATTTTTTCTGGTTTCAGGAAAGTATTTTTAAAAAGAGATCTGGATAGATTAAATAATTAAAAGATGATAGAAATTAGTCTGCTAAAGTGCCAATAAAGGATTTAGTTTTTACTTACTACAGCCTGAAAACTGTCACTCCAGTGTCATAAGGTTCTGGAAATTTTTCACTCTGTGCTTTGCTTTTAAACTTGGAAGTTTGATTTAATGACTAAAATGGAACTTCTAGTTCTGGCACAGAGTGGAAGAAGTAATTTTAGGCTCTGAGACACCTCCCTTAAACTTGAAGTAATCTCTAGCGAAGGCAAGAATTCAGATGAGTCCCCTGTCCTCTTCAGTACATACTGGATATCTCCCTGTAGGTCCTGCCAGGTAGCTGGCTGTGCTGACCTGTTCTGTGGACCCAACTCTCCCTACTATTAGTCTGACACAGGATCTGACATTCCCTGTGTCTTACCTTAGTACATAGCAGGACATCAATAACGGTAGTAATTTTCTGCATCCATTTCATAGGGACTGCAAATACACAAAAGCACAAAAAAATCAGCAGTAGAGTAATTAAACTGGTCAAATTCTAGATGTATGCTTTTGGTTACAATCTTGCAATGAAAGATGGAACTTTCTCAAGTGTACTTATAGACTCAGATGAGTTTTGGCTGTCTCACCTCACTAACCTCCTAACTGTGAAGTTACTCTGTTAAGGAAGATAAATCTATGTCCCACTGTTGATGCTGCTCAACGCTGACCAAATGTTTAAGTAGGTACTGTATGTTATGCCTTAATGTTTCTTTAGGGTGATGTTCTGAGCTGGAGGGAGAGGTGATAGTCTTCCACATCCTGCCCTTTTTCTTACACACAGAGAAGCCGTGTTTGCATGGGACTAAGGATTTCTGTCTAGTAGAATATAAAAGCTATACGTATGGTGAGTCAATTCTTCTCAGAAAGGAGAGAGAATTAAAACTAGGGCCTTTACCTTCAGTGTGTTGGTTTTAACTCCTGAGCTGCTGGATGAAAGTACAGGCTTTTCTTTTATGGTCATTTATTTCAACTTTAACCTGACTGCCTCTATTCTTTTTTTTTTTCTTCACATAAAATTATTCTGTGAATTCAACACTTAGTTGCAAGACTTTTCTGTAAAAAACAGAACTTCTCTTCCCAGAAAAAAAAGTGTCATTGTCTGAAATAATACATCTAAATTGTAGTTCTAGTTCAACTTCTTATTGTTCTTTATTCAAGGACTACTTTAGACTGGGATGACTGCCAATGCTTGTCGCACAGTTAAAGAAAATATGAACAAAGAAAGAAGGAAGAGCTGGTCAAAGGTTCAATTTACATGACTTTATTGCCCCTCCTGTCCAGCCTAAAATGTTATGCTTTCATACAAAGCTTCAACTGGTGCATGTAACTTCCCCAATCATATTCTCTTTATTTTTAATCTTTCTCCTTTCAACATTTTATGTAGGTTAATCACACATACATGTAGATAAGCTAGTGTCTTTTAAAATGTTTGCTATTTTACAGGTAACTGTACAATCTTTTCATTTATTACTTCTGGCAGCTACAAACCGAGTTAGAGCTTACGTGTTGAATTTGTAGTATACCATTTCTAAGGAAAAAAAGACAATAGCTTGATCAATAGAAAAAATAAACGTGAAATATATATTTGCTTCAGAGGATTCATATTTGCCATATTAGTGAATATAAACTATTTTGATCTGCTATAAGTGCTGGCACATATATTTTTGCAAGAAAATAATCTAAAGAATAAACCTCTCCTACAGTGTAGAAATTGTTTTTTCCACAATAATCTACCCATTAAACAGTGCACGTTTCTGGGCATTAATCCGACCAGCAAGCCTTCTACTCGTGTTTTACATTCTACTAAGTACCGTAAAAGTAGACTAGGACTTTTGTTGTGTAGCTTTAGAAATTCACTTTTCTTTCAGGAGATAGCTCTGCAAATCAACTGATTCTGAATGGTAATGTAAAATAGACACCACAATTAGGACTCCGGGACTACACTAATGTTTCTAGGCTAGACTTAGGTTGTTTCAGATCAGTTTGTTCTCCAGTCAAACAGCCAGACACTTTATTCAGTCTAGGAAATGCTGATTTTTTGACAATACAGATGGGGATTATTTACATTATTTACACTGAAGACACTAGAGAAATGCTTCTAATATAAATAAATTCCATTTCTACTGATAGCAATGGTAACAAGTAAAATAGGTCACTATTGCACATCAGGAGCCTCACAGAAAACAAGAGTTGCAACATTAGTACAAAAAAGGATGAATTTTGTAGCAGTGCTTATCATCCAAAAAACTTTTTATAGCAAAAGTTCAGGCTGAGAGAGGTGATTCTTCCCCTCTACTCCACTCTCATGAGACCCCACCTGGAGTACTGCGTTCAGCTCTGGGTCCCCCAACACAAGAAGGACATGAACCTGTTAGAACGAGTCCAGAGGAGGGCCACGAAGATGATCAGAGTGCTGGAGCAGCTATTCTATGAAGACAGGCTGAGAGAGTTGTGGTTGTTCAGCCTGGAGAAGAGAAGGCTCCAGGGAGACCTTCTAGCAGCCTTCAAGTACCCGAAGGGGGCCTACAGGAAAGCTGGAGAGGGACATTTTACAAGGACGTGTAGTGATAGGAGGAGTAATGGTTTTAAACTGAAAGAGGGTAGGTTTAGATTAGATCTTAGGAAAAAATTCTTGACTGTGAGGGTGGTGAGACACTGGTACAGGTTACCCAGAGAAGTTGTGGATGCTCCCTCCCTGGCCGTGTTCAAGGCTAGGTTGGATGGGGACCTTGAGCAACCTGGTCTAGAGGAAGGTGTCCCTGCCCATGGCAGGGGGTTGGAACTAGATGATCTTTAAGGTCCCTTCCAACCCAAACCATTCTATGATTCTATGAAATTTCTGATTTTTTAAGAGGATCACTGTGAACACAAATCTATTCCTTTCCATAGAGAAAAAAAAAAAAAGAAAAACGAAAAAAGAAAATTGAAAAAAAGTAAGGATATCATCAGTTTGGGGATGGATTGAACAGGGCCCTGAAAGACACATTAGTATGTAAAAACCCTACTCAAATTGTACAAAAGAAGCTTCTCACTAAAGCAACCTTGCCATCTAAAAATGGTGTTGAAATTGCGGTGTCTATGGAAACTGCGACTTAAGATACGAAGAATCGTAAGTCCCTTTTATTCAGGGACAAGCAAGAGGGCAATGTCCATAAAATATGTACCACATCAAAAGCCAAACAGTAAATTGGAAACAGCAAACAGCTAAAGATCTTGACATTTGCTACTGCTGTGGAAGAGGGTCAGACATCCATTCAACAAAATTGTTGAAACTGTAATAAAAAGGACATATCTGAAAGGTAAATGATCCAATGAAGACTACAGTAAAGAATAAAAAATTATATTGCTATTGATACAGGGATAATATCACATTAGCTAAGAGGCAGATAACTCAAAAAATCTCAGTAAGAATGACAACAGTACAATTAATGGTTAAAATAGGAAACTAACCTTCAAATTAGGAAAATGTTCAGGTTTGCAAAATGAGTAGATGAATCTCATTTTGACAGGAACAACCATGAACTTACAGTTTACTTAGAATATACTAAGAAGCATGTATTTGATTTTTGACTGGCTCCCATCATCATAAAAAGTTTGTTTCTGATTCAGAAGACAGGGATAACATGTCACTGCACAAGTGCAAGAAATTGCACATGGCTGATTCAAGTCTTCAGCAGACTCCCTTCAGCGAGAGAGAGAGAGAGAGAACACAGCTTTAGATTAACTGATTCCCTGTTATGACTTCTATATTTTTGAGTGAGAAATTTACATTAAATTCACAATCAATCATATCTGCCTGAAGAGAATGTATAGTACAAAGATTACTATACCATCCAGAAAACTGGGTGGGGGGAAGAAGAAAAAAAGAAGAAAAACAAAAGAAAAATGTTATACAGTTGAATTATATAGAGACAGGAAGCTATCTTCTTGCCATATCACACTGACATAATTTTCACTTTCAGCAGATCCATTTCCTGCAAAAGTTATTCTTCCTGTTCAAGAACAGAATTAGTATCATTCATGTAATGCTTTGTTTGAGGTTTTAAACAGATGCATTTTTAATGTAAGCATGCATAGATATGCATAATAACAAAAGAAAAGTTTTAGGATTGAACGTAAATTACAACATTTTCATTATTCTGTGAAATTACAAAACTTCAAATTTTACTTTTCTAGAAGAGTTATCTAATTGTCCTAGTTTTTCTTTTGTCCTTGAAAAGCATGTCTGTTTCATAACCCAAAAGTTCACTAGTAAAATAATTTCTGTTTTCATTCATAACATTTTTCTCCAAATGTGAAACTCCCCCACTCTGCTTTAATTGCCTAACTATGGGGTATTGCAGGGTAACAGCTCTATTGGCGAGTCACATCACATAGGTAGTAAATACATGTCCTTTCGATCAGAGACCAAATATCTCAGCCAGTACTCTGGAGAGTAATTCTTTCTCTTAGAGGTTCAACACTCACTTCTGTGTTTTCAGTCAAGTTCCATATCTGCAATCACTGAGGATTTTCTCTTTAGAATATGTAATGATTTGGTAAGTGATGGGTATAAAAAAGGAATACTATTGGTAATGGGTATGCTAACTGCAGAAAAACTTGTTCAAATCCTGACCCAAATAGTGTTCAGATAAAATAACAGACATTGGAAATGTAACAGCTATCTGGGAGGCATTACATCTGGTTTTGTCTGTGTGGTTGGTTTGTTTTGTTTTTTTTTTACTCTAAGGATTGTTTAGTATTATAGGAAGGAGAAAAAAAATATTACTCTTTGTGTAACCTATGACAGCTGTAAGGAGATTAAATAACAGTTCCACTGGGGACCCTACAACTTGGGTATCTCCTGGGATATGTGAGTTCATATCCCCACGGACAAAACAGAAAAGAAAGTGTTTGTTTAAATGGACCTCAGTTTACAGATGGTTTTGGGATAAGTAAAACTACATTCTTTAGTGATTAAAAAAATGACATAAATTAATCTGTTAATAAATAAATATTAAAATTCTCTAATCTGATTATTATGTTTCATTAAAAACTGTCAGCAGTTTCTGCTCTCCTTTCTATGACTCCAGAGCCTTGGAGTGTAGAATTCAGCAAGTTGACTGGAACGCATCCCTGCACTTGCCAGGAGAGTGGACTTGATAAGGAAAGTATTTGCAAAATAAATTGGTTTCACTTAAACCTTCTTTCACCCTGTGAAGGCTGACCTCCAAAATTCTAACTTTGACACACAGAGACTTGTAATTCCTATGGAAATCATCATGTTCATTTTAAGAACAAGAAGATTTCGCAAGACAAAGCAAAGAAGGATTCAGAAAGAAGAATAGTGTTTTGGTGGTTGAGGTACAAGAAGTTGACGTATATTATATTGATATAAATGTATAGTACTGAAAACACATTTTTCACTGAACATAGTAAGTGATTGAATTTCTAAGATGATGATTACAGTCCTGGGCTAAAATAATATTAAGGGCAAAACGTTGGTTCTTACATGGGTATGTTGGGGAGACAGTAAGATGATTGAATCTCACTTTCTTCTTCAGTCACAATCACAAAGTTTCTTTAGGATTATAGCAGTTCTCCACAGTAAAGGAAACCATACCCTGACCATGAAGCTATTGTCAGGAGATTATTTTTAATTAATTTAGAAGATATAGAGTCATAGCAGACTGTGGAGACAGGTATCAGACACTGCCTCCAAAATGTTTTAGATGCCAGTATACTCACTACTGCTCTGGTAAGATGTGCTTACTTCCAAAGAAATGTTTAAAGAGTTAAATGTGGATTTCAGAAGCTGCAATTGTGTATCTTAATGGGTGACTGTACAATACCTGTTATCAGAGGTTTCAGCATGGGCATCCAAAAGAAATGAGATATCTTGAGCACTGAAGTGTTAGATGGAAGTACGCATGAAGGGAGTCTCCAAAACTATACCGCAATTCATACACAGCTACACACGGAGATATGTCATATTAAAATCATAGAGTCATAGAATCAAAATGGTTTGGGTCAGAAAGGTTCTTTAAAGATCATCTAGTCCAACACTCCCCCCCACCCCGCCATGGGCAGGGACATCTTTCCCCAGATCAAGTTGCTCAAAGCCCTATCCAACCTGACCTTCAACATTTCCAGCGATATGAGACGTGCTGCTAAATGGTGTTGCAATTGACACGTCCCCTACTTTAATATTGGTTTATGTGATTGAAAGACTGCTCAAAACTGTTCAAAGCTGTAGAAATGGTTTTTAACTCTGCTTTTCTGTTTTTCTGTTTCATAGGGTAAGATACTTTGCAATCAAGACCATTTATTGAAAATGGAAAATGAGTAAAAGTGCAAATCCATGAAACAAAGCATAAATGGACAACATCTGCCCATTTCAGTTCATGAATTGAGCTCCGTCAATCACTAAGCTGTCTGATGGTTGCACTGAGTGTAGGATGTGATAACACAGAGTGAAGTGCTATTGGCAAAGCATCTGGGCTGAACTAGGGCTGTTGACCTGTGGTCACCGAGATAAGATCTTTCTGCTGCTGTCTTTCCTTCCTCATGTTTCCTCTCAGATCTGCTACATCTATTGACAGAGAACATTTCCTCTAAAACTTTCCTTCCTGATATTTTGGACGTGTGCAGAATATACTGTAATTTACTTACTATATAGATTTAAGTTTGCTGGTTTCTAAATTTAAACTTCAAGGCATTTTCGAATATTATGTTTCTCACAAAACTGTGATTATTTTCTTATTTGAGCAAAATACTGTGGAAATTAAAATTCTAATGATAAGAAAAGAGAAGAAAAATGTAAAAAAAAGAAAAGAAAAGGATATGGTAGTATATGTCTTTGATTTATTTTTTTTTTATTTTAAATTTGATTATAATTAAAGTTTCTGTCTTTTTAATTTAATTCTGCACCACTGTGAAATATACAATATTATGACACGATATTTCAATTAGAGAATTCTACTCTATAATTCACTTTATGTTAGATAATTCTTTATTACTCTTTGTTTTTTTCGAACCCTTTAGTTGCTAAAATGATCCCAAAGGTTCTTCTTTTATTAGGACCTGTGTTCCTAATTCAGTGAGGTTACTTTGTCATTTATATAAATTCCTGTAATGGGGTGAGAGAAATGTGTAAGTGCGTGCTTTATTTTTCTTTACTTAAATTATTGAAAATGTAATTGAAATTATTGAAAATTATTGAAAATTCCAGTGTAGTGGAATATTTTTTAAAAGTTATTGGCATTTTTTTAATTTTGCCAAAAAGTTTATAAAAGTAATTATATTTAATCTATAGAAATATGGATATTCAGCAAAAAAAAGTCTCTATGACCAAAGGAATATATTCATACTCTTACACTACATACGAATAAGAAATTGCTTCAACTCAGAACTACATAATTTCAAAACCTAAAACACAATCCATCAGACAGGAAGAGAAAATACACACAGATAAACAAATTGGTTAGACTACCCGTGGACCAACAAACTTTTATTGTTAATTTGATTCATGTCATAGTACCTTAAAAATTCCCTGGAGTGAATCCTTGACAAACTACTTAACATCTAGAATCAATGGATGCAAAACTGCACTCAGAAAGTGTTATCAGTGGATCACTATCGAACTGGACGTACATGCTGAGATTTTCTTCCCCTGGCTTCTATCCAGTACTATTCAGTGCTATTCAGTACTCTTGAGAGTATGCTAGATGTTAGAACAGAAATTTAATATTTATTACATCCATATATGGCACCACATCATTGGGTGAAATTGTAATTGCAGGAGGACTGGATTAAAATTCCAATCATTTTGAGAAACTGGAAAACTGATATGAAAAAAGGAACAGTGTTTAATGACATCAAAGACATAAGTCTATACTTAGATGGGAACAAATCATTTCACAAACTAGAAGAACAGTGTGAGGCTAGACTGCAGTTCCCCAGAGTAGGATTTTGGGATTATGATACAAACTAAACTACAGTGAAATACTGTTGAACTGGCCTGCTATTGAGAAAAAGGAAAATATTATGTTGGGATGTACAATTATGTGGTTTCTGTAAAGGTAATTTCTCTACCTAAATGTGTTAAATTATATGATTTATGTCTTTAATGTGTGGATCAGCTGGGAAGAGAAAGGAGTAGAAACATGTGACTTAGAAGAACAGTCTGAAAACGTTAGGAATTTTTACTTCGGGGGGAAATTTATAGCCACCTTCAAATACACAAAAATATGGTTGCAAAGACCAAAGATAAAATAAACTGTTTTGCATGTGCACAGTGGAGTGAACTGGAAGTAATGGATATAAATTGCATTAAATGAGACTTTAGTTACAGATTAGGAAAAACATAAGATGTTTTTAAAACCTGTAATAGATTGTCTACATGCGTTATGGACTTTTCCTCATCAGAAATTTTTAAGAGCACGTTGATCCATCAAAAATTGTCCAAGCAGAGGAAGAGATATAGATTTGATACCTCTTAAAACCCACTTGTCATATTTTGTGAGCCTGTTGTTTTTGGTAATTTATATTGCAAACATGCTAAATAAGGATGGTTCTTATCTATTACAGCATTAACTAATAGGATGCACCAAGCTATGCAGCTTGAGAGTGAATGTGATGATTGATAAAAATAATTTTTAAGAATTTGAAGATTTAAGATACTGTTAGCTTTATTTTTGAGTGAAACTGTTAAGAGTCAAAAGGGATTATTTAAATGACTGATTTTCTTAAAGTATATGTAGAGAAAAAGGAAATGCAAAGTTTCACAGCTGTTGCTTGGGAGATAAAAATATACATTCCAAACTGTAACAGAAAACTGTATCAAAGACCCTCAGTTTAAAAATCTAATATTCTAAATTAAGAAAAATATATTTGCCAATAATTTCTCAATAAAGAAAAACAATATTTAAAATAGATGATGAAATAAGAAATTCTTCCATTCAGGATCTCTGCTTATTCTGTGTGAAATTCACTCCTGTGCTGGTCATAAGTAAAATGGGAGAGCATTTTCCTCTTAAAATGGTGGAATTTGCTTTCTTATAGTGATAGCAGTGCAGAAAACATCTAGCAGAAAATAAATGAAATATAAAACAAAGTATTCAGTAGTGAACAATAATACTATCTTTCTGCATCCTGTTAAATAAAGGAAATTTAGGATCTTGCCATTTTAATATAAGCAACAAAGGATTACTGCTAAGTTCCATTTCCAAAAGGTATACCTTTTCAAGATATTTTTCTTGTGGGTGGAAAAATGCCACATTTGGCCTCTGAGATTGTGACATTATTTCTGTGCTTGAGAAATAAACTAAAAACTTTTTCTTGTCTAGGCAAAGGAAAGCTTTGACCTTTTTTCAGCAGAAGTGCCTGAACAACATGGTGATGAGGACCACATAAAAAATCATAACGTGAATCTTGACTTTCCCTGAGAGGAGAAGATTATCTCACAGGTTACTTGTTCCAGATCAGAAGTCAAAATAAGATAAAATCTTTTCTAGTTGTACTGTGTACTTAACTCTCTCCTCTGTAGTTTATGCTGTTAAATATAACTTTTAACCTGAACCTTTAGCTTGGTACTTTAGTTATTATTTAAGATCCCATGTAGCAGAATTTTGAATAAAAGTGTTACATTAAAATTTTAACCCTTTTTCAAAACTTCATTGTTCATGGAAATAATTTAAGGAATTTAGTTCATATTTTGCGTAGGTATGCAATGAAAGAATCTGTATTTACTAATTTTTTCCTAACCACTGATATTATATTTTGTTGTATGTAAATGTATTACATTTATGAAGTCATTCACTAGAGATGAGCTGAAATCAATTTTATGCACTTAATCCTTTACCTGACTAGAAGAAAACAGTATATTAATATGGAAATCTTTTTATTTTACTTTTGAATAATGCTTTCCAAAAAAAGAATTAGATTATTAAATATTTGCTCAACTGTACATAATAGGGATATAATGTATTTTCCTATTAAGAATAAAATAAAATAAGACCTTTACAGGTATAAAAAATAAGTGAATTTCTGGTCAATAGATTTAAAGTTAAACTTGCAAAGTTTAACTTTTTAAAATGTTTAAAATGTTTAAAGTGTTACAGTTCCACTTTTTAAAATGTTTTAAAATGACTAAAGAGCTTATTAATTTTCTTCTTCCTAAATTTCAGTTATACCTTTTACTGTATTTCTATTATATGTAGCTTATAATAATGTAATGAATTATTAGTAGGAAGTGTGTCAATGTCATGGGGCACAAATGGCAACAGACCTTCTAGAAAAATTTATGTGGGATACTTACAGGCAGTGATCAAAGGAGCGTATCAATGTTTTGCATTCTGCGACAGTCTCCAGCTACAGATCTGAGAGTAAATCACATATTAACTATTCGTTATTCATAACTAGATCTAAATATACCTTTAATATGATCCAGGACGATTTGTAAAATATTTTATTACTTAGTATTAACTAATCTTCCTTGATTTCCAGAAATATGGTTCTTAGTGCCTCATCTTCCATGTAATCTACGATGGAATTAATTTCAGGGGCTCTAAAGCAATGCACAGCAGTGTTTGCTGCAGTGTCAGGCACTACTGTGGTTGTTAGTAGTGCCAGCTGGCCAGTCTCACAGTGGGGTTCTATTCCTGTTGAATAACTATCCTGTGACCCAAGGAGGCCTCCCATGCTGCTCTTAGTGATTCAGCAGACTATAAGTGACAATCAATACACAAAGAAAAAGTGGTTAAAGCCCTTGTACCACTCTGTTCATGGAAGGAAAATTTAACTCATTAAAAGTAGTGACATGATTGCCTTGGTATGTCTGAATGTTGTTCAAGGTCTTCGCAAAGTCCCTTTGGCTGTGTTGGCTCATAGCATAAGAAAAGATGAAAATTCAAAAGAAGGTCAAATGATATTTGTGTTAAAATTTGATTTTACCTGCTTCATCTGGAGGTAAACTACCCACAATTAAATTAAAATATTTTTCTTAGTGAGAGACAGGCAGAAAATCAATGCTTGCTTCAGGCATTTTTCAGGCTTCTTTCTGTATTTTTTAGTCCAACACGATGAAAGTTTACACTTTCATTTTTTAATATAATCACCAGTTAAAAAGCTATGGGAGCATTATAAATAGATACATGTGTCGTGGTTTTAACCCGGTAGGCAGCTAAATACCACGCAGTCGCTCACTCACTGTTCCCCGCCCCCCAGGGACAGTAAGGAGAGAATTGGAAAGGTAAAGGTAAAGAGACTCATGGGTTGAGATAAAAACAATTTAATAATTGAAATAAAATAATAATAATAATATACAAACAAGTCACGTACAGTGCAGCTGCTCACCACTCACTGACCAATGTCCAGCTCATCCCTGGCTAGCGATCCTAGAGGAGAGAAATCCCAAAACTACAATCCCAGAAGAGAGAGAGTAAGATTCCCAGCCAACTTTCATCTATATACTGAGCATGATGTTGCATGATATGGAATATTGCATCGGCCAATTTGGATCCGTTGCTCTGGCTGTGCTTCCTCACAGCTTCTTGTGTACCTGTAGACTAGCAAAGCGTGGGAAGTTGAAGAGTCCTTGATTTCTTGGCAACAGCTAAAACCATCAGTATATTATCAACATACTTGTCATATCAAATTCCATACTAAATCCAAAACATAGCACTATTCTAGCTACTAGAAGAAAGTTAGCTCTATCTCAGCCAAAACCAGGACAATAAGTAGGAAATATTTATAAACATTACAAACACGTATTTTGTAATAAATAGATGTACCTTTCTGAGGTTATAGCTGACTGCAAACAAAATTAACAAAAGCTTTTGCTTCATGTGGTAGTTTATATTTTAAATGTCATAGAAAAACAAAGTTTCTCGCTCATCTGCAGAGGAAGCAGTGAAGAAGATCTGCAGTATATGAAGGCCTGACTGATACTGGGAGAGAAAAAAAAACCACAAGCAAATCATGTATTAAATTACCATAGCCAAAAGATGACTATATCGTTAAAGTAACAAACTCTCAAAATTAATGTCCGGTGCTAAGAAGATTATTAAATTCTTGGTCCTGTACATATGTGGAGTGCAGAGGTAGCCCAAATGCAGGAACCCTTAAGTTTACTTTATATTATTGTTCTAGTGTATTTGAACAGTGTAGTGGGAAGCTGAGATCACAAAGACTTCTTGTACAGTCTTTTCTCTTTACACTTTCCTGGAACAGTTTACCAGGACTGAGTCATAAAGGGAACAGACTGTAATATTGTCTTGCAAAAATCCATTTACCTTGGTGAAAGAGAACTCATCTTAGTGTAAAACATAAAAGCAGGGGCACTGAGTGAGTTTCCTACACAGAAAGAAGTGGTCATAGAGTGGAGTTTTTTTCCTACAACAAAGCAACCAAACAGTATGTTTCAAGTATTTCATTAATTTGAATTTGAATTTGAAAAATAATATTTAAAAATTAACTCTTCTCTGCTCTCATGCAAGCAAATATTCTATCTGTCTACTGGAAAACAATCTATATCAGATAAGTAAAAATATGAATCTTGTATTCCTGAACCAGTTACTTATGCAGATTTTACTCCAAATGAACATTAAAAAAACCCTCTTCCATGTCAGTTGTAAAGTAGGAAAAGGGAAATAAAAGTCTTTATTCAGCACATTAGTTGTGATTAAGGACTATGGAAATCCTCATCTTCAACCAGTCATTTCAAAATTAAACTTAAAGCAAAATAACCCAAAAGCTGCCCTGCAAATCTCTCATTACAGTGCCATTTACAAATGAGATTTCCAGCTGAACTGCAATTGTGTTTAGTTAAACAAGCTGTCAGATTGCAGTTGGTATTTTCAATATGGAAGTTGTTCAAGGGTAACATTCTGAACATATGCAATAATTATCAGAAGGACAGATAAGTGATGCATTAATTTGGTTTCAATTACAGAAAAAGCAAACATGAACTACTGACTGCAGTAAACAAAGGAGTTTGACTTGTCTGTATTTGATCATTTCTTACATGAAGAAAGGAAAAGAATACACTGGTACTCTTGATCTTTATTTTAACTCACTAGTCATCAGTGTAAATGGCTGTCTGTGTTAGGAGGGCACTGCTGCAGAAGGTCAAACTGTATATTATGATTCTTACTGGAGAAAACACCTGTTTTACTAGAACAGTACCTATTTCACTGTTGGAATCTCTGTTTTTTCTTAGGTGTGCAAAAACATCGGAATTTATAATATGCTATTTTTTTTATTCTTATCAGAATTTTAGACCATGTCTAGAATATCCCCTAAATATTTCATTCTTAAAAATGCCAGCTATCTAAATACCAGTGTTTCAAAAGCAAGGTGACCAACTCAACTGCTGCTGAAAAAAAAATTTTAAAATAATAATAATAATAATAATTTTAAAATCTTATCTCTTCAGCAAACAAGAATGTGAACCCAATCTTATTCTTAGTGTTTAAGCTCCAAAATGGAATTAATGGTCTTGGTAAAACTTTTATTTTAAATAATTATAAAGAAAGAATTGCCTTGAGCTGTTCTTTTCCCCCCTGTGTGACATAGGTAGTTTCAATTTCTAGGTGAAATGAATCAAAGGTGAAGTATATAGTTGTAATTAGTATAGTTATATAGTTGTAAGTTGTAATTTTTGTAAATTTACAGTGCAGAAGAATCAACTATTTTATGTATCTCTCAAAAACACGTAATAGCATTTCCCGTTTTCTTACAAATATTCTTGACCTTTTACAGAAGAGCTTCTTAGAAATTGTCCCTAAATACTAAAATAATTATCAGCTGGTCTTTCAGGTTTTTTAACTAAAAGTCTCTGTATTTTCTTGCTAATTTCCTTTCTACCTATATTTTTGCATAGATTTACACTATTTGCACTACATTATATTACCTATAGCATTACATGTATCATGATCTTTCTAGTTAAAAAAAAAAAGATCTTCAGTATTAAAATAATAAAATATTGACTTATTGAAATACAATAACTAAAACCTAGTGTTTCCCTCTATAATTTTTTTTTCTTTAATCTGAAATTAGTGGTATTCTGTTAAGGATTTGAACATTCGAGATGACAAAGTAAAATTTCTCAGGCAGCAGATATTTCTCACATATAGCATAAATATATAAAGATAAATTATCAATGGCACTACTAAGGTGTCTATAGGTAATAATATGTATATGAGTTTGTTACAAGGTTGACACCTAAGAAATGTGTATTCCTCCAATATCAAGTTGTTCACATGAATAATTCTTCTGTGACTTCCATGTGTGTTTGTTTGTTTAATTGTTTGTTTTGCACTAATAGCAAATATTGCACAATTCTAATCAGAATAATAGTTCTATTTTAGTAGGGTTGAGTAAGTTTGGCTTGCAATGGATGGATATATGTAATAACTTTTAATGTGTAAATAATCAATTTTTGATCACTTATGTGTATGCTAACAGACAGTTTATCATATAGATTGGACTAATTTTTCAGATCATATTTCACATAACATTTTACAGAAAGCTGAACTGCAGATTGATAGGCTTGGATATTGTGATATTGAGTACATGTACAGATGTGACAGAAAAACTTCTAAATTTGCTTAGATAAATCTTACAAGAGTTTATCACATGTTTGCCCGAAGTTAATATAACAAGTATTGAGAAGGTATCAATAATGATCAGAGACACACAAAGTTATAGCAGACAAGTGAAAGTTTTAAGGACAAACATTGAACTTGCATGTTTGTAGAGTCTTTCCATTCCTCTGCAAAGTAAATCACATTTGCTTATCTTTTCATAACTTCTGCTTTCTAATATAAGCCAACATGTTTTCTGCATCAACTCATGTTAGTAAGAAGGTTTTCTAGGGCTAAAGAACTGAATAGTTCAGTTCCTTCCTCAATTTGGAGCTGATAAGGTGTTTTGCTTTGAGGAAACCATATTCAGTAAATGTATATAATCTTGGGGGGCTTGTGGTTGTGGTTTATTTCTTCTTCTGAGAAACATAACAACATTTAAAATCTTCCAGTATTCTATTTTCAAACAGGGAAGTTTGATTTGTTAATCAATTAAGAATCTGTTACCTTCAAATGTCATCTGGAAGAAACGCTAATAATGTATTCAAATTTAATTTTCCCATGTCTGCAATAGTCCAAATCCTTACAGATCTTGTTCACCTTGATGATTAATTATTCAGAGAGCTATATAATCAATCTGTTTTTTTTGTAATGACAGCATTATAAAACAAAAGCTGGATTTATTTATGTGTGAGAAGAAAGGGAGAGGTGGACAAGGGGAAATATAAAAAAACAACACTCATTTTGATTAATTACAAGAAACAGAAGATTTTTTCTAATTATCTTCTAGTATCTAAATATTTCCTGTCTGAATATAACTGTTTATTAAAGTATGATGACCAGAGCTAATACTATAAAAATATCAGCCTAAATTCATTTAGAATTTCCTTTTGTCCATGGTCCTGTGATAAATATCTGAAAGTTTGCTATTTAAACCCAACACTTCAGTTCTGAATTAAGTACAAATCTATTAATTCTCATTTTCCACTGTCACTTTTTCCATTCCATACATCTTCTGTGTTTTCTTCTCTCTTCCTCTCTCTCCCTCTCTGTGTGTAAATCTTTGACATATCTGCCACCTGTGTAAATTCTTACTTAAAAGGAAAAGTGCTCACATAAGCATTGGTTGTTTCAAACCACAAAAAAATAAGTTCCTAAAATTTATCAAAATAGGGTGAATCAACTGTGTAATTACAGGAAACCACAAGCAAACAAAAAAACTCCACATGCTTTTAAAATATAGTAAACACTGAAATACACTAATCACGTTACATAATTTATAAATAGTTTGTGAACAGGAAATATGAATGTTTTTAAATTCTATCCTTTGTCCGGTAACTTATGCAAAACAATATCCCTAATAATAAATTTGCTTAATATAATATCTTCTTCTAATTTGCATATGATATTTTTATATCATGAAATCCTGCAATTTCCCTTTGGGTAGAAAATAAGTGCTTACAATGCTACTGTGGCTTTGTTATGACTGGTCAAATTTATTTTGAGGCTTGTTATTTTATTAGCATGTCCTTTGTTACAGCAATGACTGGCTTAGAATATTCCAGCTCTGTTTTCCTATTCATAATATTCTTGTTGTACAAAAATGGTGTTGTTTACCTTTTATGTGAGAAATGAGTACAACACTTTATATGAGACTTTCATTTGAGCCAATTTTATTTCATCTAGCATTTAAGAACTAGTATTGTCTATTTTCTGTATTTTTTCAGTGCCATTAGTTAATTGCACAAGTTTTTTAACTCTTCTGAAGGGAGGGAGGTAATTTGTTTCAGTGTAATAGGACCAAGAAGTTTCTCACAAGTCATATGAGGTTTGTACCCGATCTATCAATAAATTAAAAAGAAAAAAAAAAAAGAAAAAGCACAATTGTATATATCATATATATTTTGAAGACATTTATTTTTATGAGTTTCATAAACCAGTGTCCTGCTACTAGGTCTGATTTAATACCATGAAGAAAGAAAACCTTTTTTCCTTTGATTAACGTCAGTAGAAGATTTCACAACTCATATGTATACAAAATGAAAAAAAGGAAATTTTAAGCACAATTTTTAAATTTTTTTTCAATTAAACTCTCATGCATTTCTGTGACAGTTTTCTGGTTTTGATAAACTAATTTCTTCGCATTTGGGTATAGAGTTAATCACAGAATCACTTAGGTGTTTTTTTCCCTGAATAAAATAAACTATCCATAGCACCATAATTCTGAGTCCTTACAGAAAAACACTGATATGACTAGCTAAGTGAAATGTTTTTTTTTTTTTTTCTTTATAGAAGTAGTCTTTCATATTTTCATCAAATTTCCAAAC
Organism: Nyctibius grandis; assembly: GCF_013368605.1. Taxonomy (NCBI): domain Eukaryota; kingdom Metazoa; phylum Chordata; class Aves; order Nyctibiiformes; family Nyctibiidae; genus Nyctibius; species Nyctibius grandis. The sequence goes on along the minus strand of NC_090658.1, from coordinate 100,634,968 downwards.
TAAATGGTTCATAATTTCATCAAATATACTTACTAGATGTAAGTCTGTCTTTTAGGGAAGATCTCATTTGTGTCTGAATGTGCATGTGTATATGCAGTGTGGAATATGTATTTTTTTATGGCAGATTTTACCTCTTATTCTGGTGTCTGATACATTACCTGAATTTGTAAGCTGGGAATCAAGTGAACTACACACAGTGGGGTGCTGAGCTTTCTGAAGGCAAGGAATCTATGCTGTCACATGAGCTGTGTGGAAAAACATAACAGCTTGTAAAAGCACACATTTCATGAATAAAAGATAAAGCCAAGTCAGAAAGGTGCTTTCAAGCTGCTGTGTATAAGATATGTCATCATTTTCTTAACTTTTAACATTTTGTGATGCAAATTTCCTCTCTACAATACATTTTTGTTTAGTTTTATGTAATATCTCATCTTTTCATTAAATTCCAATGATTCATTCAAGAAAATGATGAAATGTAATGATGAAACGTAGCATCATATTAACGAAACATAGCAGCAGAGACAGAAGTTACTTAAACTTAAGAATACCAAGACCACAATGCACATAGGTGTTGCTTGCCCCAATAATTGTGACATTCAGATATATGTCTATTTTACCTATTTTGTAAGGATTCATGCTCACAAGAGACTATATTCTTAGACATAAAATCCATGTGCTACCACACATACTTAAACCTTTAAGAAATTTTAAAGAGAAGAAAACACACCTTTTTCATGTCATTACAAAGAAACACTATCATTTAGGATAACGATTAATCTGCCAAAATGAGATGAGGACCCTAACTTTAATGTGTATTCTTGCACAAAATCTCACTGGGCTCATCAATCCTGACAGCTTTAGTAGGCTTCATTAAGCATTAGTTAAATTAGCCATAACTTCTTAATAATATTGGCTAATTGCTTTGTGAATCTGAGGTAACTCCAGAGTATACTAAAGTTCCACATCAATACGATAAACTCGTACTTCTCAGTATGATAACACACTATATAAATCTTGATTGGTGGTTGATCTTCATAAGCTGGAATGGACTTTATTTAATTCTTAAATAGGAATAACTGAATAGTAGAGTGAAGATTTTATTGCCTGGTGCAAATATAGTTTTCAGTATGCTGAAAACACTGGTGAAGATGACCAGCTGAAATTTGCAAAAATGGCTATTGGAAAGTATTCCAACACAGAAAAAAAACATAAACACTAAAGATAACGACACTTTACACCATTTGTTGACTAGAATATTGTGATCTTCTTCCAACATAAAACAGTATGGCATGAATTTCAAGTTGACATTTCAAGCAATAAAATGTGTTAGTTCTTTCTGAGAAATGTGTTGTAGCTTGCACAGTAGTTATGAACTTGAGGAAGAAATTACTGAGTGAGCAGTCTAACCTCTTATACAGGCAGACAGGTAAAAGAGTTACAGTTACCTATAAACTTGCTACAAAAATAAAACAAAGTAGGAATGATTCCCTTCCATCAGGAAGAGCAGAGCATTTATCCCTGATTTTGTCTTTAGGAATTATTGGGGTAAAATTTTGAAGATAATCACATGCCTGCATATGAACAGATGTAAGCTGAGTCCAGTAATGCACCTTGGTGCCAAAAATGCCTTGATATACTTCAGGCATCTTAGAGGGTTTAGAGCACATCATAGAATCATAGAATGGTTTGGGTTGGAAGGGGTCTTTAAAGATCATCTAATTCAATCCCTCTGCCATGAACAGGGACATCCTTCACTAGATCAGATTGTTCAACGCCCCATTCAACCTGACCTTGAACACTTCCAGGGATGTGACATCCACAACTTCTCTGGGCAACTTGTTCCAGTGTCACACCACCCTCATAATAAAGAATGTCTTCCTTATATCTAATCTTCGATGGGTTAAAAACTGGCTGGATGGCCGAGCCCAGAGGGTGGTGGTGAATGGGGCAAAGTCCAGCTGGCGGCCGGTCACTAGCGGTGTTCCCCAGGGCTCAGTTTTGGGGCCGGTGCTGTTCAATATCTTTATAGATGATCTAGATGTAGGGATTGAGTGTACCCTCAGTAAATTTGCAGATGACACCAAGCTGGGTGGGAGTGTCGATCTGCTGGAGGGTAGGAAGGCCCTACAGAGGGATCTGGACAGGTTAGATAGATGGGCCAAGACCAACAGCATAAGGTTCAACAAGAACAAGTGCCGGGTCTTACACTTTGGCCACAACAACCCCATGTAGCGCTACAGGCTGGGGAAGAGTGGTTAGAAAGCGGCCCAGCAGAAAGAGATCTGGGGGTGCTGATCGACAGCTGGCTAAACATGAGCCAGCAGTGTGCCCAGGTGGCCAAGAAGGCCAATGGCATCCTGGCCTCTATTAGGAATAGTGTAGCCAGTCGGTCTAGGGATGTGATCGTCCCTCTGTACTTGGCACTGGTGAGGCCGCACCTTGAATACTGTGTCCAGTTCTGGGCCCCGCACTTCAAGAAAGATGTTGAGGTGTTGGAGTGAGTCCAGAGGAGGGCAACCAAGCTGGTGATAAATAAAAACATGTTGGGCCCTGTGGCTTCAAAACCTTTGTAGCTTTTCCCATGATCCTTTGCAGTAGCAGGAAGTAAGAGGAAGTGAAACATTGCTATAATGCAGAAGCTATTCCTTCAATACTACATTGCAGGGTTGCTCATTAAAAAAAATAAACTCGAAATGTTATAGACAGAGAGTGTATCTGTGAAAAAAATTAATCTCAAATGAGAAGACAATTCTGTTTCTCAAATCAAAGTAAAATCAGTAAAAAGATAAAATAGTGAGAAATTAAATGATGTAGGGCAATATATTTCACTATCAGGGCTTCCCTGAGGTCACAGTCTTTCCAATAGATCTTCCATCTGAGATTGTAGATAATAAATAGACTTTCAATAATTTGTGAGACTAGGAGGATTAGGGGATTAGTGCACTCAGAAGAACTAGGTTAAGAGATCTGCTTTGAGTTAAAAGAGAAATGAGTTTGATAATCTCTGCTTAGTCCTTTGGACACATTTGTACAAATCACAAAACCACCTTTAAGCATTTCCTACTATTGAAATTCTTTACTTACAAAGGTCAAAGCTGGTGTTACATGCAAAGAAAATCATCCAGTAAGGCCATCTCTTTTTGACTGAAACTGAGCTATGAAGCTAAGGCATACTGAGACACTCGAGCTGTACTCCCATTATAACAACTCATACGAATCAAACATCTGTGGCTAAATATTCACATTCTTTTTCCTTTTTCTTTTTTAAAATATCCATTTCACACTTCTTATTTTTCAGTTCATGTAATGAGGCAGCCAGTGGAGTTCACTCAGCCTGTAAACCCATTTAGAAAATTGGCGTTACTATTTTTCAGTGTAGACTAAAATAAGCTCAAGCAAAACACTTCTAGCTATCTGTACTGGGTGCAGGTGTCCAGGTGCTGGCAGCAGCGGGGGGCTGCAGGGTGGCCTCTGTGAGGAGAGACCAGGACTGCCCCATGCTGGACACAACCAATTCCAGCCAGCTCAAACTGACCCACCCCAGGGCACGGCTGAGCCCCACAGCCAAGGTGGTGGCACCTCAGCGAAAATGCGTGTAAGAAAGGGCAAAACACTGCACTGGTAGAGTAAGGTAGGGGGAAAGAGTGAGAAACAATCCTGTGAGCACCAAGGTCAGAGAGAAGGAGGAAAATAGGCCACTGGAGAAGAGATTCCCCTGTAGTCCATGGAGGACCCCATGCTGGAACAGGTGGGTATTTCCTGAAGGAACTCTGGCCCGTGGAGAGCCCATGCAGGATCATGTCTACAGGACTACAGCCTGTAGAAAGGACCCATTAAGGAGCAGGGAAATGAGTGAGGAGGAGGGAGCAGAGAAGACAAAATGTTATGGACTGACCACAACCCCCCATTCCCCATCCCTCTGGGCTGTTTGGGGTGGGGAAGAGGTAGTGAAGGGAGTGAAGTAGAGACTGGGAAGAATAGGGGGTGTAGGAAAGGTGTTTTTAGTTTTGTCTTCATTTCTCATCATCTTACTCTGTTTTAATTGGCAATAAATTAATGTTCCCCAAGTCAAGTCTGTTTTGCCCATGATGGTGATTGGTAAGTGATCTCCCTGTCTTTATCTCGTCCCATAAGGTTTTTCATCGTATTTTCTCCCCCTGTCCTCTTGCAGAGAGGGAGTGAGAGAACAGCTGGGCAGGGATCTGGCATCCAGCCAAGGTCAGCCCATCACAATCTGTTTCTGAGTTTTGTAAGTCCAGCTAAAAACATTTTAAGACCATGGCTATGAAAATAAGCTTTATCCCAGGGGTTGTCCTCAGACCACTGCAAACTTATTCAAATGCTTTTATGATGGATTCCTATATCACAGATAAAGGAGATCAATGAAATTAAACTAGAACCTGCCTAGATTTGGAAGTCTTCCAGATCTTCCAGACAGTGTGGAATCTATTTCAAACTAGTTATATTCTCAGGATTAAATACTATTTTAAAATAATTAGCAATGATCTGTTATGTCAATAAATTTGAAAGCTGTATAAAAGGCCTTACAGACCCACCTTTTCAAAAAACAATATTTCTGGAATCATTTCTTTAGTCAGTAGTGAAAAAGTGACTAGATTCAATAGAATTTGAATGTGATGCATGTTAAGACAGGACTAATTGCACCAAAAGAGCATTAATACCAAAACTGCTCTTGTCATTTGGACTTCAAGTCTAGTAACATATTTAGCAGTTGTATGAAAAACAAATGCATCAGGACATAATCCCAACCCTTTCTGAAGGCATTGTCTTGTTATTGATTTCACTGGGCACTAAAAAGCAAGTGATTCTTTGGCTGTTATAACTAATTATTGCAGAGGGTGGCATGCAATAACACTAGAAACAGTTAAAACCTGGTTTATAATCTCAGTGAAGTATCAGGTATCTCACAATCATTATAACAGTTCAGGAAACAGTCTATTTTTCTTTAAGGATGATTTTTTTTTCTATCTGTATTTATATTTGCAACTTAGTAAGAAAAAAAATATAAAAGCAGTTAGGCAAAGTTATTAAATTAAGCAACATTATTTTTATGAATACAAATATTCTGCTGCTCTGAACTCAGTGTTGCATCACTGTGGGCCAGATGACAACTTCAGTTTTGAGTCCAAATAAGTGTTAGAACTATTATAGAAATAGAGCTTTATATATATAAAAAACCACCACCTTACTTATGTGAAAAATACATTTAGTAAGTCAAAAAGACTTGTGTGTAACATGGTTATGCAGCTAGATATGATTGTATATAAAAAGACTTCCTGGATCAGACTAATAAATTGTTAAATCTGCTGTCTAGTCTTTCATTACACTCTTGAGATGTTTGGTGAAGGAGCCAAAACTTCAGAAGAAAACTACATAAAGTAGAAATCAGTCCCACTCTCAATGTTATCAAGTTAAAATAAAGATAATTGCATTTATATATAACTACAGCAAATATTGTACCTTAATAATCTTGAGAAAGACTCTGAAAGATTGAAGTGAACTATGGTTCTTGTGAAAAATCAACATTCATTACAATCACAGATTAGCGTACTTCAGACAGTAGATTTATTCATGTTTTCAGGTAAGAATATACTTAAGAATTACCAAGTTCAGGACACATTTTACTTATGTGGAACAATACTGAAAGAGTTAAGTAACACCTATTCTATAAAAAGATTTTGCTCTTAAAAAATTCAGACTCAGCAAAATCACCTATGTTCTGAAAAAAAAAATATTTTAGGAGAAAAAATATCTGTACTTTTTTTACAGTACCTTTTTGCATCTGATTTTTTTCTGCATAATCTTGCCAGTAGACTGTTAGGTTGATTAGGCTTTTCTCAGTTTTCTGTTTTCACCTGAAAATAATTGTAAACATTTTCTTTACCAAATCTCCACAGGAAATCAGTAATTTCAAAAAATCAATTAAGCACAAATATTAATTTAGTTATTTTAAAACAATATTAAAAATGGCAAATATTACTGGTACAATAATATGTAACAATATCATATTACTGTAGGGAATACTTTGAAAAAAACAGAAGAAAATAATAACAATTGACTTTTCAGCATCACAGCGGGATGTACTGAAATGGAACTGTGCTGGTAGTAAAGCTGGAAAACAATAGATACAGAGCAATACATCAAAGAAATTGTGATATCTTTCACGGGAACATAAAATTTAAAGTGGCCTTTGAGGTCATGTAGACTGGTCCCCGGCTGTGGTAAATCTATTGGAAAGAAACACTACCCTTGTAGGAGATTGTTCCCAAATCATTCTTATCCTAATAAAAGCTCTCATCCTAATAAGTACTAATTTCCAAACTGAATTATAACCATTTCCTTTGTGACATCATTTGTCCATTGGCTTCAATAGCTTTTCTTCTTCTTCTTCAGTATTTGTCTCCTTAATGATTTAGGGACAGTCATAATATTCCTCCAATTCTTTTTCTTTCCTGGGCTGAACAATCCAGTTTTTTTTCAGACTGCTCTCTTAATGAACAATCTTCAGATCTGATTACCTGATTGCTTGCTTTACTTCGAATATTTATTTTTTTTAGTTTTCTATATTTCAAAGTTGTAAATTTCAGCCTTGTAAAATGGCATGGTACTTCTGCTTTTCTCGAGCTTAGTAGCATCCTAAGATTATTTGCATTTTTCACGGCTCTGCTGTATTCATGGCATTACTAACTGATAACGTGCCCGTAACTTTTTTCTTTTTTTTTTTTTTTTTTACCTTTGTGTGTGTGTAACTCAAGGTGTGAATCCCCAGTTCATTTGATCCACAGTGCTTGAAGTCACATTGTATACTATTCAGTCGCATTTCCTTGCCTCAGTATGTTACAGTTTCTGAGGGCAATATTACTCCCTAATTTTCTGACTGTGGTGGGTTGACCCTGGCTGGATGCCAGGTGCCCACCAAAGCCACTCTATCACTCCCCTCCTCAGCTGGACAGGGGAGAGAAAATATAATGAAAGGTTTGTGGGTCGAGATAAGGACAGGGAGATCACTCAGCAATTATGGTCACGGGCAAAACAGACTCGACTTGGGGAAATTAGTTTAATTTATTACCAATCAAATCAGAGTAGGATAATGGCAAACAAAACCAAATCTTAAAACACCTTCCCCCCACCCTTCCCTTCTTCACAGGCTTCCTTTTACTCCCAATTTTCTCTACTTCCTCCCCTCCAGCGGCACAGGGGGATAGGGAATGGAGGTTGTGGTCAGTTCATCACACATTGTCTCTGCCAATCCTTCCTCCTCAGGGGGAGGACTCCTCACACTCTTCCCCTGCTCCAGTATGGGGTCCCTCCCACAGGAGACAGTCCTCCATGAACTTCTCCAGCACGAGTCCTTCCCATGAGCTGCTGCTCTTCAAGAACTGCTCCAGCGTGGATCCCCCATGGGGTCACAAGTCCTGCCAGCAAACTTGCTCCAGCGTGGGCTCCTCTTTCCACAGGGCCACAGGTCCTGCCAGGAGCCTGCTGCAGTGTGGGCTTCCCATGGGGTCACAGCCTCCTTCAGGCTCATCCATCTGCTCTGGCACGGGGTCCTCCATGGGCTACAGATGGATATCTGCTCCACCGTTAACCTCCACGAGCTGCAGGGGTACAACCTGCCTCACCATGGTCTTCACCATGGGCTGCAGGGGAATCTCTGCTCCAGTGTCTGGAGCACCTCCTCCCACTCCTTCTTCACTGACCTTGGTGTCTGCAGAGTTGTTTCTCTCACATATTCTCACTCCTCTCCTTGGCTGAAGTTGCCTTTGTGCTGGGTTTTTTTTCCCTTTCTTAAATATGTTATCACAGAGGCACTACCACTGTCTCTGATGGGCTCAGACTTGGCCAACAGTCAGTCTTTCTTGGAGCCATCTGGCATTGGCTATGTCGGAGCATCTTTTCATAGAAGTCACGCCTGTAGCCCTTCCACTACCAAAATCTTGCCGTGCAAACCCAATACACTGCCGTTCTTGAACTTCATAACTTAATTGTAGATTATGTGCAAAGCAAGTCAATGAAAGCATTAAGTATAAGATCTGCTCCATAGCGAAAGAAAACTCTACTAAAAGAGCAAGTATTTGTAAATTATTGTAATCTCTTCATTTCTCCTAATTATACTAATCCTTATTTCTCTGGAGAAATTTAATTTCTGATTGTTACTGTATCAGAAGTCCAGCTGAGGTATATTGTACTAGTCATATCTAGTCATCAGGAACAGATTTAAAATTTGTCAGTCACAAATACCAAATATACTAAAACTCATATTTTCCTCTGTTCTATTTTCATGTAAGTTTAAAATGTGAAACCTTAAGTGACTCATGCATACCTCTTTTGTTTGAAATCTACTGTTGGAGAAAGTATCTATTTGAAGATGTTTTAAACATAGAGATGCTGATTTCTTAGATATATTTATTACCAATAGAGATGTTTAATAACTCGGCAGTGTACCATACTAAAATTAAGATTATAAAGATAAGAAAAATTGTAGGTATCAATGATTAAGATCTCAGCCTCCGAAGTTTTAGGAATTAAGCTTCCGTAAATAACATTGTTTGACCTTCTGCCCTTATTCATATTCCTAATTCTTCAAGACACTTACTTGAAATGTGCCTAATACTGATAGTCCAAAACGTCTGATTATTAAAGAAAAAGCCTGACTAGTAATGCAGTTAGCATTGCTATACGAATGGTGTTATCCTCACTCTTTCACGGCTCCCGTTGCCATAAATGGCAACAATTTTCTTTAAGAAGATGAAGTTGGAAGAAGGCTGCAGTAACTTGTCACCAACCTAATTCTTCACTGAGAGGATATTATGATATTTTTCCTTATCCTTGGAAGCAATTTTATGCATTTGTTCCCATAGTTCACATAATCATTCTTCCTTCACTGGTCTACAAATCCTACTTTATTTTTCAGTTTTACCGTACATGGTATGTTTTGCATATATTGTATACTTGTTCTTTTTTCCCTTTGAAATGCTTAAAACCTTTTTTACCCAGCTCTCAAAATACTGTTCTGTTAATGATCAGTAATTGGTCATTGGAGATTTACTTATAGACCTGTGCGCTCAAACTTTCAAGGCCCCTGCTGTCATCCATGACTGAACTTCTTTGCACTACATTTTTATTCTAAGGCAACAGATAATTAATTCTACACTAGAAAAATACTTTTTATTTCTATCAGTTACTGAATTATATTAAAATTGTTATAGAACTACTTTGTAGACTAATGTTATATAACAAAGGGACTACACTACACAACCACAGAAAGCTAACTTAATGACATTAGTAACCTTGTAGTTAGACAGTTGCTGTTATCGTTAAAAAAACATAGGTTCAGGCAAGCCAGACCAAGTCTAGAAAAAGCAAGTCTGACAAGTTATATTTCTGAATCCTTGCAGGTTTCTTAAAAAGCCCGTGGTTTGTTACTAATAATGGCAATATTGTATTTTCTAAGCTACAGGGCTAGAGAAATAACAAATTAGGTTAAAATTATTCTTATTTATACCACAATAATCACCAAAGATACGTGTTCCCAGAGTGGCCTCTGTCTCTGTAGAAAGAAACTTTGTAATGTACATAATACTACATATAACATACATATTTAAAAATAGCTACATATTCTGTACTTCAGGCCAACAGAATTTCACAGAATCACAGAATCACAGAATGTTAGGGATTGGAAGGGACCTCGAAAGATCATCTAGTCCAATCCCCCTGCCGGGACAGGATTGCCTAGACCATATCACACAGGAACGCGTCCAGGCGGCTTTTGAATGTCTCCAGAGAAGGAGACTCCACAACCTCTCTGGGCAGCCTGTTCCAGTGTTCAGTCACCCTCACCGTAAAGAAGTTTTTCCTCAAATTTAAGTGGAACCTCCTGTGCTCCAGCTTGCACCCATTCCCCCTTGTCCTGTCAAGGGATGTCACTGAGAAGAGCCTGGCTCCATCCTCTTGACACTTGCCCTTTACATATTTATAAACATTAATGAGGTTACCCCTCAGTCTCCTCTTCTCTAAGCTAAAGAGACCCAGCTCCCTCAGCCTCTCCTCATAAGGGAGATGTTCCACTCCCTTAATCATCTTCGTGGCTCTGCGCTGGACTCTCTCTAGCAGTTCCCTGTCCTTCTTGAACTGAGGGGCCCAGAACTGGACACAATACTCCAGATGCAGCCTCACCAGCGCAGAGTAGAGGGGGAGGAGAACCTCTCTCGACCTGCTAACCACACCCCTTCTAATACAGCCCAGGATGCCATTGGCCTTCTTGGCCACAAGGGCACACTGCTGCCTCATGGTCATCCTGTTGTCCACTAGGACCCCCAGGTACCTTTCCCCTACGCTGCTCTCCAACAGGTCTGTCCCCAACTTGTACTGGTACATGGGGTTGTTCTTGCCCAGATGCAGGACTCTACACTTGCCCTTGTTATATTTCATTAAATTTCTCCCCGCCCAACTCTCCAGCCTGTCCAGGTCTCTCTGAATGGCTGCGCAGCCTTCCGGCGCGTCAGCCACTCCTCCCAGTTTTGTGTCATCAGCGAACTTGCTGACAGTGCACTCTAATCCCTCATCCAAGTCATTAATGAATATATTGAATAGAACTGGTCCCAGAACCGACCCTTGCGGAACTCCGCTAGACACAGACCTCCAACTGGACTCTGTCCCACTGACCACTACTCTCTGGCTTCTTTCCTTCAGCCAGTTCACAATCCACCTCACTACCCAATCATCCAGACCACACTTCCCCAGTTTAGCTGCGAGGATGCTGTGGGAGACCGTGTCCAATGCTTTACTGAAATCGAGATAGACCACATCCACAGCTTTACCATCATCTATCCACCGGGTAACATCCTCATAAAAGGCTATCAAGTTGGTTGAGCATGACTTCCCGTTGGTGAAGCCATGCTGAGTGCCCCTAATGATCCCCCTATCCTTGATGTGCCTGAACCACTTTAGCAAAAATCTTGATTCCCAGTTTACTTCCATGTCCTGATTCCCCAGGGGATTGTCTATGCTGCAGGTATGTTATTTCACTTCTAGCTCTCTTTCGTGGTCAGCCAAATAGATCCATCCAAGATTCTTGTCCTTCCCCAGTGACTGCTCTGTTTATATCACTTAATCAGCTGTGCCAAAGCTGCCACCTACCAAAGCTATCTCAGAAGTACTTTCACCTCCAAGTATTTCCTTATGTCACTGCTCCGTAACATGTGACATAAATGTTTAGCAAAACATTGCAGAAATCCACAATAGAATTGTAACTGTAACACAGTTCTGACATTATTTAAAGTGCACTCAACTGAAAAACATAGACTAAAAATATTTCAGTCATGAGCTCATCACAAGGGTTTGTGAGAAAAGGCAGTTTAAAAGTGATTCAGTGTCATCATAGCCATTCTGTTTTAGAGGTTCACACTGAGACTATGAACATGAGACCCTGTACAACACTGGCTTGAGAATAGGACATTCCTCTGTTGGTATCCAAAATGAAAATATTTTAATATTTTAGTCACTGATTCTAAATTTTGCTTGTGTAACCTCCTTGTGTCAGAATGCTCATGGGTTTCATTGTGTCGACATTTAACTCCAGTCTGGGCAAATTATGAAAATTATAACTTGTATTTGTCTTGAATGTCAAGCAATATATTTCTGACTTTGGTCTGCAAGTAACAGTATGATTACATTAGTCATTGTTCCCCACAGATGGTAATGTATAATTAGCAAAATAATAGAATATGGAACATTATAATTTTTATGGGAATAGTCATCATTGAACACGTGTAGCTGGGCACAAAATATTTAAGTGAAATTTAGATTTGGACTTTTTCCCTTCAAAATATTCCCATATAGAAGAAAACAGATGGTTGAAATTATTTAAGTATTATAGAATGTGATTTATTTCTATTTTATTACTAAATTACTAAATTTTTAAGAAAACCAAAAAAATTTTAAGAAAACCGAAAAGGTTGGAAAAAGGAACTTGCATTCTGTGGAAACTTTTAAAATATATATTCTATACTAGATATCATTAATTTATTTAGAAAGCAGGCAATCCAGATTAATAACTGGATGTAGAAACATAGTCCGTAGTAAATTTAACCTTCAACAACTTTGACCCATTTTTATGAAGTCTTTTTTCGTCAAATCAGCATTCTCAAAGGAAAAATATTTTACTGCAAATATTTCTACTAGCTCCATTAGAAATATGTGCTCCTTGATAAATGAGGTTTTGACTTTTAGTTTGTGTGGCGTGAATCAAATAGTGTTCCAGAAGCAGATGTAATAACATAGCAAATTCTTAGATCAAACCTGAAATTGGCACCTGAATCATTATATACATATTTGGAGTGGGACTTACACCATTGGTTGCTCCAATGAAAAAATAAACAATTCATTTCAGAAGCTGCATTTATCTCAGTACTTCAGCCAGTTAGTATAATTAGAACTTTGGTTAGTCTAATGTTATAACATGTTAAGTAGCCTGAAATCTGACTTACAGGTAATTTTAGAAACCTTTAAAAATCCTAAAAAAATATTTGATCTTATTGTCAGATGTGGGAGGCATGTTCTGTAGAGTATGTCATGTATTTCTTAAATAAAGAATTTATTTTGGATTGGATATTTTTATTTTAATAATTTACAGCACCCTCAGATTAGTTCAACAAGATTATTACGTATGGAAATATTATCACCAGTAAAATACTCACTTTGTTCTCAAATTTCAGTACACTGGTGTCTAAGGTACAAAGTTATGATGACATGGGTCCGTTGCATATAATCTCTTAACTTTTTTACATGCCTGTAGGCACTCTATGCTCACTCTGAATCTCAAGTTAACACTGAAGCATATTGTAATCTGTTCAGAATATATAACAAGTGGGCTGGAGGAGCAGGAAGAAGGATTTTGGCTTCACAAACTTGTACCATAGTAAAGCTCAGGCTATCTATAATCTTGGAAGCACTATTTTATTTCAATTTTATATTCGGGACTAAAATCTTTAAGGAAAAAGTTCTCGATTCTGCACAATCTTATTGGAAGAATGTACCGCTCCTCTAATGAGCAGACAAGTTGACTAGTCATGATCTATCAAAATTTGATGTGATGCTCCATTACTAACCAATAAAAATTACAAAACCCAGAAATAACTGAATATAACTGAATTGGCAAACACAATAATTAACTACTTTTCCTGTTGGCTACCTTGAGACCCAAGGTGCTTTTTTTTTTTTTTTTTTTAACACTTGGATAACATACTTATGAATGGCTTTATTTAGGATTATATGTTCCGTTTTTCCCAACATTCTACTGTTGTCTCAGTTCTACTGTCTGAGCAGTTCAAACATTGGTGCTATCTACACTGCAATAATATCATCATCATCATCAACTAGGTTTGTTTTCCTGGGAGTAGAAAGTAATGGAGATGGGGAAAATCTGAATGAAACTAAATCTAAGCACTTTTTCGGTTGTGAGAGAAAAGTTTTGCAGGGGCTAGCCAGAAAAAAATGCTTTTGTAACTTTACACAGGTCTGACAGATAAGTGAGGTTTTGTGACTGTGTGCAAAAATATAAGCATTAAAATGTTTAATAAATCCATCAAATTAATACAGATTTTGCTACACAGCTAGAATATTACCAGTCAGAATCAAAATAATATAAAAAACAGAGGGTCATAATCTACAAGAAATACTTCAGCATTTTCTAAACTAAATCTTTTCTGAATGGGGAACAAGTCCTTATAAAGACAATAAAAATTATTAATAATTTAATTTTAAAAACTCAGAATTTTTGCCATTTTATTCAAAAAAGCCCCAATATCTTAAAAATACAAACAGTTCTGAACCCAAAAGGGTAACAAGTACATTAATGTGATTCGTATCATTTATGGATATCAATGGTTTAAGTTCATTTCTTATATCTATACCTATGTGAATTGGATAATGGTATTAAAGACTTTCTCTCTCTAACAGGTACAGGGAACATCACAACCAGAGTCTTTTGATTCTGTCAGAGCTTTTCACTTCTGTCTGTACGAGGAAAAACTTTATGTTTTAAAGGGGAAGTAAGATTGTGGGAGAGAGAGGGAGAAAGAGCATCAACACGGAAACCCATCTCAAGACTGACTATTGTAGAATATCAGCTTTAAAATCTTCCCACTGGATTTAACAACATTTTCATTAAAAAGTATTTTCATCTCCAACTTGAAATATACGTACAATATTTAAAAAAATCAAAACTCCTTTTACTGTCCTTTCTTTCTTCAGCATGAATGAAATGCTGTGACTAGAGCATTTATGTTTAACTTGTGTGGCTCAGGGCATTAGTCTGAATTGCTCAGTGTTCAGTATTCAAAAATGAATGATCCTTCTAAAAATCTGTAACGTTATCCATTGTTGAAGTTGCTTCTCCTTACACGTATAATACATTTCAGATTGATCTTACTTCAGTGCTTATCTAGTATACACAGCATGTACCTTTTCTGTTTTAATGTTTGATATTTTCATGTGTACTGGAATATGAAATATATTAAATACCTAGCAGATTTTTTTTTAACAATGTTCATTGCCAAATATATTTTCAAACATTTCCAGGTCGTATATTTTATTAAATATAATTTTCAGTCCACCTTGTTTCTACAAGGCTAAGTATTCATATTTTAGAATTTCCACATTCCACCATTCTGCGTAACCCAGCGGTCTTATTTCTTTTGGTACACCAGTAGCATTACCTGAAAACACAATGGCTACAGCACTGGAGATAGCATCTAGGCTATGGTTTTCTGTGCACCTTTCTTCATATAAAGCTAGAGCATATCTGTCTAGAATATTGGCCCCTGCAGCATCTCTCCGATATCAATAAATATACATATCAAATTTAACCTCGCATATTCTAATATAAACTCAAAATTAAACATTCAGCATTCTATACTCTTTTCAGATTGTGGCACACAATTGCATTCTATTTCTTTGGACATTCTGCACAAGGAAGAATAGAGTATCAAACGATTATAAAATATGTGCCTCCATTTACATTCTTGACATGGCACAGCTCAAACTAATAATTTAGCAATCCTGCAACAATAGCAAAGGTGTATATCACAACCATTCTTTTTGGCACAATTTCAATGCTTTCAGCGGAAGAGCACAAAGAAATTAGTTGTCCTGTAGTATCAGTGTTAAATTTTATTGACTATTAATGTTAATATCATTGAAATATTAAAAAATAATTGGAAGTTAACTAAGTTTATTAATATTTTGCTGTTATAGTATCCTCGTTGCATTTTTACTTTTATAGTCTAACTTGTACAACTTTTCTCTTTGGTTTTGGGTCAGGTTTTTTCCCAAACTTAGGTGTTGATAAAAGTTCTTTGCTTGTTGTTTTTTTAAAGATGTATTAGAAAATTCACTCTGAGTGTTACTTGTCTTAAAATATCCTCTAGCACATGACAGAGCTAACACTGACTTTAATGAACATCCAGTCAGCTTCTGTTTCCCTCTAGTAGAACAGAAATTAAAACAACCAAATGGAAAAGGCCAAAAAAGAAACAGCAAGAAAAAAGAGAATGTGACCCAGTGATCTGAACTGAACTCAGTTCACATACTTTGTCAGTTCTGCTGTCTGTCTTGTGTGAATGGATTATATTATCTTCCTCAGTTGTGTATGTAAAATAAGGGTAATTGTACAAAGCCTTGCACACATAAGGTGTTTTCTTCATATTTTGAGACACTGTACGACAGGGAACAAAGCATAGATTCCGAATTTATTATAGATATATTTCTTCATGACAGAGTCCACAGCTTCAGTTCTGTAGAAAAGACTATAACCCATCAACTTCTATTCCCACAGTGATTTATATCTGGGTTTATCTTTGTTTCTGGGGAGTCATTTTCCTGAAATCGATACTAACATTGGAACCTTAAATAATGTTTTTCTCTTGGTGGTATCCTTTCATCTTCCCTAAACTTTTTGGAGATTAAAACAATATATACTGTTATCTTGAGAAAGACCATAAAAGTGAGATTTTCTCATTTTTAAACAATATGAAGTACTCTACATATGTTGTGTAAGCAAAATTTAAAAGGTTTATTGGACTGGGGAGATCAATATATTCTGTTTCTCTGTATCTGTTCTTCTCTGTAACAGAGGAATTCCATTAAGAGCATTATGGCATCCATGATAACAATCAGTTGCACAAGAGTAACCAGCCTCTCTTTATCTGAAATCTGCGACTGAATAATTTCACAAAAAAAGAGTCAGCAAAAAATTTAGAAAAGTACAGAGCCTGTAAGGTAAGAAGAGGCAGAACTGATACAAACACAGAATAGAATGTGCTCTATAGAGCAGGATTAATTAGTGCAAATGTTACCACCAACTGGTAGAAGAGGTGGGGCAGGGAAAGTTCAGTAACATTGAGTTCTTAATAAAGTTTTGAGCTATTTAAACATGTCAGGTGAAGTTATCAAAGTCAAGTATCTTTTTTACCATTAGATTTTCTAGAGTTACATTTTATGTGAATAACAATGGAGATAACCAAAATAACTTGCTTGATTTGTAGAAAAAGTAATATTAAAAAAACCCCAACACGTTTCACATTTTTATTTGCTCACTTGCAGAAGTTGCTTCTTCAAGTAGAAGATGACAATAGAAAAGAAATAAAAGAAGGAAAATGAGAATTATTTCCTCAAGTTCTACCTACATTATGTGCTTTTGAAAAACTGCAAGTTTTCTGTGAACGTTTTTCCATTTATTAATTTCAAAGTGATAGGATAGCTATAAACCACTCTGGAAAAAATGCCACACTTATGCAAAACAGTAAATGGTGTAGATGTTATGTAACTTGTGTGCTCCTGTTACATACTCTCAGATGTGGTGTCATCCCAAGGGGTTAATAATTTAGACAGGAAAATATTAGATTTATTCCAATACTCTTTTCCAAAGTCACTTCAGTGTCATAGGTTACAGTTTAATTAATTATTTAACAACTTGATGAAAAGATAAAACATTTATTTTAGGGAATATACATTTACATAGAAATAGGTTGTGTGTTGCTCTGTATTTTGAAATGAAAGAAGGTTAACTTTGCAATGCATTTATTTTATTCTTAAAACCAAAGAAGCTAGTTTTGATGCACAAGATACTCAGAGGCTGCAGTTGTTATGTTTCTATCAAATTCTTCTCCTCCAAAATGAGTTTTTAATATAAGTTTAATTAATTGCTCTCTACTGAGTAACAAATTTAAAAATTAAATTCACGAAGCTTGTTCACAATTTCTTTTGGACAAGAAAGAAATGCTTGAATACTTGTAATGCCTTGATATGTTGTAAGTAGTAAGCTAAGGATATTCTGTTTTCAAAGAGTTGTTGCCCATTCCTCTATTTTTGTGTATGAAAAGGGTGGTGTGACAAAAGCTTGTCTTCTAGGCGTTTGAGTTCTGTAATTAAAATATTTTCTTACCTTCAGTGTGTTTCTGAGGAGACTGCTATATCCCTAATAGTCAGTAAACAGTATATAGGAAATTTTGGGAACATTACCTGTTAAATCTTAATTGTTCATAGGCACCCACCCATACAAAACCTGCTGATAAGGCCGTGTAGAGAAGTTGAAAGACTTGCAGGGAGAATCCCAAAAGCAAAGATTTAGTGTACACAAATATAATTTACTTACTCCACCTGAAAATATGAAATGATGTGAAAGTCATGTCTCTGTTAAAATTGCAAAACTCTTTCTTTTCATGTAATGAAGAAACAAAACAAGACAGTTTTTAAAGAATAAAATTGCATTGAAAGTTAATTTTAGAGAAAAATACTATGTCAAATGAAAAAATGTGTGATTTCTTAGTGAACTGATATTCACTTTACTGAGTACTGAGAAAATTTTTATTATATATGATTTTTTTTCTTACTTCCTTTTAGGTGTTATATTTATTTATTTTTAAATGACCAGAGTGTAAATTCAAGAACATGAAATAAGATTTCTTCTGACATTTATAATCAACATTTCATAGATGCAAATGTTAAAAGAATAAAAGAAATAAGGATTAATATAGATGATAACTTTTGTTTAACAAAATCAAAAACTGAAAGATACATTGCTTCTTTTACTCAAAGTCCACTCCTTTTAATCACAGCAGCCCATACAGTTACATATTTCAATACCACTGTGCATCAGGAGTAAATTTCAAGAAGCACTTACTGGCCACATGGAACCTTGCTATATATTCCTTATTTCAGCAAATGTTTCTTCATGTTCCAGAAGATAAAGATGTGTCAATGTAGCAGCCTTTTTTTCAAAATACTGAAAAGCTCTTCTGTAGACGTAACAGTTAGGTTAATTTCAGAAGACCTTTCAGTAGACCAGACATGTACAACACAGTTAAAATATCAACATTGTCAAGACGTACTGGTTTCACTAAGAAGATTTTTTTTTTAGTCACTTATTTGTGTTTTCTTGTTTTCCGTTACCTATTTCTTACTTTCATTGAGGATGCTATGGTAAATCTAAAAGGAATGTTCTCTAGGGAGAAGATAGTGACTTTATTTTAGGTGCCAGGTACATCTTAAAGAATTCTGAGAACAAAAAGAAATTATTCAAATATATGTGCATAAGAACAGAAAAGATCAACCCTTGAACAGTCAAATCTAATATGAAGTAAAGCTGAACTAACAGTATGAGATTTCCAAGGACTTCCATATATATTGACAGGCCTCCTTGCCTTCTATGATTTAGGAAAAAGTTTTTATCTGAACGGACCTCAGTTCAGTGATAAGAACTATTTCAGAAACTCAGAATCCTTCCTGTATTGCAGTTGTTAAGTGGTACCTTTGCCACTCTGTCAAGGAGTTAGGCTGCTGAGCGTAGGACTCAAAGTCAAATCCTATTCATGATATCACAAAGTACTGCTACAGTAGCAGTAAAGCAACACAAAGCATAAGTTGAGGCTTCGGTATTTCAGAGATAAGAGAATGGAATTAACTCTTAACTCAATTCTCTATCATCTTTCAAATTTTTGCTATGAAAACTGAAAACTGGTGTACAGCTAATGCTATATGAGTGTCACAGACAGAAATCCAAACCAAACTGAGAAAGTACTCTACTGGTTTATGTGTATACAAGTCTAAATTTGCAAACATTTATATAGTCTGTACAAACCAAAATCTTCAAGTTATCTAAGAATAGCTGGGTTGATAACACCGAGTTGAACCAGAGTGTTCTACATTCTTCCACGTTAAGCCATGTTAAAAACATTTGACAAAATTTAATTCAGTAAAATACTTATTATTTCTATTTTTTGTGTGTTTTTTTGTATTTCTTGTCAGAATACACAAGGTAAATCCAACACTTTTCAATAAACAAATATTTAAAATGTCATTTTATATTAATTGTCTCTATAAAGTAACAATCTCATTCTACATATAATGGTATTAAAAAAAAATGATTTTACTTACAGAAAGATGAGATTTCATAGAATTTTGAAGTCTCAAGAGTATCACCCAAAGTTAGATTATAGCTATGTTCTCATTTATAGGACAGCTAAAATAAAGTTAAATCTTAGTACCTTCCCCCTTCCCAGAACTTAGTGCAACAAACTGTACAATGAATGATTATAGGAACGATGAAGGAAAAATAAATGTGATAATATGATAGTGACTACTACTTTTGACTATGTCAAAAGTTTCAGACGTGCCATTTTTATCTCTGATGTGTGTAGATTGCAGTTCAATGATGGCTTGATGCAGAATTCAGAATTGTTCCTAATTCAAAGTATTATAAAAAATCAGTCAATAAGGTTGTGATTAGCCTGCTTTTCTGAACCTCTTGACCTTTTTGTCTTTCACTTCTGCTTACTCCTGTCCAAAGACCTAGCACTGATTTGACCACAACAAAATTCAGTAAGTAACCTGCTGTTGATCTTATTTGACTTTCAGCTTCTTCTGGGAAAGTTAGAAAGAGTTGTGGCATATTTTTACGTTTGTATTTAGAATAATCTTACTAGTTTAAATTAAAAAAACTATCATGGCTCAAGAAGTTCATGAGTGAAAATGCTGAAATTCAAAACATTCTTAGCTTGTTATAATATTTGCCTAAACTCCCTCTGTCTGGAAAGAGGGGAAAATTTTGTAATTGGAAGTCTGGGAGTGATATAATCCAGAACTGCAGAGGGGAAGGATTTAGGATAAAGAAATTGTTGAAGGCAGATGCACAGGAAGGTGGACAAAGGTCTAGAGAAAGAGGAGCACGAGGAAAAGAGATCTGTGAGGCAGAGTGAGGACGTACAGGAAACAAGTTTGGAATGAGAAGGAAACTGGCTGGAAAAGAAGTTAAGAAAAGACGTTGGGAACGTGAACTTTAAGAGGACTAGAAAACAGCTGAAACGATGAACATGTCTGAGGAGGAATACCCAGAGCATATAGGCGATAGATTATTAGGTGAGGACCTCAGAAAATGAAAGAGCTGAAGAAAAATTGGGCAGGAATGAACTACGTAGCTAAGATCTGAGAGTTGTTTAAGACTCAAGACTAGAAAGTCTACACCAGGAGGAAGTTAGAGAATCACATTACCATGAGATAGTAAAGGTGAGTGAAAGTCAAGAGTGGGACAAGAATTTCTTTGTCCAAGAAAAAGCACACCTTAAACTTAAAATGAAATGGTTCTGATCAGACTGTTACTTTTCTTTCAGTAAACATCTGTGAATTCAAAACTGTTCTGTCTCCGTCTAAAGCCATTCCATACACTCTCTTACTTGTATTACTTACTCTCTTCGGTTCAGTGGTGTTGATCTGTGTGGAAGATCCTAAGTTTTCAACCCGGGTGATGAAACCTACCTGGAACTAAAAAGACTTGGATTCCAGAGCTCAGTTTTGTCTTAGTGAGTCTTCATATACTGGAAGCTAAAACTATTCCCAAATCTATTGTCAGACTTTGTATAAATTAATTAATTAGTCTGGACTAAAAATAAGGCAACAAAAAGATTTGGACTGATTACTCCATCCACATGAATGACTCTAGAACTTGCAAAATAAGATATCCTAGATAGAATCAGGACTTGAATCAAGATTTCAGACATTCTTGAGTAGAGAAGAAAATTAAAGCCAAAAATCCTTTACTTCTCGTGTCCTGCTTTTGAATGGACAACTCACAGAACCACTCCTTTACTTGCTATACATTTAAATAAAGCAGTTAATGATCTTGGTATTTCAAAAAAGTGGATCTCTTTGGAAGAAATATTTGTCTACAGGAGTGCTAAGGTCAGAATGGAGAAATTATACTTCTATATTACTGAAAAAAAAATCTGAAATGCACTTTTTCCTAATACTTATTCACACAGTAGCTTTTGTGAACCATATTTTGAAATACATAATTTTCCACATAGCTTAGATAGAGAACATGTATTTAGCTTATTGTAGGAGACTCCAGATAAGGAACAGATCCCTGAAACTTTCTCTTTGAAGAAACTAACATCACCAGAGCTAATCCTCATGTGAATCTGAACTACTGCCAAATTTTCCACAGGTTTCTTGGTTTAAGGGTGCTTAATTTGAGGAATTTAGTCCTAATTTGTGGAAAAATTCAGTACTCAACAATAACTCAATCAAAACTGGTGAGGAGGCCACTGGTGGGGCCACATCTGGAGTACTGTGTCCAGTTCTGGGCCCCCCAGTTCAAGAAAGATAAGGAATTACTGGAGAGAGTCCAGTGAAGGGCTACAAAGATGATCAGAGGACTGGAGCATCTCTCTTATGAGGAGAGGCTGAGAGAGCTGGGTCTGTTCAGCTTGGAGAAGAGAAGACTGAGAGGGGATCTTATCAACACTTACAAATACCTTAGGGGTGGGTGTCAAGAGGAGGGGGCCAGACTCTTCTCAGTGGTGCCCAGTGACAGGACAAGGGGCAACGGGCACAAGCTGAAACTTGGGAAGTTCCACCTGAATATGAGGAGGAACTTCTTTACTTTACTTTGAGGGTGACAGAGCACTGGAACAGGCTGCCCAGGGAGGTTGTGGAGTCTCCTTCTCCGGAGATACTCAAAACCCGCCTGGATGCAACCCTGTGCAACATGCTCTAGGTGAACCTGCTTTGGCATGGGGTTGGACTAGATGATCTCCAAAGGTCCCTTCCAACCCTTAACCATTCTGTGATTCTGTGAAAACAGCTCTTAGATTTGCTTAAATTATCTATATACCCTAAAACACACACACACAGTTTGTGAAAACAACACTCCAAATTATTTTTTTAATGCTAAAATTTTGTTGCTTTACTATACTTAAATTATCCATTTGTAAAAGGGTGATAACATCTTTCATACTGAAGAAAATAAGAATAGCAATTTGGTCACTGAATATGTGTCCTGCAGTTGTCAACACATGGACATTAAACATTGAGCTAGTGATCCCCAGAATCCTACAAGCAAATGTGTATTATGGTTCACAGGACAGAGAAACAAAACAGCACAAAAGCTTTCTGAAGAGATCAAAAGATCAGCCAATGCTTTAAAACCCAGAAAAAGAGTGAAATATGCCCAGATGATCCTTGGAAGCTAAATAGTCTTCACACTACAGATAAAAGCACAAAAATCCTAGTTATTCTGCTAGTTTCAAGTGGAAGAAAATTTTTTCTTCCCCAATCTCTCGTGATCATTTTAAAAAAGTAGTCAGACTAACATAGTGTCTCTTGGGATGGTTAATCTTTGATCTGTCAATCTTAATGTCTGAAAATAGGAGCTTTGTTTTCTGTCAATAAGATACAGTTTCAATAACTCTTAAGAACAAGGTTAATTAATTCATAGAAAATAAATATGATTCAGTAAGTACTGCAAACTCAGAAGTGGAGAAGTGTTTTAATATTGATATTTATGAAGTACAGACTAAATATCTATAAACTAGTTAATGAAAAATAAAAAAAAAATCTGATTTTAGATCAAACAAGGTTTGTATTGTAAGGCCTCATGCTACATTCTGAATAATACATAAGAAAGAAATATTCAAGTGCTGTACTGATACCCTTTAAATCTGCAGTCATATTTTTAATGATTATATGGTATTACGTTTTCATGGATGAATGTTGGCATAAGCTATCTAATATGTAATATTGCGTAGCTTACGTTACTATGCACTGCAGTGTACAGGTCATCATACACTTTATATATATACATGTAAGAATATTCAGAAACATTCTGGTAGAATGGAGGTTTTGTCATGATCTTCAAACAGATCCAGTTTCTACTATCCATTTCTAGGGGAATAAGGGTTGAGGTACTTTCAATCCAGGTAAAGTATCTATTGATTTTTTGATAACTGAATTAGTTAAAATGTTCTAACTACATGAAAAGACAGATTTTCCTCCATTAGATCATTTCCTTGATCTAGTGCAAATCTATATACCCTCTGATATGCCAATACACGGCTGGAATGCAGCCTTGCAGAAAAAAAACTAGGGGTCTTGGTGGACACCAACTTGAATATGAACTAACAATGTGCCCTTGTGTCAAATGGTATCCTGGGATGCATTAGGAGTATTGCCAGCAGGTTGAGGAAGGTGATCCTTACCCTCTACTCAGCACTAGTGAGGACATACCTGGAGTACTGTGTCCATTTCTGGGGTCCTTAGTACAAGAGAGACAAGGACGTACAGGAGACAGCCCAGCAAAGGTCCATGAAGATGATTAAGGGTCTGGAGCATCTCTTCTATGACAAAAGACTGAGAGAGTTGGGGCTGTTCAGCCTAGAGATGAAAAGGCTCAGGGGAGATATCATCAGTGTATATAAATACCCAAAGTGAGTGTGCAAAGAAGATTGAGACAGGCTCATTTCAGTGGTGCCCAGTGACAGGACCAGAGGCAATGGGCATATATTGAAACACAAGAGGTTCCATCTGAACAACAGCAAACACTTTTTCATTGTGAGGGTGACTGAGCACTGGCACAGCTTGCCCAGAGAAGTTGTGGAGAGTCCATTTGTAGAGTTACTCAAAAGCCATCTGGACATGATCCTGGGTAATTGGCTGTAGGTGACCCTGCTAGAACAGGGAGGTTGAACCAAATGACATCCAGAGGCCCCTTCCAACCATACTGTGATTCTTTCATTCTGTGATTCTGTAAATACAATTTTCGGAATTTTCAAGATGTTTGTAATTTTTATGTTTATTAATTTTATTAGTGAATAGATGTAGGCTTAAAAATTGATTTGAAGAGGTTGGAAGTAAATTAATTACTTTGTTTTTAAAAAAGTGAATTGAAATCACCAACATAGAATTGACTGGACACATTATAGAAAAAATGTGTATTTCATCATCTGATTTAGGCATCCGTAATAGGTTAGCGTCAGCTAAGGGCCAAACTCTCACCCTGCTGCTATCTCATTTCCCCTCCTCAGTGGGTCAGTGAAAGAAAACAGGAAGTGACATCTCATGGGTCAAAGTAAAGACAGGGAGATCACTTGTCATTTACTGTTGTGGGCAAAAGAAACTCAACTTGGGGAAAATTAATCTAATTTATTGCCAATTAAAATAGATTTAGGTAGTGAGAAACAAAGACAAACATTAAAATAACACCTTTCCTCCTGGCTCTCCAGAGTTCAACTTCACTCCTTAACTCCCGATTAATCTAGGCCCCACTGAGCAGCAGGGGTGGGGGGGGGGGGGGTAATGGTTAGTACACAGCTGTTTCTCTCTGTCACTGCTTCTCTCTCATACTTTTCTGCTGCTGCAGTGTTGGCCCTCTCCACTAGCTGCAGTTCCTTCAGGGAAAAAAAATCTGCTCCAGTGTGGGCTCCCCATGGGCTACAGTTCTTTCAAGAACTACCCACCTTCTCTGGCATGGAGAGTTCCTCCCCCTGCTCTGACCTTGGTGTTTTCTCTGCTGTTTCTCAGACTTTTCTATCCTTCTTTCTCTGTTGTTCCTGTGTTTCTTCAGTTTTGGCATTAATAAATCTTAATTTAGATTTTAGCACTAAGGCCTGCACTAAATGTTTTATCAACAGTACTTTCCAGGATTGGGCTAATTTGCTGTTATTATGAAAATGTTTTCTTTCTTCACATTTCACTTTGTCCAAAGCAAAGCATGTTAAATAATGTTATATAATCTGTTGGAAAAAAGAAGTCAATATAAACTTTTTTATTAGACTAATCAAAGGATAGGATCATTTAATTTCATTTTATTCATCCATCCGGAGTTTTTTCCAAACTATTTTACTAAATTGTGGAGTTATTTTTGTATAAAATTAAGAAGAAAAGGAGTAATCACTGAGAAAAAAAAAATCTTCTCTAATAGCACCAGGACTTTGTTTCAACAACTTCGGATTCAAACTATAAGTATATTCTGGCACTCACAGATTTGGGTAACATTTCTGGGGTAGTTAGAAGGCTATCATGGTTTGTAATGTTCTTTTGTAATGTTCTGTCCTGGAAGGTATTAATAAAATTAAAGCCTCTCTGACTAAGATTTTATTTCTTATATATTGTTAACATGAACAAGAATCTGAGTTTCAGCGCCAAGTCTTTATTCCAGAGACCATCAGTAACTCTACTGGCACACTTACAATCAGATGAAGTAACACAACAATTTTGAAGAATAAGTGTAATGTGTCATAAAGTATGTTCGACATTATGATGAGTTAAAATCTCTTGGACTCAGGAATAGTTAATATTGAATTCAGCCAAAAAGGCCAGGGTAAATACTTGACTACTTTCTTGGGCTCTCAGAGCTGGAAAAATTTATTTTCTTTCCTTGGTATAAGCAAGAACTACAATTTGCCTATAATAAATGATCATTTGCTAATTTTACTTCACCTTAAGGTTTAAAGTATTACCCTCATCTTTTGGTTTGTTCTTTGTTGTTATACAAGGGAATAACTGTATAATCCTTACAGGTATGTTCTTAATATGTTAGTAGGTATGTTCAGAATTATGAAGCCATCATATCACAGAGGCTTAGACAAAAACTTAACCAGCAACCTAATCAAGCAAAGGCAGATGCTTAGAAAAGTGAATGTCATACTTTGTGTAAAAAGCTAAACAGCAAGAAATGAAATTTCTTTTCTTCACTAGCTTGTTCCCAAACTAGTAATTTCTACAACAACAATGAATGAGGAGGATTTGTAGCCAGCCCCAGAGCGCCAAATTAAACAACGCCTGTTACAGCAAGGTCAATTTTTTTCTCATCTGGTTTGTTTCTTTTTACTGAATATTTTCCTTCAGTCAAAAAGAACCTCTACAAGTCTGGCAAGACCTGGCAGTTAGTGAGTTGAAATATAGGAGATATTCCTTCTCGGTAAATAAAGAAGGAATTCAAGACACTAAATCAAACAAACCAAGGAAAATGCGTGCTCAGAATCTTAATTGCTATTGTCTGCAGTCTTCACTCATTCCTAGGGAGAGTAAAAGCTTTTCAAATAAAAGGAGTAAATAACGAAGACATTGGTGTCATATCAAGAGGAGAAGGATAATACAGAATTAGTCTGAAGACATTCCCTATATGAAAAAAATATCCTAAGCAGCTTGACAGAAGAGAAGGCTCAAAAGACGTATTCATTTGAAAATTTTTCATGTCATGCTTTTGATGAGTAGTACCAAAAGGACTAAGGGAAGAAAAGGTGCCAAAACAAAGAGAATTGTTTATTTAGTGTGTTATGTGCTTAATATACAGCATCTGCTCTTGCCAATCAACACAGTCATTTCGGAAAAAAACATCAAAAAGGTATTCTTTTTCTTGCTGTCATGAGTCTTCCTTCAGACCTTAATTAACAATAATGTTTTCAAGTTTTCAGTTTATTAACAAAAGATCTAAAAAGATCAAGGGAATGCACCAGGGCTTCAACTCTATTGTAACAGTGACCTTGCAATTCCTCTGACAGATGTGTTTGAATATTCTAGTAGACCCCATCTGATCACAGACACATCAACAGTTCACAGATAACACTTTCATCATACACTGATTGTGGGTCTATTCTATCTCAACTTATTATGTAAATATTCAGAGTATTTAGAGATAAATCTCTGCAACATGAGTGTATTGAAGTACAGGCACTTACATAAAACCAAAATCTCTTACTCTGCATTTTTGTCACACCTTCCCAGTACAACTATAATTTTCATTGCTTTTTACAAAACAATTGAATATGCATAATGTAATCCCGTAAAGCAGGGCATACACTTACATACCATTTCTTCTCTCAAACATCAGCAGAACTTTGTTTCCATATGCAAATATCTGAAATTTTTCAGCTCAAAAAATTAATCTTTTTTTTCTGTGATGTTGTCATGGGGAAATAGTCAAAGGAAGGTTACTTACTGTCCCCTTTAACATATGTGATATATTTGTGGAGCAAATGAAGTACCACGTTTTTTCAAAGCAAAGTCTGCTTAATAATAATTAAATAATGATGTGATTACTCTCTAAATGAATATGAATTACTTCTTGCTAACTACTTTTTTGGTATTGCCAAGTTTAATTACGTGATTTACAGGATGTAAATAACAAAGTATGGGAACAAAGGAAAGGCAGGGATGATGTTGCAGTAGCATGTGGCCTGCAAATATTACACAACTACAATCTTAAGTCCATTGTCCTGGTTTGGACTGGGACAGACTTTTCAGTCAAGTTTCTTTTAAGTGACTGCTTTTCTGAAGTTGACTATACACACCTGTTACTGTGGGGGCTAGGGTCCCTGTTGGGTCTCTTTGTCCCACAGAGGAAGAGACCATAGAGTACTACACCTGTGGGGAGGGGCAGACAGGACAGGTGACCCGAACTGACCAACGGGATATTCCATCCCACCCGCATCATACTCAGTTAAAAGCTGAGGGACCACTCTATGGCCGACGTCCTGGGAGGACTCTACCATCACTCCTGAACCCGGTTCCCGCCTCCTGCCATGTGTGCTTCAGGACTGCCCAGTGCCTGCCCTTCAGCATCAGCAGTGATGTGGTTGTCATCAGGGGGAGCTCAGTAGAGGTTAACTTTCCAACCCGTAAGTATCTCTCCCTTTTCTCTTTTCCTTTTCCCTCTGGGGAAGCAGAAGTTTAACAGAGAGTGTCTGCCATCCTTTTAACAGCCTGCCCAGCCTTAAATGGTGACATCTATGATGAAAATATTTAAAAGAAAAAAAAAAACCAACAACCCTCAACAATGCTTTGTATTATTACTCCTATTTTCACAGACTTTCTTTTTGAGAAGTCATTGATATGAATGTGAAATGATACGATAAAAAGCCTGAATTCCTCTTCATACCTGAAGAAACACACAGTGGGTCCTGAGGTAGACTCATAAATATCATTTCTGTACTGGAGAGAATTCATCTTTTTAGGGAAGAACAATATTCTTTTTTCCTTTAAGGGGAAACATCATGGACCTGCATAATAATTTGCAAACACTCTTGCGTAACAGAATACATCCTTACTTGGCAAAGAAGTAAACTGAAGCATGATCATATTAAAGCATTTTTTTTCCATGGCATGAATGAAGGCCTTCTGTTTAGAATTGCATCTTGAAAGGCCCTGAATGCCTATATGGTAACTCAGTTGCTTGACCATTCAGCCCTTAGCAACATCACAAAGAGTGGGAGAATGTTTGGGTTTTTTTTTTTGTGTATGAATGTTTTTCTTCTGTAAGATTTTTGGCTATCACATCATTTTACATAGAAATGCACAAAACACTGACTTCCATTCATTACCAACAACAAAAGGTTTTATCTACTGACCTAATTATGGTCCCATGTACCATTGTCATGATCCATTCTGCAAAGTAATCCCTCATGAGCTGTTTCTTCATGCATGTTTTTAGTGAAACAAAATTTCTAAGGGTTCGACTCTCCCTGCCCCCTGCTCCCCCAATACCTATTATCTTATTAGTAATTGGCTTTTTTATGTGGAGGATACTTGTGGGTGTAAGCTGATGATTTCATTGTAATTACAATGTGCCATATTGTGCTATGGATATTGTACAGTTACATACACTTGCCTTTCTAAGGACCATGTAGTTGCCATTTTTTTGCAGGCCGAACTTCAAGAGCTATAACCAATGAACTCTTTACTCAGCTGTCATTTAATCACTTCAGCAAGCAAATGGCTACAGACAGATTAAGGCAATGAAGCTTTGGGTTCTGACATATTAGTGAGCATGGCTTTCTACAGGATGTTTATGTTTGCTTTTTCCCCACTCATTTTTTCATTTATTTCATAGTTACCTCTTGCACAGTGTAAAATTACTTCAGGAGTTCATCTAACAACTTCTGAACCACAGCATTTTGAATTCGTCCTGTAAGGTATCCCAAAATTGTTGCCAGCTTTAATACATTCACTTGTAAACTGCAATGGAATGGCACAACTGCTACTTAGAGTTGGTATATCCCCATAGCGGGAATGAAAATTACCAAGTTGGTAGGACAGCTGAATATTGAAGTTATGACATTCAGACATTTCCTGAGTGG
This sequence comes from Nyctibius grandis, assembly GCF_013368605.1. Classification (NCBI taxonomy): domain Eukaryota; kingdom Metazoa; phylum Chordata; class Aves; order Nyctibiiformes; family Nyctibiidae; genus Nyctibius; species Nyctibius grandis. Next base: position 100,605,539 of record NC_090658.1, on the reverse strand, counting down.
TTGGGTTCATGAGTGGGACATAGCTCAGAATAGCTATGGACAGCTGACAAAAGTTATTCCTTCTTGCAGTCTACCCTACCTCTAATGCATGAGCCATCCAAGAACATTGACTTGCCTTTCTTCCAGCTATCCCAGGCTACAGCTTTCCATCAGCTATAGCTTTCCATCAGTTAAAACTTGAGCAAGATCTTCAGTAATACTTCCCAGCTTATTTTAGCTATGCCCATCTTCTTTTACATCCTCCCACAGTACCTGGCATCAAGGATGTGTGGGGGTGTATGTGTGTGAGTGTGCTTGTGTGTATATATATATATCTGTATATGTATATCTCACGTTCATACCTTTTGGGGCTTAATTTTCTTGCCACATATAGGCATCTAATGGCATTTCTGATATTGTGGGGTATCCAAAATTTCTGGGCAGGATTAGCAGACCCATTGAAGCAAACTATTTAATAGATACCATTATGTTAAAGTATGCATGATGTGATGGGAAAATATGTTGCACTTATGTTTATGAAATAGAAAACTGTGATCTAGGTAAGTACAATCGTACTGTTAATACTGGACTAATATGCCAAGATTTAAAACTCTTTTGATGGAAAAATAAATGTAGATAAGTTTAACTGGAATTTCTCTAAATGGACCATCATATTGTCTTCATTTAGCCTGCACCTGGGGCTAAACAATAGCAGTTTTTCTGTCACTCAATGTCCCTTCCCCAGCCGAGGAAGGGAATTGGGGAAAAAGAGGGAGACTCATGGCTTAAAATTAAACAGATTTAATAAAATAAAGAAATCAATATAAATGCTAACGCAAAGCACACAAAAGTATACTCAGCTACAGGGTTGCAACAGGTTGTCCAGGAATACCAATCATCAGCAATGAGGAAAAAGGGAGGCCAGAATCAAGGAGAGCAAAACCAGCCCCACCCCTCCCCAGCAAGCCCTCGCTTTTATAGTTAGCTTGATTGTCAATTTGTTAATGATATAGAATACACCTGTGGGCCAGCCTGGGTCAGCTGCTCTGGATTTATCTGCTAATGACCGTGATCACCATGGCTGGCCACAAACTGAAAAAAAAAATCCCAATGAAACCAGGACACATATTTAAAATGAATTATAATTACATATTGATAAGCATTTCTGAGAAAAAAATCTGGATGGCAATCTGCAGAATAGGACTGCATAAACAATCTAAGAAGTATGAAAAAATCCTGAGAGCCTTTCATAATAGAATTATTAGCATACATTTAAGCATTGATATAGTAATATACCTTTTGCTATATCTACTTACTAATTTCAAATATGTGATAAAATAACCTACTCCTAGCCACTCACATCCAAATTCATAATTTGTCTATTTGAAACTCAAAGTATGGTTGAGTCAATGCACTGTAAAATATCTGCAATAAAAAAAGGATGAACATGCATAAATACACGAATCAAAATAAGGTTATCTTCAGGATAGAAATGGCTCTAGTCAGGATCTTTTCTCCATTCACTCTTTGCAATTTATTATAATCATCCTCTATGGCAGCACCCAACAGAGTTTCTATGCTGTACTTAAAGCTGACTTGCTGTTTCCACCCTAGTACTTTTCTTTTTTATTGATTTTAGCTTCACTGTTATATTCATCTTTTCCTAAAATTAGGCACATATATTTTCAGGTTTATAGTCTTCACCCTACATCTCACCCTTCCCACACTTCCTTCTAAATCACTTTACTAGTGCTTAGCAATAAAATGGATGTTTATCATAAATTGGCTTAGCATTTACTGTTGTTGGAGTTGCACATAAAGAGAGAGCAGGTGAATATAGTCTTTACCACAGCTATTTTAGAGTTAAAAAATACACACAAAAAATATTTAAAAATGCAATATTTTCAGTTCTCTTCATTTTGAGCACATTAATGTAATTCAATCAAAGACCTACCTCATATTTTTAACACAATTCTGATGTGTATGAAGATGTACTTCCTTCCTCTCTAGTGAAACATATAAAAATCAATTGAAGACATATTTTGAATAATTCCACTAGGATGATTAAAAATTACAACAAAAATGAATAAAAGCTATGCATAATAAAATCATTATTCATTTGCTTGCCTGAGAACTAAGGTACTTCAAATCTGAGCTTTTTCTCAGTTCCAGTACTGATTCCAGGAATGTTTGCCTAACCATGAGGCTAAGTGATGTTCAGGATTTGAGAACTTCCATTCTTGCTGTTCAAATTAAGGCCACCTGTAAACAGGAATGCCTGGTTTACTGGAAGTAAAGGGAAGCAGATAAGTGGAAAACTGTCTTCAACCTACTAGATTCATCAAAGTACAGGAACCCGTATGTTCTGAATGAAAGAACAGTCAAGAATCAAGGTAAAATAAAAACCCTATATAGCAACAACTAGCCGCAAAAGAATACTTAAGAAATAAAGTCAAATACTAGTCCTATTTAATGCCATCTATCTAGAGAACTAAAAAGTCTGAGCACATCCTTTCATGGTTTGTTCTGGTGACTTCTCAAGATTGTACCTAAAGGATTATGCCCAAAACCAACATCTCAATTTCTCTGTAGGAGGCTTCTTGAGAAACCTAGTGTTATTCAAACAACTTAAAATGACCTTAGGCCCACCAGGAGAGCAACTCAAGTCACTTGCAGCTCACGATTCAGGGGCCCTGAAGTGCTATATCGTCCCAGTGCTGCTTCATTCAGGTTATTAAACTCCTACTCTGGGTTGCCAGACAACTAAGTTTCTGAGGTGGCTCGCAGTCAGTGCTGAATAAGTCTCCACTGGCTCATCTCCTATCTTTCCAGGATTTTTATGCATCCTATTTAAAAATACTCTTAACATACCTTTGTTTATGTCACGGTTTAACCCCAGCTGGCAACTGAGCACCACACAGCTGCTTGCTCTCTTGCCCCTGCCAGCAGGATGGGGGCAAGAGAATTGGAATGGTAAAACTGAGAAAACTCGTGGGCTGAGGTAAGAACAGTTTAATAATTGCAATAATAAATTGTAATGAAAAGGAAAATAACAAAGAGAGAGAAATAAAACCCAAGAAAGACAAGCAATGCAAATGAAAACAGTTGCTCACCACCAACTGACAGATGCCCAGCCAGTCCCCAAGCAACAGCCCCCTGGCCAACCTTCCCCCTAGTTTTGTTGCTGAGCATGATGTCATATGGTATGGAATATCCCTTTGGTCAGCTGGGGTCAGCTGTCCCGACTGTGTCTCCTCCCAACTTTCGTGCACCTTCAACCTACTCGCTGGCAGGGCAGTATGAGGAGCAGAAAAGGCCATGACTCTGCGTAAGCACTGCTCAGCAATAGTGAAAACATCTTTATATTATCAACACATAATATTATCACTAACAAGGAGGGTCTGGTTGAAGCGGTGAAGGTTGAGGGCAGCCTTGGTTGTAGTGACCATGAGATGGTAGAGTTCAGGATGTCATGTGGCAGGAACAGAATAGCTAGCAGAATCACAACCCTGGACTTCAGGAGGGCCAACTTCGGCCTTTTCAAGCAATTGCTAGGGGAAATCCCATGGGACAGGGTATTAGAAGGTAAGGGGGCTCAAGATAGTTGGTTAGCATTCAAGGACTGCTTCTTCCAAGCTCAAGATCAGAGCATCCCAACAAGTAGGAAGTCAAGGAAGGGTAGCAGGAGACCTGCATGGTTAAACAGGGAACTGCTGGGCAAACTCAAGTGGAAGAAGAGGGTGTAGAAATCATGGAAGGAGGGGCTGGCCACTTGGGAGGAATATAAGTCTGTTGTCAGAGGATGTAGGGAGGCAACTAGGAAAGCTAAGGCCTCCTTGGAATTAAACCTTGCAAGAGAGGTCAAGGACAACAGAAAGGGCTTCTTCAAATACATTGCAGGTAAAGCCAACACTAGAGGCAATGTAGGCCCACTGATGAATGAGGTGGGGGCCCTGGAGACAGAGGATAAAAAGAAGGCAGAGTTACTGAATGCCTTCTTTGCCTCTGTCTATACTGCTGGAGTCTGTCCTGAGGAGCCCCGGACCCCTGAGGCCCCAGAAGAAGTCAGGATAGAGGAGGAATCTGTCTTGGTAGATGAGGGCTGGGTCAGGGACAAGTTAAGCAATCTGGACATCCATAAATCCATGGGCCCTGATGGGATGCACCCGCAGGCGCTGAGGGAGCTGGCGGAAGTCATTGCTAGGCCACTCTCCATCATCTTTGCTAAGTCGTGGGCAACGGGAGAGGTGCCTGAGGACTGGAGGAAAGCGAATGTCACTCCAGTCTTCAAAAAGGGCAAGAAGGAGGACCCGGGTAACTATAGACCGATCAGCCTCACCTCCATCCCTGGAAAGGTGATGGAGCAACTGCATTTTCCCCTCTGCCCGTGCTGGGGGGAGCAGCTCTGCCTGAGGAGGATTTCCAAGCTCTCAATCTTGGTTTTGTATATGTTTGTATATATTTGATTATTTCTATTATTCTTATTATACTCTTTTTCATTACTATAGTTTATTAAAACTGTTTTAACTTTCCAACCCATAAGTCTCTCTCCCTTTTCCCTTTCCCTTAGGGTGGGGGGGGAGAGGGTTAACAGAGAGCGTCTGCCACCAGGTTAATAGCTGGCCCAGCTTTAAACTGTGATAGATTTATTTGCACCCAACCTGGGGCTCGAGGGAAGCTCCAACAGGTTGCTCTGATAAGTTGAATCCTGGCTCTGGTGGGAGGAGACCTGGAGAGCTCAGCTAAGAGAGTATCAGATTTCTTCTTTGAGATTTACGAGGGGTTGGAAATTAAAATAGATAGTGTAGATGGTGATGTCATTTTTGAATGCTGTGTTATCTCATCTTTTTATAGAGTTTCTTTCACGATTGAGTATTGCAATGATGCCTTACCTGCCGTGGGCACTGTGTTATTGCTTGCTTCTTATGAATGTTTACATGCAGTTTAGCAGTGGGCGCTGGTCGAAATGTATTGTTTTGGTATGGGGTTTGATACTGATTTATGCTGTGATAAACTGGGCAGTTAATATTCCGTTCTCTTATCTCTATGACACAATGATGGGCAGCTTTAATCACGAATCAGTAGCAGCGACTTCATCTGCACGCTCCAGGCGTCCTTTAGCTGATTCTGTTAATGATTACACTTCCAGTTTTACTTTGGGAAATAGTACCTTCTCCTTTTCTGCCAAGCTGATTCCACTAGATTTTGCAAAATTAGAATGGTGCTGTCTAGGTGGCATGTTTTTATTTTCGGTTGTCCTGAATGTGTTTCTGATGTGGGATAAGATTAAATATCGGTGTAGGGACAGTTGTAGGTGTTATGCAGCCACCTCAGATCCTACAGTCTGTGCTGCCGCTACAGCCACTAAATCCACTGAAACCTTGGCAGCCTGCACCACAGCTGCTACACCCCCCAAGATGGCCACTGCAGCTACTCAGACTCTAACAAGTCTCAGCACTCCCCCGACAGCCACTGCATCTACTCAGACCCCAGCATCTATCGAATCTGTACCAATTGCTCCTGTAACCAGGAAGAAATACCAAAAGAAATCAGCTTGTGAAGAGAAGGATGATGACTCAGAGCCTTCTAAGGCAGAGCCATCATATGACCCAGGTGAGGGCCCTTCTCAGGCAGAGTTAGGGCCTGACACAGATGGGGGTTTCCTCAATCGTCCTTTTAAAGCAGACCCATCACAGAATAAAGGTCCTTTTAAAGCAGACCCATCACAGAAGAAAGGTCCTTTTAAAGCAGAACTATCACAGAAGAAAGGTCCTTCTAAAGCAGAACTATCACAAGAGGAGGACTCAGACGCAGAGATAACCTACCACTCCTTATCCCTGAAGGACCTGAGAAATATAAGGAAAGACTTCAGCCGTTATGGCGGTGAACCTATTATTACCTGGTTGCTCCGATGCTGGGATAATGGGGCAGATAGCATGCGATTAGATGGCAGAGAAGCCAGACAGTTGGGATCCCTGTCAAGAGATGGTGGTATTGATAAGGCGCTCGCAAGAAAGTCAAACACTATCAGTCTCTGGAGGCGACTCTTGTCAGCTGTAAAGAGCAGGTATCCCTATAAAGATGATGTTATGAGTCACCTAAGCAAATGGACCACTATAGAAAAAGGTATTAACTACCTTAGAGAACTAGCTGTGCAAGAGATCATTTATAGACACCCACGGGACATTGTAGATCCTGTAGATCCTGATGAAGTGGAATGCAACAGATCCATGTTCCGGAAGGTTGTGAAGAATGCTCCACTGACCTATCCCCATACATTGTCAATATTAGCCTGGGGAGAAGATGCTATGGCACGATCTAGTGTGGGCAAAATGGCTAACTGTATGCGACAGTATGAAGATAATATTTCTTCCCCACTGCAAGCACGCATCTCGGCTGTGGAAAAACTGACTAAGGAAAACAAGGACTCATTTAAACAACTGTCAGACAAACTGTCCAGGATCGAGAATAAACTTGACTCTCTACCTACGCAGGTGCGCGTTGCAGCTGTTAGGAGAAAACGCTCTCCTACAGGACCAGCTCAAAGGAAACGGAACACATCACGAGGTATCCTGTTGTTTGCCCTGCGTGGTTATGGGGAGGACATAAGCAGATGGCATGGACAACCTACCAGTACCCTACAGGCACGAGTACGTGAGTTGCAAGCTAAAAGAAATACCAGAGAGAATTTTTCTAGAAGGATGGCTGCTCCAGTTACCAGTGAGCAGGACCCCAGTCAGGGTAGATGGGCCTCAAATCCCTTTTTCCCAAGTGTGAATAGGAGAAATGAAGGTCCAGTCCCTGTGAGCAGCACGAATCCATTTCTTAATTGAGGTGACACGTGCTGAAGAAACCCCACCATATAATGAACTACCAGAGGATGAGAAGCAGTATGCCCTGCTCACCGATGGATCCTGCCGTCTTGTAGGAAAGCATCAGAAGTGGAAAGCTGCTGTATGGAGTCCCATACGACGAGTCACAGAAGCCACAGAAGGACAAGGTGAATCAAGTCAATTTGCAGAGGTAAAAGCCATCCAGCTGGCTTTAGACATTGCTGAACAAGAAAAGTGGCCAAGGCTGTATCTTTATAGTGACTCATGGATGGTGGCAAATGCCTTGTGGGGGTGGTTAAAGCAGTGGAAGCGAAGCAACTGGCAGCGCAAAGGTAAACCTATTTGGGCTGCTGAATTGTGGCAAGATATTGCTACTCGGCTAGAGAAACTAGTCGTGAAGGTACGTCATGTAGATGCTCACGTACCTAAAAGTCGGGCAACTGAGGAACATCGAAACAACCAACAAGCGGATCAAGCTGCTAAAGTGTTCCAAATAGATTTGGACTGGGAACATAAAGGTGAACTATTTTTAGCTCGATGGGCTCATGACACTTCAGGTCATCAAGGGAGAGATGCAACATACAGATGGGCTCGTGACCGAGGGGTGGACTTAACCATGGACTCTATTGCACAGGTTATCCATGATTGTGAAACATGCGCCGCAATTAAGCAAGCCAAACGGTTAAAACCTTTGTGGTATGGGGGGCGGTGGTTGAAATATAAATATGGGGAGGCCTGGCAAATTGACTATATCACACTCCCTCAAACCCGCCAGGGTAAACGCTATGTGCTTACCATGGTGGAGGCGCTCACCGGATGGTTGGAAACATACTCTGTGCCCCATGCCACTGCCCGGAACACTATTCTGGGCCTTGAAAAGCAAATCTTGTGGCGACATGGCACACCAGAGAGAATTGAGTCGGACAATGGGACTCATTTCAAAAACAGTCTCATAGACAACTGGGCCAAAGAGCATGGCATCGAATGGGTATATCACATCCCCTATCATGCACCAGCCTCTGGGGAAATTGAACGGTATAATGGGCTGTTAAAAACTATCCTGAAAGCAATGGGGGGTGGAACCTTTAAAAACTGGGATAAACATCTGGCACAAGCTACCTGGTTAGTTAACACCAGGGGATCTATCAATCGAGCTGGCCCTGCTCAGTCAGACCTTCTACATACAGTAGAAGGAGATAAAGTCCCTGTGGTGCATGAAAGGAATCTATTGGGAAAAACTGTCTGGATTGTTCCTGCAACAGGCAAAGGTAAACCCATTCGTGGGATTGCTTTTGCTCAGGGACCTGGATGTACTTGGTGGGTGATGTTGCAAGATGGTGAAGTCCGATGTGTCCCTGAAGGTGATCTGATTCTGGGTGAGACTACTTAATTCTGAACTGTATGTTGTTGCTGCATAAGTGTCTTTCAGGTTAAGACAGTGGTGATGAGACCGGAGCTAGCTTCATCAAGTGGCGTCCAATAACCTCCTCGAGTCTGACATCTTTAACCTGTAACCCGTGGGCATGAACCATGACAAAAGAGAGACTGCTAGCCAGAGAGACTGCTGAGAGACTGCTAGCCAGATGGAAACCCACAATCCTGAACCAAATGAACTTAATGAACTTTTTGTATAGAGCTGAATCATAAACTAGTGATATGTGTATATATATTTGAAAATGAAAAGGTAGTGGTGATCTGAGTATGACATGAATGGTATGGAATAAGGGGTGGAATGTCCTGGTTTGGCCCAAACCAGGCCAATTAGTCTTAGAGAAACCAAGGTCACTGCTAAATTCCTCACTGCTTATGAGTGAACAGCCAAAGGGGGCTTGCACCTGCAGGGAGGAGCAGACAGGGCAGGTGACCCAAGAATGACCAACGAGGTATTCCATCCCATACATGTCATTCTCACTTTCCTATTTATCACTAACCCACTGCCTCCTGGAGGTGGGGCCCAGGAGGGAGGGGCCCTCCTGTCTCCCACTGATTGGTACCAGCTTTGCCAATTCTCCAGTTAAAAGCCTGCAGGTGTGATGGCAGGGGGAGCCATTGCATTTTCCCCTCTGCCTGTGCTGGGGAGAGCAACTCTGCCTGAGGAGGATTTCCAAGCTCTCAGTCTTGGTTTTGTATATGTTTGTATATATTTGATTATTTCTCTTATTCTTATTATACTCTTTTTCATTACTATAGTTTATTAAAACTGTTTTAACTTTCCAACCCGTAAGTCTCTCTCCCTTTTCCCTTTCCCTTAGGGTGGGGGGGGAGAGGGTTAACAGAGAGCATCTGCCACCTGGTTAATAGCCAGCCCAGCTTTAAACCGTGACAGTAATGAAATATAACAAAGGCAAGTGTAGAGTCCTGCATCTGGGCAAGAACAACCCCATGTATGAGTACAAGCTGGGGACAGACCTGTTGGAGAGCAGCGTAGGGGAAAGGGACCTGGGGGTCCTAGTGGACAGCAGGATGACCATGAGCCAGCAGTGTGCCCTTGTGACCAAGAAGGCCAATGGCATCCTGAAGTGTGTTAGAAGGGGTGTGGTTAGCAGGTCGAGAGAAGTTCTCCTCCTCCTCTACTCTGCCCTGGTGAGGCCACATCTGGAATATTGTGTCCAGTTCTGGGCCCCTCAGTTCAAGAAGGACAGGGAACTGCTAGAGAGAGTCCAGCGCAGAGACACAAAGATGATTAAGGGAGTGGAACATCTCCCTTATGAGGAGAGGCTGAGGGAGCTGGGTCTCTTTAGCTTGGAGAAGAGGAGACTGAGGGGTGACCTCATTAATGTTTATAAATATGGAAAGGGCAAGTGTCATGAGGATGGAGCCAGGCTCTTCTCAGTGACATCCCTTGACAGGACAAGGGGCAATGGGTGCAAGCTGGAACACAGGAGGTTCCACATAAATATGAGGAAAAACTTCTTTACGGTGAGGGTGACCGAACACTGGACCAGACTGCCCAGAGAGGTTGTGGAGTCTCCTTCTCTGGAGACATTCAAAAGCCGCCTGGACGCGTTCCTGTGTGATATGGTCTAGGCAATCCTGCTCCGGCAGGGGGATTGGACTAGATGATCTTTCGAGGTCCCTTCCAATCCCTAACATTCTGTGATTCTGTAACACTGTTTCCAACACAAATCCAAAACATAGTCCTTTACTAGCTACTATGAAGAAAATTAAATTTACTCCAACCAAACCAGCACAGTTTAAAAGATTCACATGCATGGTGACACTGAGGAAGACACATGGGGAAAACAAAACACACCGGATTTTGGGTGACCTACTGTGTGATGCCAGGCAGGCTTACCTTTGTTTGAAAGTTTCTTCTTCTACATGGCTCATCTATTTAAAATACAATTTCTATGAGTATACCAATAAATTTAACTATAGGTTCATGTTGCCAGATATGCTGTTTTACTTAAATTGGGGATTTCAGGGAATTATTTTTGTACTATTTTTCATAATATTACCCTTGAAAAGCAATAACATTTTGATGTAATGAATATCCTCAAGTGCCTCAATTCCAGCTAAAGGTGTCAGACATCTGTTGCTCATTTTCGCTCATGGTTTTTCCTTGCAGTACCTAATCTTTACAGACATAGTGTTTATGGAAAAGCATCCTCTAACATGGTGTTTAGGCAATCTGTTGCACTCTGTGAATATGTATGTATTAGATCTTTTAGATTAAGAAGACTGACTGACCAATAAACCCCTACAATGGAGGAAGGCACAGTGGATATTGACCAGGGTGATGTGCTCATGAAGGTCATGGACTATGTAGAGTGTGACTGATCACAACTGTTATAACAAAAGCTGACTTTATCTCAACAGAGGGCATCAGCAAGTGACTTTTGTTTTAGATAAAAAGCTCTTATCAGCTGAGTAGATCAAATGATGGGGTAAATGTTTCTTCTTGTGTTCATTAAGAGTGTGAATGTATCCCTGAGTTAGCTGACCAGCACTGTGGGGATAGTATATGTGGTTCAGCCCAACATAGAGTATAAAACCTGAAAAACTGACAAAAGAATTTAGAAAACAGCAAGAGGTTTCAGATGGTGTCAAACTATGTTTTCCTCCATAGCGAGTGGGGACACCAAGTATCGTGACATGAGTATATTATAGAGACTGGTAACAGGGATCACATTAGTTTTGTGATTGAACTGTGTATTATCATTGCTATATTTTGTTAAGTATATCTTACATTTTTATTGTGTTTTCAGTACATTTTGTATTACACTAATAGATCAGAAATCCTATATAACATCAACTATCTTCAAATAAGTAAATTTGATGTTAAACATTGCACTCTCCATGCATGGCATAACTAAAAGACCCAGGGCAGAGTATTGGACTCTGACAAAGACCTAGAACCTTGATCTACCATTACCTAACTGAATATTTTATGTTAAACTACTCCTAGAGGTAATATTACAACCTCGATTATTGTATTCTTCTCTCACTTCTATTGCCTTTTTCCTCACTGACTCTGTCTTTTCCTGAGTCATAGTATTTTGCAGACAGCAGTGAGTACTCCTGTTAATGCTAGCAGTGTTTTGACCTGAACTCAGTGCTCTGTATGCGTGGTCAGACATTAGCAAGTTGAAAGAATCAGTCTCTTATGGGAGTTACCTCAAACCCTGAAACTACCTGTAAGAGGTGACAGGTGTCAGTATAAAAAGGCCACAAGCTAACATGCAAGGCTGTAAAATTTTAGATGATTCAAAAGGCTTTTGCTAGAAATAGTAAAAAATTTAGACAAACAGTTTAGCTAAAGTAAGGTTTCTTGCCTTAATCTTCTGGTTTTAGAAATTTTCACTTTACCTAGAGTTTTTTTTAGATGTCAACAAGTTATTTAGGATTTCACTTCAAGGAATGTTTTATTCTTTTCACAGTTTACTTACTCACCTACTCTGCCGCCTACTGGTTTTTGTTTTGTTTTGGTTTGGTTTGGTTTGGTTTGGTTTTTTTCCCACAAGTATTATTCAGATCCTTCACAAATGATTGCAGTTTTCTTTCTTCCTGACATTACTATAAACCTACCTAACTACCAGGTTAATTAAATATATTTTATATGCTGCTTCAAGAAAAAGAATCAATCTTTACTAAATTGTCCTATTAATGATAGGACATTAGAGTAAATGTCCTAGAAGAATAATGACAATTATTATTCTAGTTTACCAGCAGAAAAAAAAACATGCATGTATTGTGGTTTTTTTAAATTTTTAGGTATTAAAATGACCAACAAATCTTCACATCTCTATGTTTTACAATTAAGTTTAGACACTTTAAGGGGAACTGATTTTGAAAGTCCTTAAAAACTACTTTTAAAAAGTCCTTTCAATTTTCTCAATTTTAATAGGAAGAAAAAAAAAGAACTAAAAATTATTAAACATATTGGGCTATATTTTCAAAATACGTGTTACATTTAGAAATATGTACTTTAAAAAGTGCCTTACAGAGGGCATATCCCTTAGAGCTGCACCATTGCTAGCTCCTTGTGTTGAAAATATATATCATAATAAATTTCAAAGACTGCCTTGTAAGATACTAGAAAATTATTCTGACAGAGATTCACAATGGGGTTCATGCTTAATTTTTTTTTAATTGTTGTCACTGGACTGTATTGCAAGTGCTATACATCTTTGTTTTGCTTTTCCAGTGTAAAACAAGGTAATCCTGTTTGGTTTTTTTTTTCAGGGACTGACTTTGTGAACATGTACACAAAAGAAATGAAAACTTTGTGATGATGTTCATGAACTTTGTGTTTAATTCATTTTTTACTCAGTTACTGTAATGTCAAATTCCTAACTGAATTTTTAATGCTTTATTGAATATCCAAGAAGGCCTTGAGATGAACCACTACTGTTCAAAAAAAACCCAGAGAAATGGAACAGTCAGAATGAAGTGCTTTTTTTTTTTTTCCTTTTTTCTTTGAGAGCATGAGAATTTTACCAAAATATTGATATGTGACTCTATCTTATTTTATTCTTCTTATACTGATTTATGAGAGCTTTCTTAAGTAATATGTGAGTAAAACCTCACAGTATAGTTCAGCATTTGATCTTCTGAGATACAAAGAATGCATATCCTAGTTTTAGTTCTATGAGTGAAATCAGTTTCCATCTCCTTTAAAAACAGCTTATACCTCAGTTTACTCTCTTTTATTGGTTTTAGTACATGTTTACTAAGTATCTGTTAAATAACTCATATTTTCCCCAATTATTAATTACAGCCCCATTGTATCTTGCTAGTGGGTTCATATTAATAGCTTAACATTATGTATGAATACCAGTCAGCTGAGATGCTGATTTCATTTTGACTAAGACTGATTTGCATAAGTAACTAGAAAAGTATCTTCTTTCTACAGAAACTTTCCAGTTTGTACACCTTTGAGACCTATGGATTCACTTCCCTTTTTCAAAAATTTGGCTGATTCTTTTAGAGAAATTGAGGGTCTTTTTCTTTGCAAAAAGATCCCCCAAAACAATTTATTTGAACATATTTTCCTATTAGACTCTTCTCAGGTCATGATTCTGCAGTCTAGAAGTCCCTATTGATCTATGGCTAACACTATACCATTCGTAAGGGAAAAAGTAAAGACAATTCTTTTAGCAAATATTTCATAGATAACATTAAGTACTATGTTTCCTGAGGGCCAAGTTGTTCCCAAAACGGTGCGTATATGAATATTTCCATACCGAAGAACTATACAGGGTTTCTAGGTTCTATACAAGGAAATCTCCTCATGTATGCCTCGTTTATCAGCAGTCCTGGCTAACTGGGGAGGTCCCAGTTGACTGGAGATTTACAAATGTGATGCCCATCTACAAGAAGGGCCAGAAGGAGGATTTGGGGAACTACAGGCCTGTCAGTCTGACCTCAGTGCTGGGGAAGGTTATGGAGCAGATCATCTTGAGTGCCATCACATGTCACATACAGGACAACTAGGTGATCAGGCCCAGTCAACATGGGTTTATGAAAGGCAGGTCCTGCTTGTCTAGCCTGATCTCATTCTATGACAAGAGGACCTGTTTGCTGGGTGAGGGAAAGGTTGTGGATGTTGTCTACCTAGACTTCAGTAAAGCCTTTGAGACTATTTCCCACAGCATTCTCCTGGAGAAACTGAATGCTCATGGCTTGGACAGGCGTATGCTTTGCTGGGTAAAAAAAAACAGCTGGATGGCCGTGCCCAAAGAGTTGTGGTGAATGGAGTTAAATTCAGTTGGCAGCCAGTCAGAGATGGTGTTCCCCAGGGCTCAGTGCTGGGGCCAGTTCTCTTTAACATCTTTATCAACGATCTGGGTGAGGGGATCGAGTGCACCCTCAGCAAGTTTGCAGGCAGCACACCACATTAGGCGGGAGTGTTGATCTGCTTGAGGGAGGAAGACTCTGTAGTGATCTGGCCAGGCTGGATTGATGGGCCGAGGCCAATGGCATGAGGTTCAACAAGGCTAAGTGCCAGGTCCTGCACTTGTGTCTAAACATCCCCAAGCAACACTACAAGCTTGGGGAAGAGTGGATGGAAAGATGCCTGGCAGAAAAGGACCTGAGGGTGTC